>NC_136947.1:6500229-6527729 GCF_949987615.1 Pollachius pollachius | reverse complement strand
ACCATGACACCAGAATGACAAGATGCATCCTCTCATACACTTTACATCAGGCAGGGTGTACGTGTGTATCTGATTGTTTGTGTGTGTGTGTCTAAGTGTCTAAGTCTGTGTGTACCTGTGTGTATATTTGTCTGTGTGTGTGTTTCTGTCTGTGTGCGTGTATGTGTGAATGTACCTGTGTGTTTGTTTGTGAGTGTGTGACAGTGTATGCATGTACGTGCGTGTGCGTGTGTGTGTGTGTGTGTGTGTGTGTGTGTGTCACTCTATGTAGATGTGTATGCCAGCATGGCACTCGCAGTAGAAGGTGTAAATGCTGCAGGTTTCTGCTGTCTTGTTCAACAGCCGTTTCTATTTTGATGTGCTTGGCAATCCCTTTGCCAGGCCAATAACTCTCTCACACCTACACTTCTCTTTCATGCCGCCTGCTTTATTCTCCTTCTTGGAGGAATCCTCTGGGGACCAACTGTGTGCCTCTTAATTTCCCCTGGGAGGCATCCGAGGAGGAAACATACACTAGTGATTTTTCTTTTTTTCACTCAGGATGAAACACAGGGAAAACATTAAGGTATGGCGTACAGAAAATGGCATTCGATGTCAATGGGCCAGGCAAAGGGTTAAGTGAGTTCCTCAACTTGTCAGTATGTCTATGTGTGGCTTGCCCCCACTACCTCCCCCTCTCTGTCTCTCCCTCCCCGTCTCCCTCTTTCTCTCTGTCTTTCTTTCTCGAGTTGGTCTTCTTTTCTTTGTTTTGTTCTGAGGAGTCTCGGAGTGCAGCTTTGCATTGAGTAACACGCAGCCTGCCAGCCAGTCAGCCAGCCAGCGCGGTGTTGTGGAGAGAGGAGAGGAAGGAGAGGTGGAGGAGGGAGAGGTGGAACAGAGGAGGAGGAGGAGGAGGAGGAGTCCCAGGAGACGACGTGCCCCAGTGGGTTTGGTTTTGTACACCCGTCACACACATCTGAGGGTTGACGCGCATCACTGATCCAGGGAAGGGAGAACCGCTGCCATGTTTACTGTCATGTTCCAAGGTATGCTACTTGGCTTCAAACACATCAAACGCATCTACAGGAATACTGATATTGGGGAATGCCACCGGGAGCCGCCGTAAAAACATACAGACACACTCCTCTAAACACACACACACACACACACACACACACACACACACACACACACACACACACACACACGCATCCTGGGGACCGTGCCACTACGCAGCCCATGCTGCGACGCTGCTGAAATGTGTTACGCTTTCACTTTGTGTGGTTGTGGTTGTTTCTACTTGGCTAATGCTCTTCCTAATTCTGAATTTTACTTAATGTCAACTCACGTCAACAAAAGATTACGTTTTCGCACCAGTGTGTTATTTTTGTGTGTCGGTGCGTGCTGGTCCCGTTTCCATGGCAACAGCGCTAAACAATGACACGGTGTCACGCAGTTGGGTCCGCGCGGGAGACGTGGTGGTTAAAGGCGAGCGAGAGGTGATTAGACCTCAACAGGAACGCTTACTGCTCTTATTTTTTTTTTTTTGCATTTTTCTTTTCCTATTTAGCATCTGAATGCGAGATCAGCGTCGCACGAAACAACAAGCCCGCCATGCGGTCAACATTTCAACAGGCCGGCCCGTACCTGCTTCTCCTTTTCCAAACCCATTCCTAAACATGGGTGGTGCCTGACCCGCTCCCAGCCCTCCCCCCTCACATCCACTTTTCACACCGAGCGCTGGAGGATCGCGTGGTTTCAACAGGCCCGCTGTTCAACGTGTCTGTGGTTTGATTAACAGTATGCAGGATGGAAGAGTGATGATTGGACCGGCAAAGTGCTCCCTCTTTTGGGCCCGCTGTGTGCAGTGTTTTGCGGGGCTGACTTGTTTGCCTCACGGCGGTGAGGATATGGAGGACGAGGAGAGATGGAGCAGCCTGGAGCCTCCTGCCTGGCTCAGGGGGAGGTTGGACTGGATTAGACGCCTGACAGCTGGGCCACATCTCTGGAGGCGCGGGGAGGCGGAGAGGCACCCTGTCTGCCTGCCTCTGCACCAAAGTGTCAATTTGAGCATGAAGGAAGGATGAAGTCGAAGTCGGAGTGCAAGTACGAAGTGGGCGCGGAGCGGGGGCCACTGGTGGTCCGTGGTGGGTAGACATCAGCGGTGCACGGGCCCGTGCACACTGCTAGGCATCAGGAAGCACACTGTTTATTTAGAGAGGGGCTTTGACTTGGGAGTAGCAGTGTGCGCACCCAGAGGACGCACGCACAGACACAAGCGGAGGGGGAGGCGGAGGCTAAGGGGGAGGCAGAGCTTGTGACCTCTCTCTCTCTCCCCTCCCTGGATTGTTGACCAGCAAGATAGAACAATCAGAAAGTATGTGTAGTATCTTATGCGGGGCAAAGCTCCTCGACACAAACATGTAGTATTGTGTAAATTCCACTATGAGATATGTTTATTAGATTTAGGTCTGCATTTCCATTTTTCAAAGACAATGTAAGCCTTTTAAGCAGACATCTAGAAGTGTCAGAAGCCCAACTTTTCACACAAAAACAACAAATTCGAAAAGGTATACCACCCCACAACAAAGCCCATATATCTTCCCTAATTCCACTTTTCTTTTACTACTTTGTTAAATGATGAGTTACCCGTCAACATTACCTTAAACTAGCGCCCGTTCCAAAGGAATAACAGCAGATTTGTTATTCGCCATAAGCACAACAACTGGCATATCGTATTCATACACCCCGACATTAATATGAAGAATGCTTCCAGGCCGTTGGAGAATAGGCGGTAATAGGTTTTCGCTGAGGTCCTGGGAGACTGCGTTGTGTATTTCCTGCACTGAGACTTGGCCGTCCCAGGGAATGTGGGACGTGGGCCGGAGTCGACTTTATTAGCTGGAGATGTTCTAATGTGATTTATTTTTATAAATGAGGGTGTGGTGGGAATGAGAGTGGGGGAGGAGGCCGGTATGCAAATGCCTCCCCTCATTAAACAAGCCCCACCACCATCATCATCACCACCACCACCACCACCACCACCACCACCACCACAACATTATCTCCCCTCTTCCTACGACTGTTAGGGTGCATTAACGAGGTGCAGCCATGTCTGCCGACTAATGATATTGTAATGATCAGAAATCTCCCGATGAAGTCGTCAGCCACAGTGGCATTTAGAGGGTCTATGTGTGGCGAGGAGGTGGGAGGAGGGGGGGGGGGGGGGGGATACACCCAAGCGGGCTGTGAGAAGATCAAAGGTGATCGCAAGGTTTGCATCTGCAGGCTTTTTGGTGGGGATTCTGTTTGTTGTGTTGTTCTGGGTGGATTTGGTAAGATGAGATGGACGATCTGTCTAAACCAAAAATATATAGTTATTGGAATGTGTTTGTTTTTTTTTAAATATAGGCTCATCGTTCATTTTAAATTTTATAGACAACAAAGACCCAAATAAACAAAATACTTTCGATTGAGGATGTCGTTGATACGATTCATACGGGTCATTGTTAGTTTCTTTGCGTCTTTGCCGTATGCACGATCCATATTTTCATCACAATAAATGCCCTCTTCCTCGCATCAATTTTTTTGTGGTCCTTCAAAACTTTTCTTTGCAAAGTGAGAACGCGGCCTCTGAGGGGCTGCTGGGGCCCATTTGTGTCGTGATATTTATCTTCATGGTTTCCACGAGAAGGAGGAGATTAACCCCATAACTGGCAGACATCATACAGTTGATCTGAGCATCATTAGTCCACATTAATAACCCATGCAAGTGCAAATGGATTTCCTCATCTTTTCATCTTAATTACATGACATCTGAGCTCTCTATCTGAAGGGGCCTCTTCAGAGGGGGGGGGGGGGGGGGGGGGGATGAGCGACAGTGATGTCAATGCCAGATAGGGGATGATGTGGTGGCTGGAGTCGGCTCTTAAATGCATTGTGCATGCATACGTACACACGAATGCACAACCACATATGCAATCTCGTTCATTTTTACGCATACACACACACACACACATAAACACAAACAGATAAATACACACACACACACATACATGCATACAAAAAACACACTCACACATGCATGCATGCACACGCACAAAACACACACACACAAATATATGTGGACAGATACATACCACACACTCATGCTTCAGGTTCAGGAGACTTGATTTGTACCCGAAGGTAAATTAGGCTTGCAGGAGACGAGGCATCCATCATGTTTGCACATACAAACATGTATGCACTCACGCGCAGCACGGCGCACGGCACGCGACACACACACGCACACACACACACACACACACAGACACACAGAGACACAGAGACAGAGACATACACGCACACACACATACCACAGAGACACACACACGGCACCCACAAACACAGGGACAGAGACACACACAAACACACACACATTCACATACGTACACACACACACACACACGTACACACACATGCATGTACACACACGCACACACACACACACACACACACACACGCGCGCACACACTCATAGGATGTCATTGCCCATTAGAGAGATGGATTGACAGGAGGGCCAGATAAATCTTTGTGGCAGAGAGTCAGAAATATAAATAGAGCACCTAAGATAGATTTGTCTCGGGTGTTGATGAAGTTACCTCTGGGGGTAGAGCTCTGTGTCTCTTTAGTAATGAGGACAAGCACCAACACTCTCAGGCTTTAACAGACAGGAGTAGGGGGTGAAAGATCAGAAGGTTGCTTTTCAAATGTAACATGAAATAAAAACAAAATCTTACCACATTTACAATAGCATAATCATACTATATGGTGGTATTTACCAGCCCCACCACCCAGAATACGGTGGATTGAGCGTGTCGCTCATTAAGGGAAGAATGAGCCCCCCCTGGTGGTTTTTAGTGTGCACAGAAACCCTGACTGAGGACTGTGCACGTATGATCAGAAATGCGGTGCTATGCCTCGCTCTGGCAGCCTCAGTGCTCAGACTGGGGTTGGAAACACTCATTCCTCCTCTTTTTATTTCCAGTAACTCTTTCGCAATGGTGGTTATTATTCACCACAGCTCAAATCACAATTACACCCAGCCCAGGATTATGCGTGAATGCATACAACACACATTCTGATCAACCTATTCCTGTTTTAATTTCATATCAGCGTCATTCTGATTTGAATAAGTGTGTTTAATCAAAACTTCTTCCCCATAAGGTGAAAAAAACCAAAAACTTAAAAGCTCCATTAAAAAGGGAAATTATTTTAATTAGATCAATAAACGCTGGTAAAATCAGGTAGGCAGGGGAGAGGAGAAAGGCTCTATTACCCATTTTATCATCAAAGCGAGCGCTGTGCTAATTATGCTAGCAGCACCCAGTCAGAGCAGCACACCGGAGACTGATAAGAGAGGACTGCCCAAGGTTTCAGTGATTGCACACGCACGCGCGCGCGCACACAAACGCACACACACACACCACACACAAACACACACTGCATGCCCACACCCATGTGCAAACTTTTGCAAACACACGCAGGAGCTCAAGAACACACACACACACACACACGCACACACTGCACGATTCTCACTACGCAAACGCATTGTATAGGGTGAATAGCTGATATCAGTGCAAAAAAATAAATAAAACAGAAGACATAAACGCAGCGAGAACGATGCAGAGAGAGGGGGCGGCGGCACCTGAGTCGGAGAGCTGGCGTCACATTAGAGCCCTATTGGTAATCAATACGAGGCATTATAGGTTGTATAAATCACAGTGTGACACTTGCTCTATGGGTCATTAACAGAGGAGCCGCCGGGGAGTGGGCAGACGTAACACACATGCATAGTCAGTCACACTGCGCAATAACGTCTGAATGTGAAAGCTCAGGAGACGTCCGGGCAGAGTGGCGATGGGACTAAAGAGCGTAAATAGTTCCACGGTAGCACTTAGATTATTTAGAACCATAAGGAGAGAACAAAAAAAAAAGGTCCCAGAGATCACGCTATGAGTGATGAAGGCAGTCACTCGTTTAACAAACCAAAAGGCGGAAGGAGGAAATGACTGGTTTTTTTTCTCTCCTCCCTCTGCTACACAGTCACACTCGGAGTCCCGTCGGTTTCTGCTGAAGCCATGTGATCTGGGGCTCAAGTGTTTATTAGCAATTTGCAGTCAACAAACATCCACGGACCACCGGAGGTATTTTCTCCAAAATATTATGAGGGGAGATGAGAGCGGTTCCTGTGAACATTTTTAATTGAGGATGTACTTATTCTGCCTGAAAAGGCATGCTGGAAAATGCAAACGTAGGCATTTGTAACCTGCGCGCGCGCGTGTGTGTGTGTGTGCGTGTGTGCGTGTGTGTGTGTGTGTGTGTGTGTTGGAGGGAGGGGGAAATCTGAAGACTTGCAGGCTCTTTGATGTCTCCTGAAATCGGGCTTAATGCATGTGTAATTAATAATCCATTTGCATATGATGAACTGGGGCACTTAGTCAGTGTTCTCTGGATACAAATACCTGAGGAAAACAATAACAACAGAGAACATTAAAAAAAGGGAGTCTACGCACAAAAAGACAAATCTATGGTGTGCTTCGGATTAGAAATACATTAGGAGCTAATTATGTCCTAATTGCCAATATTTGTGCAGGTGTTTGTACTTAACCGGGGGTAATCCCCTGCCGCCATGCACTCATCTGGGCTCCCACTCCAGAGGTTTGGGCCGGCCATGGTGGGTGGGTGTAAGGCACCAGTGGTAATATGGGTTGTTAATAGGTATAGAACAACAACAACAACGATACTAATGCTAATAATATCAACAAGAACAAGATACTTCTAATCCAACTATAAGAACTGTGTTAAAACTATAAGCATAACAATAGTTTCAAAATATTAAAAAGGGTTAGCTCTACTACTACTACTCGGCCTACTAATACTGCTGAAATAAAATGTATTACAAATCTATTTACTATAATCTGTAATTACTCTTGTTACCCAGTAAGGAGGAATGCGATGCTGTTTAACTGAAACACACCCACAATCACAATAATGCTAAAGTTGTGTCCTCTCCTCTTGTTGTTCTGTGTTTTTCTACAAAATATTTAAAGAGAAATCAGAGTCTCTAGGAGTTGGAGTTCCCCCACCTCATCAAATCGCAAATGTAACACCGGAGTCTGATTAAATATTGAACTTCTAAGAGTTTAGGGGATGCTTTTTCATGGGCGTCTGACAGCGAGGGAACATCAAACCCAGATAGGTCTCCTGAGCTGACCCCTGGCTAGCAGAGCAATGTGCTGAACGGGCATAAAGCTCGCTGGCAGCAGGCTCCTCAGCCTGTGAAGAGTAACTGAACCACAGGCTCTATTTTATAGCATTAAAGGATTCAACTCTTCACACTTAACCCTCTTTGCTTCCTTACGTGATGTTTTGATGGATATCACGGCGTCGGGGCGAGACTGTGGTTGTGACGTTTATTTTCCAATATACAGACAGGAAGCGTTATTTTGTGTGTCTTAAGCCCCGTTTCAGTGGCATCGTCAATAGTAGTAATGCGATAGAATGCTTCCGTTATGACCGCGCTGGGTGCCATTGCATATCATTAAGGTAGTCATATTTTTCATGAGAATGGAGATCCGTGCCATACGGTCTTCCGAGGGTGGTAATGCAACATATCCTCGTGCATTATTGAAACTACCCCCAAAACAATCACACAGGCCCCACCCTCCTCTTCCACTTTCATTGCGTCTCAAATTCTATTTTCCCAGTTTCCACCCCAGCTCTGTCCCCGGCGTTAGATCAAATATCCGTTCAACTTTTTTCCTCTACGTTTTTTTTTTTTTCTCATTCTTTTCGACTCCATCCTTCTCACACTTAACCATTATGTTGTACGACCTTGAGTGAGGCGCTGTCAGGCGCTTTTTAGAACATAAGCGTTGCAGTTTCCCATAATCCTCTGGGAGCGCCGAGGTGAGAGCTGTGGCCCGGTAGCACTCCGAGTGGCTGGCAGCGGATCAAAAGCAGGGAAAGAGGTTCCCGAGCTCATTCCAATTATAACAGCACACACTATCAACTACAAATACAAACAGCACGTAAGTGATAGCGCTGGTGGCCGCAAGGATGGCTGCCAGAGTGCAGGCTGCATGCTAATCAGGATACCTCTTGCCATGGGCTATTTAGGGAATAGCCTCTCATCCCAACTATTCCCCAACGCTGCAGCCAGGAACAGAGAGAGAGCGGAAAGGGGGAGTGAATTCCCAGACTGCACAATCCAAGGACAAAATATTAGAAAATGGATCTTTATCTTTGCTCTTGGCCAATATCCATATTAATTATATTAAGCAACCGCATACACACTTGTGTGTGCAGGCACACACACACACACACTTATGTTAAATAAATCTATCTATATGTTCTAATGCATGTAGTGAATAAATTATGTGGGGATTTGTCAAACACGTGAAGCTACAACTGTATGCGCGCCGCGCGTGTATAAATGTTTGCTAATTTGACGTCTGGATTAAAGGGGAAAATCCTAACGTTTTAAGAGACTATGGCCACGCTCACCTAACTCCTTGGCTCACATTCGGCTCACCCCATAGTCCTCCAGCATCATCCTCCCTGTTCCAAACATAAAAAGGGGTTTGACCCCAGGACCACCCCCTTTTAAAGAACAAACAGAACGCGAGGTGAAAAAACCCACGCGCAACACAAACAGGATCCTGCAGTCATGCAGAACCACAATCAGGCAGCTTTTTACCCGTGACCACATCCTATACAACACCACCTCCATGCCGGGGGTTTGCTTGGCCCTTCCAGTCAAGTGATTTATATCTAGTCCACAGCCATCCTGGGACCTGGACGGCTGGCTGGCTAGGTGAGAGCGAGGGGAAGGAGGGAGTTGGGAGTTTTGGTAACACCCCCCCCACCACCACCACTTCCCTTTCCCTCCCTCCTCCATCCCCCCACTTCCACCTCCACAGACAAACCCCCTCAGAGCTTGGCGTCTCTCCAGAGCCGCGCTGGGGGGGAGCGAGGGGGAAGCGGGGAAGCGGGGGAGAGGGGGGAGGAGGGAGGGGGGGGGGGGGGGGGGGGGGGGGGGGGCTAGAGCGAGGAGCCGGCGTGGAGCGCGACGGGACCCCAGCAGCACCCGGCCCGGAGGCACAGCTCTCAAGGACACGGAGAACTGGGCCAGAGAAGTTCCCCCGCTGCCCACTGAGCGCCGCGCCGCCCGGAACAGGAGGGAAAGTTTCCAGAAGACGAGACGCCGCGTGCGTCTCTTTGTGTTGAAACGCGTCACCACAAAGTGTCTCTGTTGTCTTGGTGTACTGTGGCATGAGGTGCTGCTGCCGAGGGAGAGATGTGGAGATGAGGGAGTCGACTCATGTACTGTTTAAGAGACGACTAACGTCAGGGCTGACTTCTGATTTTGATGTCAATCAGCGTCCTTCATGCTTCTCTCCCTGTATCTTCCAACAGATACAATCACAGGCAGAGGGATAACATAGTAAACAAATAGCTGAAGGATTCATTTAGTCGCTCCCTCGTATGAAATTAGCAATGCTAAGAACAAATGTGTGCGTCTGTGTCTTTGCATATATGTCTATTTGTGTTTCTTCCTCCCCGGCTGTGGCCACTGCCTGCTCCCAGGGTTTGAGTCCACGGCTTGATCTCTTAGTTAAACAGCGTCGCTGTTATTGTGATTGCAGGCTCAGCATAGAGAGCTCCAGCACTTGGATCAATCACTAGCATACCGCAAATATGCTGTTTAATTTATTTTACATCCAACGTTGATGACAGACGACCCAATTAAAACCGATTTGTTTGCAAAGTCGCATCGAGTGAGTTAATCCTTCGAATCAAAAGACACCTTTCACCCTAGCCCAGCCGAGACAATGACCGGATCCATGCAGTATGTGTTGTTGTCAGTGCGGTACAACCACACTCCTCCCTTCTTGCCAGGAGCTCTGTACGAGGGTCAGTCTCCCCCATTCTCCCCCACACATCGGGGGGAGGGCACCACACTTCTCCGAGATGGAGTACCCCCGACCAACCCCAGCCACATCGCCCTGCACCCCCATCCTGGGCCTCTAATGGAAGTCCCGGGCATCCAGACATCTCCCCTGCCCTGACAGAGGCGTCACGTAGGGCTCTACTCATCATCGCGAGCCGCGGGGCGCCGGCCCCCTGCCCCCCTCAGTCCCGCTCCCCTCACCCCAGGACCGGCTTTTTGGGAACATTGCAGGCAGATGTGGCCAGATGAGCACGTTCTAATTTGCGGGGGCCAGGTTAATGCTCTGCCAGAGGGCCCAGGGGCCGATCGATGCCTTTATTTCCCTAAAACGCCGGCGTGGCGAGAGAGGAGCTCACGGGGCGCTTTTAATACCGCCGCGGCTCCAGCGACAACTGGGCTGTATTGATTGTGCCCGTGTGGAACTACGTGCCCCTTCTGGGGAAGGATCTATTTGTGTCACCCTGGGCAGGGATGGGGGGCTCCGCTGGAGGAGCCGAGAGCCCAGCCAATGGAGGATGCCAAAAACATCAAAACAGCCATGTTTACAGATTACCCAAAGGGAAAGCAAATCACTGCAATTATGCAGGCGGTGGGAATACTGATATCAGCATACCTGCTACTACTTCACCCAGACACTACTTTGGTGAGGCGAGAGCACAAAACAAAGCAACACACTCCATTTTGATTGAAGGAATGATGGAATTTGCTCGACCCTCAACAAACGACGGGATTTAAAACGCATTAGACCCATCCAAAGCGTTGCCTTGTTTCGAGGTGATTGCACCATTTGGGCGTGTAGGGTGCAAAACATTTCAACCGGCCGGGGAACTATGATATTAAACACAATGAAGTGGGCTGTGCATGAGGTGTACCACTGCATATTTAACATTTGCATGTAGAATCTGAAATGAGTTTTTCCCCCTCCACACCCCTCTCCAAAAAAAAGGCAATTAATCATTCATTAGAGCCACCCAAAATGGCTTTTCAAGGAAGCATTTATCTCCTATATTAGCTTAGAAACAACAGAGGGTAGCCTCGTCCGATTCATAGGCCTTTGTTTGCAGCGGTTGTGACATATTCATGACGGAGGCCATAATAGTCAGATTCCTGCTCTATCCCCCAGGGAGAGCACAGCAAATGGTGTCACATCCAATTACTGCAGCACACTGCAGAGGTAAATCAAAACCCGTGCTATGAACTCACACGCACACACAGACACACACAGACACACACGCCCACAGACATACACACGCGCGCACACGCACAGACACACACGCATACACACAATCACACACACACACACACACACACTAACACACACGTGTACACGCGCACACACGCAGCGTTAGTGGGGCAATATTGAACAGAAGACAACGGTGACATCCACAGTGATAGAATATCGGAGAACACATTCTCTTGGTTACTCGGAGGTCATGTATGGATTACACAGGGAGAATTGTGTAGGCTGAGGCTTATTGGCTGCAGGCCCCTCCAAACATAGATTGACGTACGGGGCTAGCGCTACGCGTGGCAGAAATTGCTTGTTCAAGACTTTTATGATTATGGATTTGTTTGCAGGCATGCAGAAATTGAAATCGCGGATGAGGGATTCCGAGATGCTGCCTGATTGAAGTCGAAATCATCGGGTCACTAAGTTCACCCATCCGTCCTGGCTTTCAAAGCGTTGTGTTTCTTTCCTCGCGCAACATTGAGTCATTTCTGCTCTCATTTCTGTCGGTTGAACTCAAAGCCGTTCGTCTTTTTTTTTTACCCTGCTTCTTCTCTGGTCGTTGGGAGAACTGGTGGTTTGGTGGTTTTGGGGAGTGGAGGGGGGATGATGTAGCGGCGGGAGGGTGGTGGAGGGAGGGGTGGATCTCAAGAGCGCATAGCCCCGATTCACCCCGGAGCGATGCAGCGCTCCTGCCCAATAAAACAGGCTGGCTCCCCAGGGCCCCTCCCTCAAGCCTCCAGTCAGCGCTTGTTTTTGCACCATTTATTTAGTGTGACACGTCTCCAATTAAACGGAGGAGGCTGCTGCATTTCTCCCCATAACTACCTCTTATACCTCCCCGTAGACCCTCTGTCACTCCGAGAGTGTGCATACAAGAGTGAGAGACCAGGAGTGAGTGAGGGGCTGAGAGAGCATAGGAAAGACAGGGTGGTGGGGGGGGGGGGGAGAGAGAGAGCAAAGAGAGGGTGAACTGAGAGATCACTCTTTTCCTGCCGCCGGTTAGGACCACAATGTCATCGTCCCCTTCGTGGGTTCAAAGTCCCCCTCTGAAGGGTGTCTGGAATTATAATTATCAAAATATTGAACGAGATAATCGTCGGCCGAAATTACACTGTCAACTTGGTGTTTGCCGTGACATCAAAACGCGACCCCCCCCCCCCCCCCCCCCCCCCCCCCCCCCCCACACACACACCCCCTTCTATGGTTAATTGGCTGCACTACCCGACACTATATACAGTAGGCACACGCAATGTTCATAGCATGTATACAAGCGAAGCTCAATGTTTAACGGTTTTATTGTGGAGAACAGGGAGAAATACTAATCAGACAGTCACAGGAGGAGTGACTTTGTCCGACCCCAATGCCGTCTGCGAGAGCGCAGCTGAGGGCGGCAGCTGCCAGGGAGGGCTGGTGGGGGGGCGCCCAAACCGCCAGCCCTGCCAAGCGGCTGGGCCGGGGGGAGCCCCAGTGGCAGCTGGGTAGGGTGGGGCAGCCAGCTGTGGAGCAGCGGGGAGGTGCGGTGACTGGGAGATGCCACGAGACCCGGGCAGGGGGAAAGGAAAAAAAAACCGAACCACCGAGGAAGGAGCGCGTCCTACAGCACAGGTACTGTACGTTTGGGTTTGCATGTGTGTGTTTAGACACACACACACACGATATACTATATATATATAGACTTTCTATACACGGTCCCACACATCAACATCAACACATGGTGGAACACGCCCACTCGTGCTCTGGCGGTCCGAGCAGCGGCCCTCTCTCACACCCTCACCACTCTCCCATCACGTGCTCCGGCCACACATCTGGTGCGCCATCTGCCCCCGCTCCCCCCAGAGTGACAGGTAGTCCCTCTCCCTCTCCGGAGGGGGCGCGGTCAGGAGGAGGGGAAGGTAATTTTGGGTGTGAATGTGCAGCCCCATAGCTCTCTGGATGCACCTGGCCTATGCTGGGGGGATGCTGCTGCTCGAGGGTACGAGCCCATTATCCGGTCGGACACCAGCCGACCGGATAACCCATAAGCAAAAACAATTACATCATCCTGTCAGCGGCGGTGACAGCTCTCGTAGCGCGACGACGTATTTCCCCTTCCTCGGGAACAAGTTCCACCCAACACGATTTGTATGCAAAAAAAAGAATTAAGCGCCACATTAGAGATTTGTTTTTTGTAGTTTATTATAATGTACAGTTTTACATTTCAATGACAACCGACACTGTTTCGAATGGGTGCAGAATGAAAAATATTAAACAGCCATATAAACAAGATGAGGACGACCGTGTCTGTTCCTCCTCTATGCCTCTGTACACCAGATCAACTAGGCAGTGTTGCCAGGTTGGGTCAGATTTTCCACCCAACCTGGCAACACTGACCATAGGACACATATCAAGCGGCTGTAGCCACAACTGCACCACCCGTTGTTTTTCTTTTTTTAAACTGTAAAATTATGAAATCCTTTTTTCTCTCCAAAACATTATTTTCACATCTTATGTTACATATATGATAGTAACAAGTTGTTTCGGTTGATTCGTACACAACACTATATCGATGGCATTGCCTTAGAAGTCTATTCAAGGAGATAGTCCTCCGGCATTGTCAACGACGACAAAACCATAGTTAAGATTGGGGTGGTTTTTCACCCTTGCAATCATTGGTTTACAGTCAGTGGACAAAATGGCCGTGGACTTTAGTTCAACAACTTATTCAAATGAAAGGAGAAGGCTTTGGCAAGCAGAGAGGGATGGCCTTACATTTCAAAAGATGTCCGCTATGCGTCTTCTGCTTCAGCACACTTTTCCAACCACGCAAACGGCTATTCCTCTAATGGCAAATTTGGTAGATCTCTGTGTGAGCTAAATAAAGTAGAAAACCCCAAAAATGGTTTATATAAATTAATAGTTCCAGTTCAGTTTCACCAAAGCCGGGCCGGCATGCTACATTTTTAACGATCAGTCCAGGTCCAAAAAGTATACTGATTAGGTTTGTATTTTAGCGCCATATTGTGCAGGAGCATGTTTTTGTACCACCAAAGCCACCGTAGGGCGTCCACATCGGTCTTGTAGTTGTAATTTAGACAGATACAATTCTTCAAAGAAATACATAAAACAAAACAAAATAATACAAAATGTGCCGGATGGGATCATCATAAAAGATCATAACCAAAAAGATACATTGACACGTACAGTTAAGGAAATAAACAACACAGTATTTAGGACTAGTCTCCAAAGTCTTAGACAAAGTTAACCTCATCAAAAAAGCGTATCTCTACTGTTGGCATTATTGCTTCTCATTGACAGGGAGCGAGAGGGAGGAGGCGGAGGGGGGCGGGGGGGAATGCATCCACCTACCTAGCGAGTTGGTACATTTAAAACAATTGGTGATACCCCAAATTTCACGTTTTGTATGCCAGTTTCACAAAAACTGCAATGTTTGTACGATAAGGCAGCTCTGTTTGTTTGGTGTTGTTAAGGCTACGCTGCTCGGAGACCGCCGGGACCGGAGAAAGAGCTCTGAGAAACGGGCCGCATCACGTCAGCGTTGACAACACAACAATACATCTTACAGGTGTGGATGAGAGCCCCGATGGATCGTTCCACAAGAGGGAACCTGTGTGTGTGTGTGTGTGTGTGTGTGTGTGTGTGTGTGTGTGTGTGTGTGTGTGTGTGTGTGTGTGTGTGTGTGTGTGTGTGTGTGTGTGTGTGTGTGTGTGTGTGTCTCATCGAGCTGCAGCCATAATTTAAATTCTACTCAACAGATGACCCCAGAGGTCAGAGCTCAGAGAAGAGGTCAGAGCGGGGCTGTGTGGGTTTGCTGTGACCATCTTTTCATTGCTGGTAATTTCCATACTGGCCCTGTGGAAAGAAATGCAAACAGAAATGTGTTATTGTCATTTTACCACGAGAAGGAGCCAGACAAGCAGATACACGGGCTAATAGTTACACACACAGACAGTAGTAGGACACAAACAAGCACATTTGTAATATCAACCATATGGCACTGCAAACCATGATGATTTAAGAGTGGGCTGCATTTGCTTAATCGAACCAGCAGGTGGCAGCACGGCCACACCACTGGTGTTTTTGGAAATGCAGCTTTTGGCATGTCAGGTTTCTGCAGCAGCATGGCTGATGAAGAGATTTCCTTATTTACTAGGTAGACAGGTGTCATGTGAACTACATTAAGTGTAACAGTCGATGCATTTCTAAACAGGGGTCGAAATGTGGCTTCCGTTATCGTTGGAATTGCCGAAAAAGACATTTTAAAAGAAAAATTCCCATTTGAATACTGATCCGGATTTGATCCGATTTGATTTTACAATCTCAGGCACATCTCAGGCGCTTCAACCAGTTCTTGTTTTACTTTGTTTCTCTACACGTTTTTAAAGAAAAGGACACATTACCGAAGCATATGGAAGGTATCATTACACTACGCATGCTGTGTTTATGACCTCTTAGATGTAAAATTCGACCCCTGGTTACAATTAAAAAATTAAAGAAAAAGATAAGAAAAAAGGAGTAAAATGGGAAAGGATCAAGACATAAAGAGGTAGAGGAAGGAACAAAACAAATGCAAATAAAAGCTAGGTGGTCAAACGTCTAGATTGGACGTTGAGGTCTTCACAGCAACCATTACCTTTGCTTCTTACAGAGCTAGTCAGGGGTTCAAATCCCTGGGTCTTTATTTCCTCATGTGTCCCTGAATATTCAAAGATAAAGATATCAAAGTGTAGCTGTGGCCCCCACATAAGACCACAGGAAATACAGGGCAACATGTAGATCTCCCTTTAAAAAAAAAATAGAAATACACTAGAGCACACTGGCATTACGCTTAAGTCATTAAATTTTTTTAAAAAAAAGGAGAGATTCCGCATCAAAGCCCCCATATTTCACATACCCTGGACGTGCATGCCATTGTAGCCTGGGCAGATCATCACCCCCTTCCCACGATCCATCTAACGCGCGCCTTTTTTAGTAAACGTTCCAACAGTCAACAAAACTACGGCTAGATAAACACACATTGAGACGCCGAGCGAAACTTTCTCCCGCCCCCCACCAAAGCCCTCCCTCCAGACGGTGACAGCATGCACAAGATACCCACTTTGAACATCTGCTCCCTCGGCTCACACTGGCTTCATTACGAACGCTACATGTGTATAAATATATATATATATACACACAATTATATATAAATATATATATATATATTTATAAAACCCTGAGGCTGACGGGTGGTAAAAAAAAACCTATGCGGAAAAAAGGAGACACACTAAGGCCTCCGTACGGACCAGGTCTGCCGTGGCGCTACAGCCGGGGGCATACTCACCTGTTCGTAGGCATAGGGGCGCTGCTGCTGGCCCTGGGGGGGGCCGGGCTGAGGTGGGCGGTAGGCCCCGTACTGCTGCCCCTGCCCCTGGGGGTAGTTGGGGTACTGGCCCGGGGCGCTCTGGGAAGGACCTGGGGACAGTGGGAGATCGACACGTTTCAAAAGAGTGACCGAACTGCGGACATTAAAAACCTTGAACAGAAGAACAAAAAAATGACAGAAGTTCACACTTTGTAACCAACTGCATCCCACTCGCCGCCATCATCGGCACATTTCACCATCTGGTGC
The DNA here is from genome assembly GCF_949987615.1 of Pollachius pollachius. Taxonomy (NCBI): domain Eukaryota; kingdom Metazoa; phylum Chordata; class Actinopteri; order Gadiformes; family Gadidae; genus Pollachius; species Pollachius pollachius. The sequence goes on along the minus strand of NC_136947.1, from coordinate 6,510,917 downwards.
CCGTGTGTTGAATCGAGTTTCAATTGAAAATACATCTCCGTGCCCATTGGCTCTGATGTGTCGCTGCCATTGATATTTATCCCTAATGTCCCCGCGATAGGCCCGGCTGCTGTGTGGCAGAAGGCAGGTGGTGAAGAAGTCAGGCTCTAGTCGGAGCCCGTTCCACCATGGCAGGCACGGTAACGAGGAAGGTTACCGGGGCTGGCTTCCTGTGCGGGCCCCCCCCCCCTGCTCCAATACAAGGGGAGATCAAGGAGATTCTGTGGGCGTTCATTAACAGTGCAGGGCCTCATTAAAAAACAAACAGAAATTCCGCCGGTTGCCCCGCAACACTAGGCCACGGCGGGGATCGGGCCGACCCGAGTTTACAAAACTGAGCCCACGCAGCATTGTCAACGCTGGACTCCTTAACACGGGGGCATAACCTTGTGGGTGCCTTGTGAGAGAAGGAGCTTGTGTGCGTGCCAGATGGAGCAGAGCGCACTGCCTCTGACTTTGGAAAGCTCATTATCGACACAAGATGAAGGCCTCTGGCTCCGAAAGAGGAACCATGAGAGGAGAGAGAGAGAGCAAGGTAGCAATGGGGAAATCACATGGAAAGTTACGGATGGGGAAAGGCGGATACGAGTTGCGGTCGCTTCCGTGCTCATGACGCATGGCCTAGGGTCAGCATTCATCAGCCAAATCTCCCGTACTCGCAGAGACCAGGGCTTTCCAATCAAACATGAAGGCTGAAACATCGGGAAGAATACTAATCCGATACATGCCCCTACTCTGATTCATTCCCCAAGTCTCCCCATCCGAGTACCAATCCCCTAACCGGTCATTAACAGAACCGTTTTGCTGTCGTTCATGGCATTCTGGCACAGGTAGCTTTTTTTTGGTTTTCAAGAAGCAAGTCGCAACTAGTTTCACTTCTCTGGAGGAGGAATAATTATTACAAAAAAGGGAGATTAAAAAGGCAAGGGCGCCAAAGACAGCCAATAGTGCCACCTAGAGGATAAGAACAAAAGCGTGTTGAGAAAACGCACCATATCCCTGTTGCTGCGGAGGGTAGCCTTGCTGGCCAGGATACTGCTGCTGCGGTGGGTAGCCTTGCTGCTGGGGCGGGCCTTGCTGGTACGCCTCCTGGTTCTGGACGTACTGCGCGTTACCTACAGGGGGTATCGGGGATGAGGGACGGGGGACAATGAGTACTGTGAACCGTTAACCGCAACGGAGAAGCAAGCAATGTTGCATAAGACCGTGAGGACTTTATCTCAGGGTTGGTGGCGACTCCGCTTTCATCTCTTGGGATTTTTGGAGGGAGCTGTTGCAAGGGCTGCTGGTGCAGCCGTTATCGCAACACAACCTTACCTGGTCCGGTATATTACAGACACAACTGTGGAATAAATTAAAACCATGGGAATGGTTTGCATTAGGCAATTAAGCATCGTAGTTAGGAATATGAAAGAAGGAACGAGTATCAGTGATGGAAATTAAGAGAAGGCAGACCAGTGAAAATGTCTCGATTGGCTGCTGGACAACCAATCAATTAGACATAAAGGGGGAGGGAGAGCAAGGGCACAGTTGTGTTAGCCGAGAAACAAGTGGTGTCTTTGGAAAGAAATTAAAACTGGTAGAGAAAGATGACAAACAAAAGGAATAGTGAATGTCAATGACAGACAGACAGAAGGAGATGTGAAAGTGGTGACACTGCCATGGTAGCAAGAGGCGTGAGATTACCTTGCACGATCCCCGTTTGCTTTTGCCGTGCTTCGGAAGTATCAAAAGCCAACCTGATTGCTGGCTGGACAGTGGGGTATAATTATCTTTGACATTTGGGTCATTTTATCACGGCGGCACGGGTCTCTTTGCCTTCTAGCGCTAATCTCTCAGCAAAAGGGGTGGAATATTTAATACGATTCTGGGTACACAAAAACAGGCATTTGTGAAATCACAAAGCGAGAAGCTGGCTTAAGTTCAGCTGCAGCTTTCCTATTGGCTGGCGACGCCAAGCTGTAGATCCGGCCCCCGCCCGCCCACCCACCCACCCACCCACGCCACGAGGCAGTGGCAGATTTTGAATTCCTGGTCTGGCCCCGTCACCTACGATTCTCCTTGATTGAACACAACTCCTTTAGGCAGATCTTGTTGGGTGGTATGTATTTGGGGGAGGGGGAGGGGGGGGGGGGGGGGATTTGATTTTGATTTGATTGGTTCTTTTGGGTTCCCCAGGAGCGGTTGGAGGGTTCTCCTACCTTCTGAGGCTCCCTGTCCTGCGTGACTGTACTGGTCGCCATAGTAGTCTTCCTGCCCTGGGTACTGCTGTGGGGGTCCTACATACACATAACACAGCACACAACATACACACAGGTAGATTCAAGGTGTTGTTGGGACGAGTGGCTCTGTGCGAGAGGGGGGAGTGAGGTGTGTGCGTTTTGGGAGGGGGGAGGGGGGGGGGGGGGGTGTTGCCCTACACTGCCAGTCCTGAAATAACCAATCTCCCTCGTGATCACCCAAGTTTTCGATTAGCTGTCGGAGGGGTTGACAACCTATTAAGCACCAAAGGGTCTGTGAGCAATAACAGTAAAGGAACAGAAACAAAAACAACAAACAAAAAAAAAGTTCAAACTTGGAGGAGGGAGATCGAGACAAGAGGGAAAGTAAGAAATGCAGAAGGGTTGTGTTAGGGAAAGGGAGAAGGACTGTGCTCGAAAAAAAAAAAAGATCCTCAAAGGGCCCGCTCAGCTCTGAGGGGGATACCTTGCTGTGGGGGTCTGTAAGGCGGCATGGGCCTCTGGCCCATGACATGGTTCCCCTGGGTGACCTGGCCCATCATACCCATGGGGTTCTGTTGGCCTTGGTAGTGCTGGCCGGCGCCACCAGGGGGCATATTGTACTGCTGGGAGGGAGGCTGCTGGTGCATCATGGGACCTGCGAGGGAGCAACAAGAACCCCTTTCAACACGGCACACTCATCACACACGTCGAGTAAATGGACAAAAGCAGGTGTTATGGACTCTTTTATATATTCTCAAGGGCCGCGCGTCGACAGCGCTGCAGGGTGGCTACCTTGGTTGGGCTGCATGTTCATGTTCGGCCGGGGGCCGTAGTTGCCCATAGGCTGGCCCTGAGTCATGTTCATCTGGCTCTGGGCTGGCATGCCCTGGGAGGAGGGGACGGCGTGGTTGTAGCCGCCCATGGTCCCGTGGCTGCTGGGGGGCATGTTCATGGACCCGGCGGGCATGTTGGGCGGCTGGTTGGGGCCGGGTCCGGGTCCTTGCATGGGCATATGGTTAGGTCCTGGAAATTCAGACATCAATGCTCAACTCAGAGAATGTGCGAATGGTGACATGGTAACCAGACAAGGGGCTGCAGCTTGTGTGACAGTGACAGAATTAAGCCAATTTCCCCTAACGTCATGTCTGGGATTAATATAGCACAGCTTGTCTTGCACTACCAGTTAAGTGCGTTTTCTCTTCTGAATTTTCACCCTTTGTATCTGCTATAAATAATCTGGATTAATATAAATAATAAACTTCAAAAAGAGAGATAAAAGACGAAACGGGAGAGAGAGCAGGTGCCACGATACAAAAAAAAAAAAAAAAAAAAAAGGAACTCTGCATTCAAGACCGCCGGAGCGGGCAAACGGGTGACGTCGTCCTTCAGAGAAACGACCTACCTCGCAGTTCTGTGGTGTTGCTAGGCAACCAAACAGAAATCGAATCGCGGGAGACAAGAGAAAGAAAAACACGGAGGGAAAAAGGGAAAGAGAGAAGTTACGCGTGTGTGTGGAGAGACAGGAGGAGGAGGAGGAGGAGGAGGTCCGACTCACCAGGCATCTGTCCGTTCATCTGGCCCTGCATGTGCGGGGCTGGCGGCCCTCCGCTGCCCATGCCCTCCGAGGGCATGTTGTGACTGTGTGGGGGGTGGGGGGGGGCTCCGCTCTGGTTCATACCGCCGGGGCCCATGGACATGTTCTGAGTGGGCGGCTAGACACACACACACACACACACACACACACACCAAACTTAGCATTAGACTAATTTAGCCACAATATATTGATAGACAAAAGGGTCCCAAAACAAAGCTGGGATTGTTTTGAAACATTTAACGAATGCGTGATGAGTTTAACAATCCTTGAGGATGAATATAAGCTGATGACAGGGTCTTCTGGGGAAAAATAACTTCACAAAAGGTAGTAGAAGAAAGAAAAAAGCATGCGCAAAAAGAAATATATACAACCCACCAGGCGGTACCCATACAAAATGGGTCAGTCTATGGCTTAGTAGAGTTCAACCTCTGGGACTAAAATGACTTAAGAAACATTTCAGATGTGAATGGAATAGTTCCACTATATTCATCCAGCTAAGTTTGCTGAAATCACTATAGCGCAACACACACACACACACACAACATGGTCTGTGTGATTTTGTTTGTTACCAAACATTTAAAATAAAACACCTGACGCACACTACCCTCTTTACAATCAAAATTGTGCTTCTTGCTTCTTTACGCAGAAGCTCTTTGATCATTGAATTACTCATAAAGTTGGATCCTACTGACCAAAAGAGGCCTGGGTTGAATATGATATAGAGAGAACCTGAAGTCTGAGGTAAAGGTGTGTGATATAGCTTCCTTTGTTTGCCTTGTGTGCGGTATAGAAACATATTGACGTTCGGTCATTGCATTTCATATGCCCCAAAAGGAAGTTTAACAGATGTAGATATATATAAAAAACATCAAGCATTGTAATGTGAATAAAAAACACATTATGTTGCAGGTTACATCCAGATCGCCCGTTTGGCAGTTTAGTAATACTCACCGCTGGTAGAAGGGACTGCATGTTTTGATTTGAGTCTGCTATCGTTGCCAGGTACACTAGATTTCTGTGGAGCATCTGCTGATATCTGAAAAAGTGGGCAGTCGTTTAAATCTTGCATGAGCTATATTTGACATGCAGCCCTTGAAGTAAAAGTAAACAATTGGAAACACCTAGTAGACGAAGATGGAGAGTGGAAGGAGGCGCCATAACGTCAACGTGACTTACTGTGAACATTCTGCAGTCTTGCCTTTACTCTGGAAGTCCATTATACACTGGATCAGTTGGTTGTTCTCATCTAGTAACTGGAACATCAAAGCAAGATAACACGTTTGCGGTTAGGTGGTATGAATCGGTGTAAAGGCTGATACCCCCATAGTATTATGAAAGGAGGCTAGAGATGCGATAGCTCATCATCAGAAGTGCGCGTGCGGCTAACAAAAGACGCATCCTGCTAACCGTCCTAAGCTAACAAAACCCACAGGCCTTCATTCATTTAGGAAGTAATTCAATGTTAACGTGAATGATTGACGGTTCAAGGTTTGTTCACATGTGCTGCCCCTTAGTTCCGCGATGTTCATATTCGCCGCGCTGTGACCCTGCAAACAGGGTTACCAATCTATATCCAGTTGGATTTGGATGGGTGATGCTACACCATAAGCTAACGGGCTAGCATACGCTTGTTTCATAGCCTCCCTGCTCATGATGCGCTGTGAAGATGCATTACCTTTTGTATTCCTGCGGGAGTGATGTCCCCTTTTCCACGCTGCCTGTGAGGTGCGAAAGCCACCGACATGGCGATAACCTAGGAAAGCGCAAAATACAGCATAAAGTGGTAACACACTGCACGATTCGGAAGACCTCAGATTAGCAGTTGAATACGCTATTTTGGAATGCAGTGACCCACTATGCGAGGAGAGGGGGGACACGAACAGGGAGCCACATAAATACAACCTTTATTGTTTATTGAATTGAGTAATAGCGTTTTTGGTATTTACATTTTAAACAGAGACGCAAAGTAATTAACTCAGATATAAGGACATACATGTAAACATTCTTATTTTTATGCTGCATTTATTTTCCAAAGCAGGTACCCCCCAATTTATAAAAAATGGACTATTCCAGGATTGTTCCAAAAGGTTACAGTCAATCTTTGAAACGGAGTTCAAATATGTTTATTTCAATAATCACAGAAATTGTAAAATGCAAAAATATAAATTGTATATCAGGTCCACACACAAATACTATCACTTTGTAATTTTGTATTACTTTTTGCAAACTGTATTTGTTTTATTAATTCCATGTTTTGCAAGCATTTTAATCAATAAAATGTATCCATATGGTGGTTTGTTATTATTGCTTCTGCAAATGTCACATTTTCCATCATATATTTGTGTATAAAATAACTATTTATTTTAAATATTTATATTCAAATCGTTTATTTGGTTTACCCTGGGTCAAAGTTCGTGCGCACGCGCATAGCATACACGAGGAAATCGAGTCTTACGTCTTGTAGCTGAATCATCCGTTTGCTATCCTTTTATTAACATTTTTGATTTCGGGCGTCGCAATGGCAGCCAGATACGATAGAGCCATTACTGTATTCTCCCCAGATGGTCATCTCTTTCAGGTAGAATATGCACAGGAAGCCGTGAAGAAAGGATCCACTGCGGTAAGTCCTGAATGAAACGAAAGCTAAACTTTGTTAGCAAACGTCGGCTAGCCAACTAGCCAGCGTTGTCGCTGTGTCACTCTCCGAATCGCTTTCATTTTCGTTAGATTACCACGGATAGATTAATTTCGCCAACATTGATGAGGAATGGGATTGTTTTGTTTGTTGATCCCGGTGTATATCGATGCTCTCTCACGTCGTGAGAGAGCATTAATATTATTATTCTTACAACAACACATGATGTGTACTTTTGACTTGCCGCTAGCTTGTTCCTTCCCGGAAAGTTAGCATAACGTTGGACATCTTAAAGGTGCTGGGATTTCGTCTATTAAACTCTAATGTCCAGGGTTATTCTTCAATCGAGGCAAGTCCCTGAATAAGTCACAAATTCTGTCGTACAATCAGGTTATGCAGTTGATATTGTGGCGCTGCCATTTACTCCTTCTGTTCGGTATAAGTGATGCAGGTGTAATAAGGGTGTGCAATGCCAACATGGTTGATTAGGTAGTCCACACACTCGTCAGTATACATCCAAGTTACTGATTTGACATTGATGTTATCACTGCATTTGCAAATTTGACTTGTGACAGGCATGCGACAATGTAATGATGTGTTTACATCTGCTTTCTTTGTTCAGGTTGGAATCAGAGGAAAGGACATCGTGGTTCTTGGTGTTGAGAAGAAGTCTGTAGCGAAGCTTCAGGAGGAGAGAACGGTCCGCAAGATATGTGCCCTTGATGAGCATGTCTGCATGGCCTTTGCAGGTAATGCAAAACAAAAATTAATGAAACCTTATGGTTAATCAAAATGTGTTTTTGTCACCACAACAATAACAATTAATTAATATATTGAGATGATGCGCTCTTAGAAAATACTTTTAAGAAAATACGATGAACTGCCATAGCAGTTATTTTTATGACATTCCTCCCCAAACAATTTGTAACCTTTGCTTTTCTGATATCTTCCAGGCCTGACGGCAGATGCACGTATCGTGATCAACAGAGCTCGGGTTGAATGCCAGAGTCACAGGCTAACGGTTGAAGACCCAGTTACAGTTGAATATATCACACGCTACATTGCAACACTGAAACAGGTAATTGGTGTCAGATGTGATCTCTCTAGGCCTCAATTTTAGTAGGATACTGCTGTCGAACAAAAAACTCCATCGAGAGACAATTGGCTCTGTTGCTGGACTCAAGCTTTCTTTCCTCAGAGCCACAGAAATATAATTCTGTGCATCTGAGGAACCATAATTCAATAAATTGTCCCAACTTTTAGTCACGGTTAAGATGCAATTTGACGTCAAACACTTGCATTTCCCCTGAATGAATGAAGCACTTCTGTGTCTTTCTTTTGCTTTTTTCAAGCGCTACACTCAGAGCAATGGTCGCAGGCCGTTTGGCATCTCTGCTTTAATCGTGGGCTTTGACTACGACGGAACCCCCAGGTTGTACCAGACAGACCCCTCAGGAACCTACCATGCCTGGAAGGTCAGTGAAGTAGTCCTCTGCTTACTGTGCTCCAATTGGCTCCTTTAAGTTAGGTTTAACGATGCTTGGAAAAACCTGGACTAATCGCAGCGTTTTTTCTTTTACCAGGCAAACGCCATCGGCCGCAGTGCGAAGACTGTGAGGGAGTTCTTGGAAAAGAATTACACAGACGAAGCCATCGCCGGTGACAATGAGACAATCAAGCTGGCAATCAAAGCTTTGCTTGAGGTGAGGTCACAAAGATACTGCAATCACAAGAATATCACATGGCCTGTATATTTAGTTTGGGATGCATTTAAGGGAGGCCCAGATTCTGATAGACTTTGTCATATTTTTGTTCAAGATCGAACAACACTGATTTTCTTATTGTGGTGTAAGCAGATATTGACCTATACCTAGTTATGGGATGCCATACCTACTACCTAGGTATATGGTTTTATCTCGCCAATCACAGCTTGACATGAGTAATGTTGTGCTTTGGGATAATCCTCTTTTCTTCTCCCCACAGGTGGTCCAGTCCGGTGGGAAAAATATTGAACTTGCCATTATCAGGCGAAACCAGCCACTGAAGGTAATCACTCATTCTATTATTTTAACTATCTAGATTTAAATGCTAAAGTTGAAAATAGAATAGTCTTATGCGTGTTTCCCATTATGGCCTTCTGTTGTTATTCTAGATCTTTTTAATTGGACAGTTGCACTTCAATATGTCTTTCTTCTTGGCTAATTGCTTTTCTGTGCTTTGGGCAGATCTTGGAGGCCAAAGAAATTGAGACCCTGGTGGCCGAGATTGAAAAGGAGAAGGAGGAAGAGGCCGAGAAGAAGAAGCAGAAGAAATCCACTTAAAGCAGTTAATCACAACCGCCATTTCCTTTGGTTGCACTTCAGGCAGGACAGCGTAGACTGGTTGGAATTGGTAGCTAAGAGGGTTTAAAAGATCGTATTTGTCTCTCATTGTAAAATCTCGAACCTTAACTTGAGATCTATCACTTCCGTAATACTGTTTTGGCGAGAAATCAATAGTCCATCCGGACTGATGGTGCGTGTATGGATACGGAGGCGTATTGATCTGAAGCAAGGATTCGCCCTTTTATCTAGTAACAGCTTTTTATTTTGAAAGTTCTGTTGGTTTCTACTCTTCGTATTCTCTGTAATGACAACATTGGAAGAGAACTCCTAATATTCCGGCCTGTAATGGATCAAAGCTCAATAAAGGCTCACTTGTTTGTAAAGTTTTGTCCGTCCTTTTTTTAGGAGCACGTATTATTCTGTTTGATATTTCTCGTCCGTTACCACATGAAAAGGTTTTAATGTTATCTTTTCCACCAGTACGCTCCGGCATGTTCAAATTAAAACCACTCGGCACTAAAAGAAAAGACCAAGGAATTGCTTTTTTTAACTTTGCCCCCTTTTCGTTTCCAGGAAATGGGATGTATAGGAGACTGTAGTTTTACACCGGCCAGGGGCGCTATACTGAGCGTCTACAAAGTGCCATGTTTATCAGCATTAGACCTGACATTGAAAAAGGAAAAAAAAATAAAATAAAGTAGTTCAGGCGGCTCCACCAAGTGCTCACCTCTCTCTCAGTCATTTAAAACAAATTAGTGATGAGCGAGGGGAAAAGTGTCTAATGGTGGTCCAACATAATGCTTTCTTGCCTCCCTTTTATTTCACCCCAAATTCGCTTATCAAGCAACCGCTGCTCTGAATTCTCAAAGACACGATTATGGCCGGCGGTGCGGTAGGGCTGCTTAATGGGTTCCTGGCCTCAGACCCCAGTGGGAACTTTCAGTGACTTTAATCTGGAGCCCTTTGAAAAGTTGTGCCGCGCCGCACCGAGGGGCCCTGGGGGCTCCCGCTGACTCTCAGCAAAGACATAATGGTGAATGGTAAAGTCCTTCATTTAGACTCGTCTCCCCAAGCCAGGATTTCCTGAGTGGGTTGACCCGGCTGCCTTCGCAGGGGCCGTTGCAATTTGTCTTGTTTGGGTGTGTTGCTTGGACTGGTGTGTTTGATTTCACTATAGTATCCATGATGCCACAGCAGGAGTTGCTATCTGAAACCATAAGATGGGATTTCCCTTATGATATATAGGATAATATAGAAGCAACGGTATTTAAATCGAGGGCTTTTTTTTTTTTATCCATTTCCTGGACGTTTCAGAGCAAACGTTCATTTTAAGACTCATCCGATATGAATATGTTGTGTAGTTCTCCTAAAGCCATGGCGTTCTGGGTGGCCAGGGTGGTAATATGATTACCTGTACTAAATGCAGAAGATGAGGAACACAATGTATCTGTCTATGCTATTAAGAAAGTTCATCCTGGGCAATCCTGTGGTACAGCCACAGAGGTTATCTGATCCATCTCGTCAATAGCGCACGAAGCGGCTTACTGTGCTTACGCCCCGGCCTTCGGTCTCTCCTCTTCCTTTTCAACTGCTCCTGGGAAGACTTTTTTTCTCCCTCTTGCTTTCTTTCTCTCTCCCTTCTTTCTCCCTCTCTTGCCTGCGATGCTGTTGCCCATAATCAGCAGCTCGGCGCCCGAGGACAAAGTCCATGTCTCTCTCATCGCTGGCTGCTGCTGCTGCTCATCATTAATGCAGAAAATAATGGCTCCACCAAAGGTCATCGACGGAGAAAGGATGCCCGCGGACGTGTACTCTCGGAGCAAGAATGCACGCCGCTGCAGGCCTTCCACTGAGTGGATTGTGTGTGTGCGTGT
>NC_136947.1:6480229-6485229 GCF_949987615.1 Pollachius pollachius | reverse complement strand
TGCAGAGAGAGTGTCTCTGGGTGCGTGTGTGCAGAGAAAGTTTGTGTGCGCGCTGAGAAAGTATGTGGCTGTGTGTTGTGTGTTGAGTTGTGAGGAGTTTGGGGTGGGGTGGGTGGGTCACAATAGCCCCGAACCCAACTAGCAGCGAGCAGAGAACCTGAAGGGGTGTCACCAGATTGATCCAAGATCCAGACTAAGGGAGTTATTCATTGATCAAGAAAACATTACTCTGCTCTTGCGGCGTTATAGACCTGAATGTGCACAACAATATCAATACCCCCCATAGTGTGTGGATGTGTGTGTCGGGGTGTGTGTGTGTGTGTGTGTCTGTGTGTGTGTGTGTGTGTGTGTGTGTGTGTGTGAGTGCATGTTTTTGAGTGTGCTCGGGCATCTGGGTGTGTGTGTGCACGGGTAGTGGTTTTCATTTTAAATGAAAAAAAGAAGCCAGATGCTACCTTTTTGTTTCGTTGTGCGTTTTGGATGATTGTCCTTCTGATATTGATTCTTCATCTTCTTCTTCTTTATCTTGGAAGAACAATGTGTGTGTGTGTGTGTGTGTGTGTGTGTGTGTATGTGTGTGTGTGTGTGTGTGTGTGTGTGTGGAAAAGAGAGTGACGAGGTAATCACAACAGCCACAGCAATCACGGCAAGGCGACAACAACAACAACAACAACAGGGGGACATCTCCATGGCGATGGGTTTAAGTGGTAAACGATGGGGTGGCCCTGACTCTCTGATGAGTAGATTGAGATATCAGACCACAGTTCCTCATCACTACCACCCATACTTACGCCCTGAGGCGGTACATTTTTTGTCCTGCTAGTATGCAATTAGATTACACTCAAACACAAACACACACACGCACACACACATGCGCAAATGCATGCACCTACACACACATGCACACATAAACACGCAAACACACACACACACGCACCTGCAGATGGACCCACATACACACACACGGGCACAAACAAACACACACGGGCGTACACACACAGACACTGCACACTGCCATACACACAGATGGAGACACAGATGGACACACACACTTTATTCCCCGCCCAAATGCAGCATTCTCCGTTCTCCATAAATGACACTTGCCTCCCCCATATGTGCGAGTTTGTGCAAATACAGAGGCATGTAAACTTACACACATACACACACGCACATCCCCTGTAGGTATAAGGTTCCGGTTGGTATATCTCTGTCTCTAAGCCCCGGTTTGATGCCCTAGTCTCGTGGTATCCAACCCCCACTCTTTCTCTGCATGCCCCCGGGCTGTTTGTGTGTGTGTGTGTGTGTGTGTGTGTGTGTGTGTGTGTGTACGTACGTGTCTGTCTGTCGGTGCAGCTGTATGTGTGTGTGTGTGTGTGTGTGTGTGTGTGTGTGTGTGTGTGTGTGTGTGTGTGTGTGTGTGTGTGTGTGTGTGTGTGTGTGTGTCGGGTATTGTTTTTCCTCCAGTGAGGGTTTTTACCATCGAACATTCATGCACTCGTTCACACGGCTTCAAAAGAAAGCTAGCAGGAGCAGACCAATGAGTAATACCGTGCCTGGCTCATCCACGGATGTTAAATTTAACATCAATTCTCTGCTTTTGTGCATCGAACACAAGCCTTTTGCATTGTCCAGTACCCAAGCCACGGCTTTAGTCAAAAAAACAACAAAAACTACCAAACAATAAAAGGTGTCTGACTCTGCTCAGAAAGGCCTCAAAGAACTGATATCTCCATGTATCACATATCTTTACACACCGGCTAACACCATCCAGCCTGTATACATGCATATTGTGTGTGTGTGTGTGTGTGTGTGTGTGTGTGTGTGTGTGTGTATGTGTGTGTGTGTGTGTGTGTGAGTGTCTGTGTATTCTTGAGGAGGAGTTGTGTTTGCTTGTGTATGGTTGTGTGAGTGTGTCTGTGAGTGTGCGTCTATATTTCCTTAAGGAGGAGATACGTTTGCTTGAGCCTGTGTGTGTGAGCGTGTGAGTGTGTGTACAAGTGTGTGTGCGTGTGTGTGTGTTTTCTTGAGGAGGAGGAAGAGGAGGAAGAGGAGGCGGAGGAGGCGGAGAGACGGCGGGCAGCACGGGCGAACCCGTCAGGCGCTCCGATCGCATCAGGTCTGTCGGTACACATTGGCGCACAGCGAGCATGATGGGATACGCCCCCCGGGGGGAGCGACGCGGGGCCAGCTACAAGATGACATACAGACGGAGCGGCAGGCGGGGAAAGAAGGAGGAGAGAACACAAGCTGGCGGATCCAGCCTTTCCAATGCGCCTCTTCTGCGTGGACAATATGCTTGTGCGTGACACGCGTGCAATTAGAAATGGTAATTCATAGTGCAAACGCAAACGAGCGCGCACGGACGCGCACGCGGACACACACACACACACACACACACACACACAGACACACACACACACACACGTGCACGCTTGTGAGGCAGATCAAACATTGAAAATTACTCTGACACCGCCGGATTTATCAATCTAAATGGGAAAGCCAGATATGAACGGAGCCGCACAACGGAAACAGATGCGGAGACATACACACACACACTCACCCCCCCCCACACACACACACACACGCACAACCCACCATACACACACTTATGCACATAACAAATGTGCCACCGCCACAGACAATAAGCAGCCAGCATATTGCACCGATAACCTACATCTCAAACCACAAGACACATATGTTAATGCTCACAAACATTGGAGGCATGAGGTTCACGAGACACACATGATGCATATGCTGCCGTGTGTGAGTAAAGGCATGAGCATGACACGCTCTAGTACATTCGTCCGCAGGGCTCCAACAGGAAATAGACACTTCTCTCCATGCCTGTTCTTTAATTGGGCCATTTATTGTTTTGTGGCGGTGTGTTTACTTCGTTAAATTAAAGCGCACTTTAGAAATGCTGCATGTTTCAAGGTTTATGTAAGCTGAATTATGCTTTGAGCCATTAAGTTGCAAATTAGCATATCTCTATGACTGTGGGATATGCCACTTGAAGATGCTTTAACATTTTCACACTAATCAACTTGACTTTAACGCGTTGGGTTTCATTTTGATTTGCTTTCATCACAAATATTGTTTCCCCCTCGGCGGTTGTGTGCGTGTTGGTCTGTGTGTGTGTGTGTGTGTGTGTGTGTGTGTGTGTGTGTGTGTGTGTGTGTGTGCGAGTGTGTGTTTTCGTGTGGGTGTCTGTCTACGTATGTGTACGTTTGTGCATATGTTACCCCAAAAATGTGCAGAAAGTACACCCAGTGTTTGGGTATTATGTTATTGGAGTAGAGTGTGTGTTTTGGGGGGCGGGTTGGGGAGGGGAATACTTTACAAGGACAAACCGAACAAATGTTGAAATATTCCATATTGGTTTTAGTGTAATTCTTTTCTAATTCTTAGTTTATTCAATTTCATCTCCTTCAGGCTGGTAGGTATGGAAATGAGGTCTGCTTTTTTTTTTTTTTTTTGCCTGTGTAAATTGCAGCGATCACCGCGAGCCTTTTGAACAAGATTACCCAGATGGCCTTGCGTGGCGTGCCTGAAGTTTTATTTCCCTCCTTCCCCTCGCTTTTCTCCTCCTTGGCTCCGGGGGGGGAGGGGGGGGGGGGGGGGGGGGGGGGGGATGGGGAGGGGGGGATGAGGGGGCTGGGAAGCCTCCTGAAGGCCCAGGGCCTGGCCACTAGGCAGCAGCTGTGTTAAGCGGGGATGGGTCGGGGTGCTGGGGGTGGTGGTTGGTGGAGGACGGAGGGTGGAGGGTGGAGGTGGTGTTGGTGTGTGTTTGTTAAATGGGCAGGAAGGTATAGGTGTGTGTTTGCGCTTGTGGGTGTGTGGGCGCGCGTGTGTGTGTGTGTGTGTGTGTGGACGGGAGGTTGACAGACCCTCGTGCAAAAGGGGGCATCAGAGGCCAAAGGTGGGGTAGGCCTATAGGATCAGGTTTGGGAGAGACCGAGTAAGACAGAGAGAGAGAGAGAGAGAGAGAGAGAGAGAGAGAGAGAGAGAGAAAGCACAATGGGAAGGTAGAGTAGTGGGTCGAGTGTGTGGGTGTGTGTGTGCGTCATTTGTGTGTGTGTGTGTGTGTGTGCCATGTGTGTGTGTGAGTGTGTGTCATGTGTCTATATATGTGTGTGTGTGTGTGTGTGTGTGTAGCGATGGTGGTGGTGGTGCTGATGTAGGAGGTGTGGTGTACCAAATCCAAAGCTCGGAGTGCTATCCAGTGTGAACATTACCCCCTACCTAGCTGGGCTGTCAAGGGGCCCAGAATAAGCCTGGGAGCGCCAGGAGAGCAGCGAGATGTTGTGGAGACGCAGGCTGCTGTGATGTGTGTAGGTCGGGAATGGCGGAGTGGGAGACCTTAAATAAACGTGTTGAATAAGGCCCAGCTATTTAGGAGTATACATCGGGGCTCCAATGTAAACATAGATTGCGGCAGAACGCTAGTCAAATAAGCAATGCTAAATATTTAAATGAGGCGAAGCAGAAATACGACTACCAGCGTAGAAATATTGATAACGTTTGCGATTTGTGCCCTTATGATTCCCAGTGTGTCTCAGTCCTGTTGGTTGGTCAAGTTTAGAGCAAACCGACAGAACGGTAATTACAAAATGTCTACCTCAAAATACAGCTGCCTTTTATTTTCCAATAAAGACAGAAATGTTTGGTTTCAGATTTATTTTCGAAACAGATACTCTGATTCCACTCGAGTGTTTAAATAGCTCTCTGCCACAAGACATACCGGAGCTCATGGGAAACACAGGCTTTTTTTCTCCAGCAAACACTGAAACATCAAGACTACTTTGCCAACCATCGTCTTTGGGGGCTTTTAAATGTTAATATTTGGTGAATCCCCTCGATACAAACACCAGCCTCCTGCCCAGGTGAGCATTGTTGTGAAGATGTGTGTGTGTGTGTGTGTGTGTGTGTGTGTGTGTGTGTGTGTGTGTGTGTCTGTGTTTGGGGGTGGGGGCATGGGGTTTAGGGGGGGTTGTCATTGA
>NC_136947.1:6470229-6475229 GCF_949987615.1 Pollachius pollachius | reverse complement strand
CATAGTCGCAACGGGCACCTTTCAATTGTATTGTGCTAAGGGTTGGGGCTGATTGTCACATCAAATAACAGTGAACATAAATCCACAGCCAACCTGTAGACCTCCTGGAGCAAGACGCCTTAACTCTATCTGCTCCTTAGTGGCATGCATCTGAACCGCTTTGGTGAGTCGCTTTGGATGCAAGCCTTTACGACTAAAACGTACAAAATGAAATGGTGAGTCAATCACACCGGTTTACCGGATCCTGCGACAAAAAGCCCTTCTGTGCAAAAACCCCTAGAGGCCAAGAGCACATTCAACGTAGCCTGAAGCCAATGCCTGCACTCTGAATGTATTAGCTCTATGCACACACTGCCATCATCTCTTGACGCATAGCTGCGTGTGTGTGCGTGCGCGTGATCGTGTGTGTGTGTGTGTGTGCGTGCGTCTCTCGGCCATACCTCTCTAGCCTACGACAATAATAACCGTCAGTCAAAGAGGGAAAAGAAAGAAATCTGGGCCAGGGAAAGCTGAAAGGGATGAGGAGCGTAGCATCGAGCCGCAGAAGAAGAAGAAAGTGGAGATTGCGCCGTGAGGGCTGGCGAGACAAGACGACACGACTCCACAGCGTGGGACTTCACTTTGTGGCGGCTGCCCTGCAGGCGATGTGTGTGCGTGAGCACAACTGACAGGACTTTGCGTGGAGAAGTCGGCTTTATTCAATATAACTAAGTAAAGAATCGCCCCCCCCAACCCCCCTCTAAACCCAGCCCGAGAGGCACTGGAGTGAATCCTCCAAGGTGCAACAGACTGCCTTGGTGTGAGGGGGGTGTGTGTTGTTTGTTGTTGTTGTGTGTGAGTGTGTGTGTGTTTGTGGGGGGAGGGGGGGGATTTTACCTTTGAAAGTAGAGAGGGATTGTAGTAGAGTACTACATTATGTATGGTTCAGTGTTAGGAGTTGCCCCCCCTTTGCCGTTAGCATTTCATCATTCAAATGAAAAGCCTAAATAGGGATTGATGAAGTGGTCGACACGGCAAGAACAATCCCTAAATTAGGATTGTATTGTAAGGATTGTATTCGCATGTTCAAAGACTGATCCGTGATATCTTTTGGAGACGCTTTCCCCCGTTGCAGCAAATGTCGAAATATAGAAAGGAAAAGTGAAACAAGAAACAAGAAACAGGGAGCCACACTAAACAACGTGAGTTGAAGATTTACTTCACATTTTTTGTGTGTGCTACATTCCTCTTTACTCAAATCTAGGGAGCGTAGTTTGGTCAGTCATATTAGAAATACTTAAAATCCAACTTCATATCAACATGTGCCAAAAAGTAAAAGTGTTCTTAGTATGAATAGTATACAATAAAGGTTAAACCTGTTGTGTTATGTTGAGGCAAGAGTTTTGCATTAAAAAGTTTCAATGTAAAAAAAAAAAAAACGAAAACACACATACAAATGACATATAGCATTTACAGGTCATTACTTATCCAATCAATTGATCCCTAGGGTTGCTCAAAGTCTTAGGCAGGTCATGTTCCCTTGAAATTGTGTGACATAATAATTTATTAAATTATTTTATTTACTGAGTATAGACTGGTCTATGACATACATCTTGCTGATACTAATGTGAAATATATTTATAACATAATCAAATAAAATAACCTTTATTTAAGTAAAACCAAATCCTTGGTATTGCTGCCTTAATATTAAATATCATTTTTTTAAAGTCACAAAACAGAACATTAAAAGAGTTTATATTCTATTCTTATAAAAAAAAAATAAAGTTTATGAAATGGCATGATACCATAATATGAGCAACATATTCTAATTAACTTTTTAGCGGTACGGACATTAACAGACTTGGCCAATATGCCTGAAAGCAGAGAAAACATAATAGCTGTTAGCCTCGGCTACGCTAACAGACTACATCAGCGATCAAACCTTCACTTTATATAGGGGGAGAATAGAAATCATAAGAAACCTAATGTAGGTTCAAAGTTTTAAAACAAACTATATTTGGGGATCCAGCTTAATACAAATCCTTGTTTCTCAATGTTTTTTAAAGTGGGCTATAGACAATCAAACATGTCCTGGAGTTCTCCAACGTCGCGTTTCTTCTTCTGGCAAAAAAAAAAAAAAAACACACGAAAAAAAGCAGTTGCACCTTTTTTTTTTTTAAGATGGTTCTCAAGAACGAGAAACGGAAAAAAAAAAAACGAAAAACATCAACAACAAAAAAAACAAAAACAAACAAAAGAACAGAGTCCTTACAGCTCTGCTGAGTTGTATGTTTGGGGGGTTGGGGGGGTTAGATGAGGAGGGGGGGAGGCGTGGGGCTGGGGGGCTGCCACAGAAAAGTCTAGTGCCTCCTGGCGGCCGGGAGGTCCCCTCTAGTCCAGCTGCTCCTGTTTTATCCTGTTTGAGTTGGGGGTCCGCTGACCCGTCCTCCTCAGTTCCCTCCGGAGCACGTACTCGCTGAACTGGGACGAGTCCACGCCGCCGCCGCAAGAGCCCACGATCTCAAAACCACGCTGCTGCAGGCGCTCCAGCACCTAGGGGGGGGGCGAGAGAGAGAGAGAGAGAGAGAGAGAGAGAGAGAGAGAGAGAGAGAGAGAGAGAGAGAGAGAGAGAAAGAGAGAGGGAGAGACCGAGAAAGAGAGAGGGAGAGACCGAGAGAGAGAGAGAAAGAGAGAGGGAGAGACCGAGAGAGAGAGAGAGAGAGAGAGAGAGAGAGAGAGAGAGAGAGAGAGAGAGAGAGAGAGAGAGAGAGAGAGAGAGAGAGAGAGAGAGAGAGACCGAGAAAGAGAGACCGAGAAAGAGAGAGAGAGAGATAGAGGGAGAGACCGAGAGAGAGAGAGAGAGAGAGGAGAGAACAAGGCAATGAGCTTCTGGGATGACAGAGAGCAGACGAGAACGGGCATACAAACCGCAGACCGAATGTACAAATGCTCCCCCCCCCCCCCCCCACCCACCAACACAATCAACCCATGACCAGAACACAGTGTGCTCCCTGATATTCCGGGCCCTTCCAGGCCCCTGCTGCCCCTATCCCCCCCACGGCCATAGCGACCCCAGGGGTCACCAGACACAAGGGCGCACCCTGAGCGTCTCCCATTCAGCACGGAGCCCTCATTACACATGTAGCGCATATGGGCGGAGGAGAGAAGGGGTTTAATTAGGTGTGTACCATAGGTGATTACCATAGGAACGCCAGGCAGCAACATATGGTCTCTTACAAGCGCTTGGATGAGAAGAATGCACAACAACAGAGGGATTTGTTGAGCCAAGGATTGGATTTGCAACACATTCCGCCCCGTGCCGTACAACTCCATTGTTTTTGCGCGGCGTGTTTGTGCGCGCGTGCGTGCGTGCGCATACATGCATATTACGTCGTGTATGTAGCCGACGTTCCCGATCCCGGAGCCTTGCAGACATCTACAGACGTGTCCAGGATCACATTCCATTGAAGAGGCCCCCAGGGGTAGCTGGGGCTTTCTCTGTGCCACTTGGCCTAGCATGGGCTGCTAACCTCCCCCCTCCCTCCCTTCCCCACTCTCCCCCCCCACCCCCCATTGCCTCCCTCCCTCCGTTTCTACCCAAGCCCCAGGCACAACCCTTCGCCAAAACTACAAAGGTCCCCCACCCTGCCGCTCTCCCCTCTCCCCTCCCCCCTCCTCCCTCCCCCCTCCGACTGCTGGCAGCCCTCTCTCCCCCCCACCAACCCTGAAAAAAAAAACCTGCCTTGCTTCCATTACCCGCAGATACAGCCTCCACCGGCGGCGTGCTTTAATAACCAAACAGGATTATGGGCCCCGCCTGGGGACAACCCTGCCAGCGAGTGCGCTCCGTCTCTGTTTCACTCCCTCCCTCTCTCGCTCTCTCACTCTCTCTCCCTCTCTCTCCTTTACTCCCTCTCTCCTCTCTCTCTCTCTTTCACTCCCTCCTTCCCTGTGTCTCTCTCACTCTGTCTCCCTTTCACTCCCTCCCCGTCTCTCTCTCTCTCTCTCTCTCTCTCTCTCTCTCTCTCTCTCTCCACTCTCTCTCTCTCTCTGCCTCTCTGCCTCTCTGCCTCTCTCTCTCTCTCCCTCCCTCTCTCTCTCCAAGACTTGCATACCCCACGAAGGAGGGCTTGTTCTTTTAGCGTGTGCGTATGTTTCGAGGTACGAGTAGTCAGAGATCTTACTTCCTCCGGTCCAAATCATGGCCCACACGTTCTTTCTCCCCCACAACAACGCTCCTCCTCTCCGCTGTTTACGTGTTGTTGTCCATCGTTGCTAAGGAGACACATTGGGTTGTGGAGAACAAACCCAATACAGGACAGGGACACTATGCCGGGACGGTGTTTCCAGTTGTGTGTCTGTGTGGAGCTGAAGAGCTGCCCAGTGGGGTGTTTGCTCTGAATACCGGTCCCATGCTGTTCCGGTTTGACCGAGGGATCTCGGTGTTAATAACAGATTTCTAAAGCCATGTTTGGAATCGCTCAAAGATCCCGGTCGTTCCTGCCAGGCATTTTCATACGCGATAAGACAAGATAACCTACTGTACACCCCTATCTCGCTAACACATCTGCATGTCTTCAGATTTGAGCGAAAACCAAATTAAGGGATGTCCACCGAAGATAAGGCGATAAGTCTGTCTACCTGCTGGGAGAAATGTATACTGAATTAGAAATACAACGTATCAGAGGCACAGTCGGGTACTCTCTTGTCTTTTTGGTTTGATTTTTTGTACTTAAGTACTAGGCCTACTCTTTCCATTACACTATAACTTTCACTTCCGCTTTTGGATACAGACCTACTGTACTATTCATCCCTCAAACCCACCGCCGGCTGTAAGTGAACACATTACAGAAGTTCCCCAAACTGGAAACAAGAGCGGGCCGTACCCCCCCCCCCCCGACTGACTGACTGAAGAACTCCTCACCTGCACAGAGTTGAGGTGGCAGTAGCCGTTTAGGGGGAAGCGGATGACGTGCGTGGAGTCGTGGTTCCAGCCGGCGTTGACCGAGTTGCACATGACG
>NC_136947.1:6385229-6465229 GCF_949987615.1 Pollachius pollachius | reverse complement strand
AGTTAACAGAGGCATTTACATGTTTTGGTACATTATGGCAACACCGGTGGCCCAATATGCTTAATGCAATATCCCGCTGTTTGAAACTACAATATAACACGTATAGTTAAAGTGGCCGGTCGACTGCCTAGGCTTCAGTCACCCACTTGTTCAGACAACATCGGACCTTTACGCATTTTTACCTGCGCTGGCATTACTGTGGTCGGAGAGGAAGACACGGAATGATCATTTTGCTTCAAAGACGCTGCAGGTATCGGATCTCCTCTAAGTGCGAACATAAGCGAGGGGTCCCTGCACTCCAGCGCTCGGATCGGGAGCCGTTTAAGAGACGCGTGCATGGACTCGGAATCCAAAGAACTGATTGGACGCGGTCGCTTTCTCGTTTTGTGATGCGTTAAGTCCATGATATCCGTTTCGTCCATTACAGCGGGCGCACGACTACACAAGTTATTAAGAAGATAGAAAGGATGCTCAAGTTCCACACCTGCCAAAGCTGGAAGGGGTGTGGAGGATAGGAGAGGGAAGAAAAAAAAGGGGCTTAGCTTGCAGCAGCCAGAGGAGAAGCGGTTTCCGTGGCAGTCAGGCAGAGCGGCTTCTTTGCAATGGCTGGGAGAAGTCAAAACCCCCCGACAACATTACGCAGCGCATCGCCCCGGGCTCTTCAGGGCTGTCGCTGTTTCAGCGGCAGGTATAGGCTGCGTTTGGCGCATTGTCTGGATATTTTAATACATGTGCCTCTTATTTAACATGATGGGTTTTCTTTTTAAATAAAAAACTATTTAAAAAGTGCGCGTCTTGCCGTGTATTTTGACATGGCCCCTGGCCCCCTCCTGCCCTTTTGAGGCGGTTATTCCAGGGCATCTTCCCACGTAGTGGTGTTCAGATCCATTGTTCGTCTTTGTGAAAGGCAGTCGTGTTCCCATCGGTGCAATTCAGCCGGGAGATCAACGTCGATAAAAGAACACTGTTAAGCGGCAAGCGCAGTGACTATTTTATCACCATGGCTACACTAACACCCTAATTGGCGGGACGACTCAGGAATGATCACACATGGTTGATATTTACACCCATTAGCACATTCACTGAACACAGACAAAAAAACCTGAGGTTCACTATTTCACGCACGATTAAAATAAACGTGAGGTTAAATGATTGCCTCCAAGAAGAGCCATAACAGCTAAGGCAAATAGGAGTCCCCCCAAACTTCAACCATGCTGTAAAAAAAATTAAACTTCATTTTCTACATGGCCACATGGAAATTGTTTTTTCATTATATTCCTGTAAAGAGAAAAAGTTAAATCCTTAAATATCCATCTATGAAGCTCTCAAAAAGCCAACACACCCCCCCCCCCCCCCCCCCCCCCCCACCCCCCCCACCCCCCCCACACACACACACACACACACACACACACACACACACACACGCCGCCAAATAACATCAAGGAGACCCACACTGGACCACCGGGCGGATGCACCTGTCTGTCAGGGTTTCTGGTTGAAACCCCAGTCACACCACCGCCTCCACCACTTCAGGCGTGATCATTTTTTTTCCCTCATCCCCCCCTTAGAACATGCAGCCGAGCCTCCTCCCGCACATCTTTTTCAATAACATTCCAAATTTTAAATTAATTAGTTCAACCACCGGCCTTAAAACATCCATCCATGTCTACCTCGCAGTTGGCAAACCCGAGTTTCACACCTTGAGATACCCAATTAGCAATTAAGCCTGCCTTTGAGTGCGGGCCTCCCCGTGCACCGTGTGATCCCGGTGTGATTTGCATGCCGTTTGTGCGCACGCTGATAAGCGAAAGGCAGCAGCCATGCATAGTTTAAAAAAAAAAAAAGAAAAAAATCCCAACTCCAGAATCCCTTTTGCAGAAGGCAAAAGGGAGCCTGCGGGGCAAACGAAAGAGCGAGAGAGGGAGAGAGAGAGAGAGAGAGAGAGAGAAGGAGATGAGGAGAGAGAGAGAAATAGAGAGAGGAGAGGGAGAAATCACATGGCTGCTCTTCAAAAGGGGACCTGTGTAAGGCAGCTGGGAAAATGCGTGGGATCACACTCAAAATGCAGGTAATTTGTTCCCTGACTAATTTGTGGAGATGGCGGTTGTGCTGTGTGTGTCTGTGTGCGTGTGCGTGCGTGTAAGGGCCTCTGTGTGTGTGCGCGTGCGTGCGTGTGTGAGGACAAGGAGAGGAAGTTCTGAAAAAACAGCTCAGTGGAATTGGATTTTCTCAAAGCCTTGTCATCGCAGGGAAAAAAAAAAAAAGGTGGATTGAGTGCTAGAATATGAGTGAGGCTTTATGGGAAAAGTGTGAGTGTGTGGAAAGTGGTACGGGTGGGACAGGGAAGAGGCGGGGCAATGCCGCCCCCCCCCCCCCCCCCCCCCCGTATCTTGTTCATCACTCTGAGACAGAGACGGGAGGATTAAAATGGCCTCCATTGTCAGTTGAACATCTTTTACCCCACAACTGTCAAAGAGGGCAGAGCTGCCACCGGTGGGCATAGTTAGCGTTTGAAGACACTTGGGTTTAAACACTTATCTGAGGGCACTGGGGACTTTAACACAGGTGGGACATGGCCTATCTTCACAAGGTACCGCTGTATCATAAACCTGTTGCTTCTCTAAACTGTTTTGAAAGCAGGCTGCAGTGCTGGCGTGTGAATGGTCAGAGCACGTCGGGCACGTGGCGAATCGACACCACTTCGTCCAATCCCGCGTGACCTGTGCGATTGGTTTTTCCCAGTGTCCGGAAACCATCATGTCCACCGACGGAATCGAACACTAATGACCCATATTAACTTTGAGCAGTAGTCAGCCAGCAGTGACTGGCTGTAGCGTTGCTGCAGCGTCACCACAGAGGAGAGTCATCAGAGACTCCTCTTGTTTGTTTTACTTGGCTAGGAGCCCTGGCATAACAAGATCGAGGGCGTGGATCACTCTTCTGCAATACTTCAGAATAGTAAACCCCAGGCAAGAATCACGTTGCACCTCCAAAATAGAATACAGGTAGAGGCTACGTCTGGTTGTTTATCAGCATTCAGTCTCAAAGTCTGGCCAGTTACTCATACAATGAGCCTGTGCTTTAAATGCAGTCATTGGGCTGGGCTGGACCTATTCTGTCATTCAGGTTGGAGGACAGGCGGCTGGATTATTGGCTTACTACTCTCATACAGATGCATTTCAGATGGGTTTCAACTGGCCAGTATATCCCATAATGCAACTGTTCTTTGTTCCAATGTGTCACATAACACACAATTAGCATTTCCGATGAGAGTCATGAGAGGCAGACAGATATTTCCCTCATTTGAACCGGATGTCTCTGGTCCCTTGCTCAGTGGCATTTGGTTCTGTTTCAAATGTTTCCACATATACATGCATGCACCCTGCTAGCTTTACTCATTGCAAAGTAGCACCTTGTGCTTAAATATAGGTAAGGTAAGCATCATGGTCAATCATTTGAAATTAATCATATTAGTCTGTTCCCTCATTTACAACTTGCATTTTGGGGCAGTAGAATTTGTTTTATTACTACACTGCTATAAACATTATTAATTAAAAATCGCTGTTAACTTTAGAGCATGAGAACGGAGAGCGAAGCATCACTGTGATTGACAAAATGGTTTATCTTCCGCGTTTTGTTATTATAGCGCCATCAAGTGTCGAAAGTAGAGATACAATCTTCAGAAAAAAACATTTCATTGAGTGCAGAAAATGATAGCCACTCTCTCCATTCTGTTTATGAAGCAGGATATCCAATTGAGAAAATAAAAAAGATCTTAATTCAAATTAAACAATTCAGGTAAGATCATTTAAGGTGAAACGATATCACATTACGACCGATAAAACGTCATTACCTTGGAATTTATTTATTTCATGTTTATATCGGAAAGTCAAAAACATTACAAAACACACACTTTTATATAGTTCACAAGTGATCCACCATGCCATCACCCATCCAGACAGAAACTATGACTGGGGGTCGCGCTGGACCTTGGTGGTCGTTACGCGCGGATACAGGTCAGTGCCAAATGATCCCAGTGATGACTTTACACGAGGTGGTATCTATAGTCCAGTGTCCATAAGGTAAGAGGAAGGATTAAGAGACGATCAGCCAAAGCTGCACTGACGTTTGTACAATAGGTACCTCCTGTCTTACAGAATACAACCAAAATGCCTGAGGCCAAATGACTCCACAATGGCGTCTTTCATTAGAGGATCTGGGGCAGCCAGGAAATAGAAGTGTTGCGAGGAAAAAAAACGCATTTGAAAACAGCCGATATGTACACGATGTACGGGGTTTAAGTTAGTTAACAGCAAGTTGTAGGCTACTGCAACGGTGTAACGGTGATATGTGCGGAGCTGTGGACCGCGCTAGGAGCGGATTGACACGGGCGACCGCCTATAGTGTTTGCTCGACAGACTCTCAGTCCGATCGACCGTTCTTCCGTTTTACGTCTCATCCGAGCTAAACTACATTCACACTCACTATACATCGCCATAACGAAGGAATAATCGCCAGGAAGTAGTTGATCTTTTTCCTACAAGAACAGAAGTGTAGCCCTCGCCTCGGCTGGCACATGCGTAAAGCAGCTGCGCCTGATCCGTCCCAGTCTACCCAGCCTCGGAAATAAAGAGGAAACTGAATAAATCTCCGCTTACCTGAAACATAGAGCGGCACAAAGTATCTTTTTGTGCACCTTTTCCCTTCCGATTTGCCCTGACGATCAGCCTCCTTTCCTACACCAGTGAGAAATGCAATAGCTTGGCTAAGGTAGACAGAACAAAATACTGAGTATACTTGCTTCAGGGCTCTGAAACCCCTCAAGGCAAAGATCAGGATACAATTAGCTCATGCCTCTGCCCCAGTCTAAACCAATCTGCGGAATAAAACTCCGAGCAGAGAAAGAGATCACAGCGAAGCAATGGCTCTTTCTCTTTGTTGAGTTTATGTTTTTATAAAACTGAATAAAGAAATGTAGTATTTTATTCTCCCCACCCCCCCACCCCCCTGCATATGCATCACCCTCAACCTCGCCGCCAACTTGCCTATTGCCTCCCTCTTGCGAAGAAAAGCTGATTTTAATCGGTATGATTAGTTTAGATGTAACGTTGCCTCGGGCGATTTCTACAAATGGATGGAGTGTTTCTCTGCCAGGGAGGAAAAGAACCAGATGATGATAATTATATAGATTGTTGGCGGGGTCCTGTTTTTTTTCTCTACTCTCATTTACGTATAGCTTATATGTTACCACAATTTTCTTCGCTTTAACCCACCGACCGTTCACACCGCGAATGCATTCAACAACTTGTTGAATAGCCAACAATTAAGTTAATCAAGGGTATAGCAAATGGACATGGACTTATACTTAAGTTATATATATCTACCTATATATCTATAAATACATAAATATTAAATAAATATATAAGTGTGTGTGTGTGTGTGTGTGTGTGTGTGTGTGTGTGTGTGTGTGTGTGTGTGTGTGTGTGTGTGTGTGTGTGTGTGTCTGTGTGTGTGTGTGTGCGTGCAACTTTCATCTCTTGGCCAACCTCCAATGACGTAGTTGTATAAATAAGCACTTACCGCTCGCCTTTCCCCAATCAAGTCTGGATCAGAGCCCGGGGCTGGTGCTCGAGCTCATTTCAAATGTTCAGCCATGCATGGCTAGAGGAAGACTGAGGCACTTCTTAGGCTTGGAGATTTGCTCTGCGGATACAAGTAGTAAAGGAATTGCAGGGCTATAATGCATTTATTTTGCCTATTGTGTAAACTCTATAACTGGATTAAGATTGTGCATGCATTGTGTTCAGCGCCCAACTGGACATTTGGATTGGGCCACCCCTAACTACCACCAGGACCAGGACCACCACTCTCGTGACCGACTAAGAGACCAGATCTAACATGTGTTCGCTTTGTTCCCTGCAGAGCAATTTGTTTCTCTCTGAAAGTCTTAAAGTCATCGCACTGTGCTAAGTGATGCAGCTCTGCTCCTATTTATTTGTAGAGCACATACTGCGCCTCAGTTATCCATATGGGATACTAGTCAACCCCTAAGACCACTCATGCTACCCCAGTGTGACGGTGACATCAAAGTTGACGCCATCCTTGCTCGATAATGGGGAAAAATTGCATCCGTTTCACATGTGGAGCCCTCATTCTGTGAGGTGCTTAAAGCTGCTGTAGGTAAGACTCTAAGAGAGAGAGAGGGCAGACAAGATCGAGAGAGAGCAAGATTTTCCAAAACAAACAATAAAAACATCCCCTACCCCTTTAAACCCGCCCTCCCTATGTTTATCCCACGCACCTGTGATTGACGTGTAAGATGGATTCCATGGACCAATCAGGGGAGCGATACCTTGCTCAGGGACGAGATACCCAGCTCCTCGGCACACACAGAGGCAGGTGCAGTCGACTTGGAACAGATATTCTCACAGCACATTTCACTCACCGATAGTTGATGGATGGCTGTGCAATATCTAACATATTTGACTCTAATAATAGCTCTAAAAACATACGTACAGTAACTTCAATTGTTTGAATGCATTTGCTCTAAAAGCCCCGAAGGAAGAAAAATATAAACCGCAAAACCGAGGGTTTTTCAAACAGGTTTAGATGAAAACGTTAACTGAGAGTTTAAATAAACCGTGCAAAGCAATATCCATTCTACCATGTCTTGTTTTTATTAGCCTTTGTTTGAATCTCGAGACAGTTTTAAAAGGGAACATACCGGTGTAATTTTGTCTTCTCGGAATTACCGGTCTTTAACCAAGTTTGTGAGCATAGCTGTGCAAAGTCTGTGGTTGGAGTAGCCATCGTACCACATGAGGCAGACTCTTCCCCTGCCATTCCTGTTGGGAATGTGGACCCAGAGCCCTGGAAATGAGTGTGGGTAATCTGTGGTTGTGTGACAAAGGTCGCCCGATTAAACCTCAATGTTCGACTACTTTGTTACTCTCCTCTCTCAACAGTTTAGAAGACGTCCTCCACAGCAGGGGAGCGTTTCCTTCTCGAACTGTCTTCAGTGTTTATCTGCATTCCAGTGGTTTAAAAGTCCCAGGCTCCGTCTGATTAGCTGATGAAACAACACCAGACCCTGGGAATCTCCATCCATTGGCGGTAGGTTAAAATAGGTCAAAACAGTATGCTCAATGTTTAGTTACGTTTAGGTTATGAGTAGTATGACAGTTCGAATCCATTTGCCATCAGTATTTGTAGCATCACAGCATAGGTGTGGGAAGTGAACTCTTCATTGATACCTTTTAATAACCCTTCTTTAATTTTTACGACCTCGGGAAGGAAGAGAAACACATCAATGTTTTTTTTAAACAGCGCTACACAAGAAGTAACATGTTTTCAATTTGACTCATCGAACAATATTGTGTTTCACGTAATAAAAGGAGGCCACAATCAGCATGTCAGAGCACAGGCCAGCTGTCCCTCGCACACAGGGTCCAGTTAAATCCAGTCGGTCCAGTTCAACTTTCCACTCTTGGGCCACTCTGTCCCACAGGAAAACAAACACAGGATTAAAGTGTTACAATGAAGTTATTTGCCCGGGAGGGGACCGGCTGTGGCACACACACATACACACACACACACACACACACACCAAGGCTTGCGCTTCAACAATCCTCCGAACCCCCCCCCCCCCCCCCCCCCCTGCGCCCAGAGAAAAAAAATACACACATCCGTGCACACTCACAGACAGGCATTAAAATACACACCACCGCGTGCACACACACATGAATTGTTTTTCGCCATCAGGCTGATAAACTGTGGCACAGAGAGAGAGTGAGAACGCCCCCCCCCCCCCCACACACACACACACACACAAACACACACTTACGCAAAAACACACGTTTTCCATTTTCCAAGAGCCAAGCACTAATGGGGTCCGCCTGCTACACTATTCAAAATATGCATTAGACGTTGGGAAAGCAGCCAGTTGAGATCTTCATGTCTGAGCATTTTGAGGCCCAGATGACAAAGCCATTGTTCCAGTGTGGCACTGGAGAAGTGGTGTTTTCTTTGGATTCACGTGGGCAAGCTCCATATTTTGGTCGACAAATTAACCCACAATGAGTTGCAGATGTCCCCTCTGTCCCGAACCGAAACCTAGCCTAGCCTTATGACATAATACCGTGGGTTATTAATGGCCGCACAACAGAGGGATGGGGAAACGATGAGAGAGAACGAGAGAGACAGCTGATGACAGTACAGATGATGTGGGAGAAGTGAGAGAGAGAGAGGGAGCAAAAGCGAGGGATGATGAGAGAAGTAGAGGGGGAGATTAAACTGATATTTTTTGGCAGTTATTTTAAAGGTGCCATGTGTAGAATTGACAGACATCCAGTGGAACGGACTCGACAGAAATGAAGGATGATATCCATAAATTGTTAGAATTGATTGTGTAATCCCATGAAAATAGTTGTTTTGCCCAGCTACTTTGTGACTTATACTCAAGTGATTTTCTGGATGTCTTTGACTTAACAGTTTTTCTCGATCTAAACATTTTCTTACTGTAGTGTTTTTCATTTTGCTTATCAGTGCAATTACTGTACTGTAATTTACCAAAATACATAACATTGTATATGTAACATTGGTGTGTTGTCAGAACAATGTTGCAGCATCAACTATAGGTGTACAGTATGACTCTGGGAAGCTGGGATTGTGAGTTTAGCCCATTGGATAGACAAATATGCATTGCATCCTATTCTGATACGATTGTGTCAATGCAATATTTTTATGATATATTCACAGTATTGTATTACAATATGGCAAAAGTCTTTATACTATATGTACCACCTAATTGCAACTTTAAAAAAGAAAGCTATTTCTAAACAATTTTATACATTGGAATATGTAACATGGCCTCATAAAGCCAAAACATATGTAAATAGCATTTTGATGGAAGTGTTTTGAATTGATCACACCAGTGTTTAATTGATGATCTAAGAGATATTCATTTGATAGCTGTGTTTAATGTTTGGTGGAAAAAATCAGTTTTGAGAAGAATTTGTGTAGTTTTGACAAAATGATTAACTCTTCTCAGGTTTGTGTTTAGAGTTTTGAGAAATTGAGCTATAGTTTCAGAAAATGTGTTTAAACGATTGAGAAAAACTGTAATCAGATTTACTTTCAACTTACTGTAATTTGTAGTAATGTACTTTGTATGACTTTGTAGCCCTTTATACACTTCTGAATTTAACACTTTGGGAATGTTCTCAGCTGAACATAGTCTTTACCCAAAGGGATGATAATGATGGAATGATTTCATCCGGGAAAGCTCAAAGTTCCCTTGAAAAATTGACTTTGGGGGGCAGTAATGGTGTATTACAGTGTCTTTATTTCCTTTTTTTCAAGTGGTTGCACTGACAAGTGATAAACCATTGATGGAACATGCAAATATGGAGGAAAAAAGGGCTCCATAATGGACTTACATTCAATAGATATTGCTTTCGTCCTTCTCATAGCACTTTTGTTTAATCTGAAACATATCTTGCTTGCAATGTAGTCCTATAATGCAGTTAACTACCATATATGTACATATATATGTATATATTTTTGCTGTCAGTTTAACGCGGTATTAACGGCGTTAACGCAAACCAATTTTAACAGCGTTAATGTTTTTATTGCGTGGTTAACGCTCTTTTGGCTTGGCAGACGTTGTAGGTTTTTCACCTGCTGTCTAGCAACAACTATTAACGTTAGAAAAACGACAACGCCATACCCAGTGGTCGAGTTGTAAAAAAAAAGCCAGGGGGGATGGTGGATTTGCGTTGCTCACTGGTTGGAATGAAGGGGAGAAAAGGGGACAGAGTTGCCTGCGGAAGCGATGTCTGAGATGCAGAGACAGCTTCACGCTACCAGTGTCTTGTCTCGTACGGTGTGGAATGAGAGCTTGTGAAGGGACTGTTGCGCAAGTACGCAGGCCCGCAGCAAGCGTGCCTGCGAGCTTGCGCAATAGCATACTGCCCGAGAATGCAGTATCGCTGTCAAATCTGTCGCTGGGAAAAGTAACGTTGCGCCGAATTGAAAAAGGAAACCGCCATAATGAAATAGCCGTAATATTTCCATATTAATTGATAAAATAACAGGGGATGGGAAGGGGAGATGGCTGTTTCAGAAGGGGGATGATTTTGATAATTTTAATTCCAAAGGGGGATGCCATCCCCTCTCAACTCGAGTGCTGACCATACCAGATCTAGCTACACCGGAAACAAAACAACAAGCACGCTGCACAAACTTGTTGGGGCAAGCAAGGATAGGAGTGGGTGGCTTAAAAGTGTGTGTGTGTTTGTGTGTCACTCTGTTCGAGCCTGCACGAGAGTTCAATGTTGTCATTAGCTGTTAGGTCTTTCTGACCAATCGCAGGTCAAGGCCCACCTGGGCTGTACCACTTCGGGAGGGGCCGCTCAGTTACTCCCCTCTATCGACTTGGTTGCGACGTTGACGGTTTGTGATGTTGCGTCTGTTGAGTGAGTGAGAGGTTGCAGGCGCACAGCTCAGGCTGCCGGACGGCGCTCAAATGAACTTTTATAAACGCAATATTGTTATCCCGCAGTAATCAGCCCGTCAGCCCCGAAACGTTAACGGCCCACCGGGAATTCTCCCAACTCTCCCGATTACCACTCCGCCACCGTGTAGGCGTTATTCGATAGCCTGGTAATGTGTATAGGCCTACGTACTGTAGGAATATTCATACTGGTTTAAATAATGAATGTTATAGTATTTCCCATCTTTGCTGAGCAAGAGTTTTGTTCGAAAGTTCAGTGATTGAAACAAATAAAAGCCTGGGCTATTGAAGTGTTACAGTTTTACTGGGCTATTGAAGTTTTACCACTGTCAGAAACCTACCCGATGTCAAGTGGACCGGGTTGAATTCACTGCGGGTCTCTCTTCTCTCTCTTATATCAATCTTACCAAATGTATTTTATTACTGTCCTTCTCAACACTCTCTGATCTCACTAAAAGGCTAGCAGCATATATATATATATATGAGCGATAGTTAACTGCATTGTAGGAGTTAGTAGACTGGGTAGCTCCGCCCATTCTGGCGGCGATTTGAGTTCGCCCTGCAGAAGGGTCTGGAGAAGAGCAACACATTTCTTTCTAGATTTGATACGTTTTTGCAGGGACCCAATCACCAAGCGGGCTCTTCCCCCTGGCGCGCTATTGGCTGGTTTAACACAATGA
Source organism: Pollachius pollachius (assembly GCF_949987615.1). Taxonomy (NCBI): domain Eukaryota; kingdom Metazoa; phylum Chordata; class Actinopteri; order Gadiformes; family Gadidae; genus Pollachius; species Pollachius pollachius. Next base: position 6,454,036 of record NC_136947.1, on the reverse strand, counting down.
TGACAGGGAAGTGACGGCAAGCAGCCAATTGCGTACAGAGTCAGTTGAACTAGGCCCATTGATCACGCCTCTTGTGCTGAAGAAAATGACGGCAGCTTCCCCAGACCAACGTGCAATCTACGATTGAACTTGGTCTGGCAATAGCCAGGCTAAGGAGCTAGTGCATTGCAAGCAAGATTTTTTTCATATATATATATATATATATATATATATAAACAGTATATATAGATAGTATCATATACTGTATATATATTACTCTTGATAGCTGATATTCCGATATATACTATGTTATATTTGCTGTTGCTTTGTAGAAACTTGGTTGGTTCATGCAGCACCCAGAATGCTTGTAGTTCCTCCAATATTGATTCATGCTTTGTTTTTAGCCTCAAAAGCCCAGAGATGCTATCCTTTAAGATAATAAGTATAAAATAATGCTGATGATCAACACGACCCTCTAAACACAATGATGGCAATGCTTCAGAATTGTCTGTACAAAAAGCTGCATCAAAAGTGTACCCATTTAATTATACAAAGACCGACTCCAACGGCTGAGTGCTTTGAGGATGAGTCGGTGAGGGGTGGGTGTACAATCCCCTGGTATTCCCCTTCTACCTATTAGTGTTCGTGTTTTAGCATTGACTGTGGATATCGGTAAGCCTTGGACAATGTTTTCATGAGCGCTGTTCAACTCACCACACCCTGGTAATGGCCCGTGGTTATGTAATGGAATAGGATGGCTAAAGACCTCCTCCAGAAACTCACTCAGCCTTCACCCCTCAGGCATGCACAGTTTTTATTTATTTTTCACTCCAGACTTTGTGCATCAAACAAATTATCTCTGGCACTATAAAAGGCGACTTCTCACAAAGAACTTCATGGCTGCAATCGTGACTAGCTAATGCCGCCTGCCATGACCCTGAAAGGGAGGAAGACAAACTTAATAACCACCAGCCAGCATTGGTGACAAAGGAGCACATTTATTCCAAACATTCTGAGACTGATAAGGATAGGCCTGAAACATAACTTTGTATGCCGAAGCATCTCCCGACGTGTGCCCACCTCTAGCTCCGGCTGAGCAGGTTGAATCAATGGGGAACACAGCGACATTAAAGTCTTCTCTTATGTCTTCATAGCCCTTTGATTTTTCTCAAAATCCTACGATGCTGCGGTAACACAAAACGTCTTTAATCTGTCATCCAAACGTCCAAACAATACTTGTTTTGACGGGTGATTCGCAAGCAGACTTTTAAGGTTGTCAAGTCCTGGGTCATAGTAGCTCTTGTCTGCCATGCTTGGGGGGGGCTTCCCTTACCCTGATTTTTTTACCACCTTCCAACATTACATCAACCCATCCCAACAACCGCCACCCCCCCACCCAGAGTGGACGTGGGATGGCGGTTACACGGCGTCACGGGGTGGGGTGGGGTAGGGAAGGGGAAGGCAGGAAGACCAGGCCGCTCGGGTAAACCTCGGAGGCTCTCATAAAATGTAATCCTATTATATGGCTCCCACTAGAGGGCAACAATAATAAAGGTTTCCCTAATAACACGGGCAGACCGAACCCGAATGGAAAACAGCTCCTCCGGTCAAGTCCCAGCAGTCGTACATATATCCTCTCATTAGCCCCCATCGCTGATGGGCCACGTTGCACCACCAGGCCTTTCGGGATTTGGCCAAGCAAGAGTTAAGTCAAACAAATGTGTTTCATCAAAGCGCGGTTTTGGGCTGCTCTGCATAAAGGAATTGGAGTGGGGTGCAGCAGTGACAGGGAGGGAATGTGGGGGTGGAAAGTTGGAAGCGGGGCCCAGAGGAAACCAATCACGGAACTCACCCACCCCCCCTCTCACCCCCTCCCACCCTCCTTCCACTCTGAGCGCCACCTGGTTGGGTCTCAGGTGCATGCTACATGGACTAATGCCGCCTGAATGTGATTGTTTGTGGGAGATTAATCAGAGTTTTTCGCAAATTGCCATTTGGGAAATGAAAGTCCCCATCATCGTTGTTAACAACGAAATTGCAGCAGAGCACAGCCACAAGCCTGGAAGTCAAAGCATGTAAACCGAGTTTGGATGTGTACTGTCAGTGGGATTACCAAGCCATGTTTGTGTTGAATATCTGGAAAGATAAACGCCCGATACTTTTGAATAAAGTTCAAAATACAAACTATAATGAACAGATTTTTGCATCCAATAAATCACAACAATAAGCTCACCAGCAGTCAAAGTGATGAGAAGTAGTGACAAAAGAATAGCAATCACACTGTTGAAATGGGATCTAAACACAGAATCTCATATTTGCATTATTGGATAACGTAATAAATGATGCATTTATAGCGATTCCTTGCCTTCTCACAGAAATCCAGCGCGATATTTATCATAAGAGACAAGGTGAGTGATGATATCAATCATATTCTCCCGACAGATGGAGTTATTAAGTGAGTCAGTGTATCAGTATTATGAAATCTAGACTAACAAAGTTATCTCTTCGCTTTCCGTCTCTTTCTCTCTGTCTCTCGCTCATTCCCTGCCTCTCCCTGCACAACTCCACGTGTAGATGTTTATGTGTGTGTGTCTGTATGTATGTGCATGTGTGTGTTTGTGTGTGTGTCTGTGTGTGTGTGTGTGTGTGTGTGTGCCTGTTTGTGTGTTATGTGTCTGACAGAGAAGCAGACAGACAGACACCGGGTGAGAGAGAGAGAGAGAGAGAGTGTGTGTCGCATTCCTTCCTGTTCCCGCACCACCCAGGCACCCCTGAGCCGCAGACTCAAGGCGCTTTCCAGAATCAAACAATTTCACGCAACTACTGGAGGAGGAAATGAACTGAGCCCAGAGCAATAATAAAATTATACAAATGTTATTACAGACTCGCCTGCTACTGTCCTACTTTAATTCAAATTTGGACACCCGGGGCAGTGCTGGTGGCACAGACCATCCTGAATAAATCAACATTAGCTTACGTCTAAATTATTAAGGAAGTGGGAGACTTTCTTGTTTATAGTATGAATTATTGAACAAGTGTTTAAGACAGTTTTTTTTTTTCCTCCATGAATTCCAAAATATTAATTGCTAATGATCTTTAAGGTGTGTGTTTTATCTTTCTTCTCAATGCTTTAAGGAAATCTGGCACCCAACATCACAGACCTTGCAGGAGGACAAGGCACTGACTGTCAATTCTCCATAGGATAACACAGAGAGATGCAGTTAGACGTACTGCCGGTGTCTGTGATATGCAAATGGTGCTGCGGTTTAAACAATCACAGGGCTATGTTTCCTTTGTTGGTTTTGGTAAGGATCGTTAATGGAGGCATTAACTTGATGAATAATGGAGGCCTCTTGAGTGGAGACTTGCCCATTCACACCTTGTCAACCGCTTTCATTTAGTGTTTGTCTGTTTCTCAACTGCCCACACCGGGCCCATTCGAGAAGGGTCCACCGTGTGGTCTCATAAGCGTGGCTTGAGGTATGTGTTGTGTTTTTCTAATAGTGACGCGACTTGTCATGGAGCTGAGTAACCTGTCAAGAGTGTTTTATTTCCTGAATTGGTTTCATTCAATATTCATAAAATGATCTGCGCCGCATTGAGCTATTTGGGGGTGAGATTCCACTTTATTGAAGCGGCTTGTAGAACCTTATATGTTGGAAAATTGAGGGCGATGTGTTCCCAGTGCAGGCCATTGTCCCATGGTTAAGGACGCTATGGTTTTATATGGTTTGTTGTTTGTTATTGGTTATATATTATAGGCTCACCCTCTATCATCAGCATTCAATTTGTAACACAACTCCAGCGCTCCGAACACTGATGCTCCGGGGTGGGAAAATCGAATCTGTTGTATACAATCTGAACCATCTTCCCTCACTGGACCCCCCCGGGGGGTCCGGGCCTTTCCAAAGGTTTACTATGGTCGACTAGAGGAGCACGGAGCAGGAGTCCATTGTCCCCCCCTCCCACCCCCACACACACACAAGCACGCACACGTACACAACATACACATGCAAACATACACACAAACACACACACACACAAACAGACACACAAGAATTCACACATACTCACACACACACACACACATGCTCTCACAAACACACACACACACATGCTCTCACAAACACACACACACACACACACACACAATAGTCAGTTCAGGCTTTATCCCATTATAATATAACAGAATAAGTGTCATAACCAAACACATGCAAACAGAGAGCCCACATACTAGCAGGGCCTGAATCGCCATGCCATAGACCTCATTGTGCTACTATGCGAGTAAATACATATTTGGAGGGCAGGGAAGGTGTACTGGGTTGAAGACGAACAAATAGAACAAGAAGCCTGTTGACTAAAATATATAAACGCCCAGGGATAGGACACACTGTCCGGAAAGAACAACGTTTATTTCCAAGCATCATGGTTAGTTTAACTGTTTTGTTTAATCATTGTTGGTCGGCAATGTTTTTTTTTTGTTATTATTTAAAGAGCTGTTTAAATATTTTCCTTTTAAGACTTTCGTTGTAGTTGTTGTTCATGATTCGTTTAAAAGACGATGGGTGCCGTGCCTTGGCTTCGCTCCGATGGCGCTAGGCCGCTGTGGTCAATCAGTTCAACTGATTCCGCTTTCAAACAGCATCATCTGTTTCTCAACATAACTAACTTTGGAAGCAAAGAAAACAAAGGTTTGCCAAAGGGATTGGAGCTGGGGCCTGTTTTGCGGGCTTGATTTCAGGCAATTGCGAAAAAAGAATGATTTCCATGTGCTGCCTCCAAGTATCGTGTAAGGCTCGTGGCTGCCCTCCCCTGGACAGATGTATGACTGCACGTCTCAAGACAGACAGCGAGAAAAACACTTCACCCAGCAGGTGATGCTATTGTCCCACATAGAACCTGCAAAATGTGTCCGTGTTGGCGTGCGTGCTTTTTTTATGTGTTGTGCTTTTTTTTCATGTGTGTGGAGGCGGGGAAGAAGTGATGGCTGTTTGAAAGACAAAAATGACAGTAACAGTATGTGCTCTCAAAAACTAGTGGCAGTCTCTTTGAGGCATGGTTGCAACATTTCATCTAAGAGGAGTAATTCCCTGTGCTCTCTGGTGATGGGGGGTGATTTCAGAGTGCTATTCTGGGGGGCTGTACCTCACAGGAAATAGTCATCAGGGCCTGACCACAGGGACATATAGACGTGCTCCGTCTAAGGGTATATGAGACCATCATTCATTGATCTGTCTCCATTTCCCTCTACTATGTATTCACTTTATAGGCCTGTATACGCACACACACACACACACACACACACACACACACACACACACACACACACACACACACACACGCAGAAATGCATGCATGGACGCATACGCACACATACACACCCAAACACACACACACTCACACACACAAACTTGTAATGGCTATGTTGGTCCACAGCGGACAATGAATTTGTTTTGCAATAACAGCTCTAAAATTGTGAGATGCCTATGTTTTTTTGGCCTTCCCTTTTCTATAGAACTGCGTAAAACGTCACTAGACTTTCAAGGTTCTGTCTGCACAAACAAACAAGATGGCATTTATCTGACCCTTAATGGAGAATGCAATATTTCACAATAGTTTCCTCATTCAAATGGGTTTGATAAAATTTGTACTTTATTTTCATTATCTTTGTTCGGTGATTGAATAGAATGTTGTTGTGTAGAAGATTCTTTCAGGCCTTGCCAGAAAATTGATAAAATAACTTTATGTTTTGTATCGTTTGCTCTTGTGATTTATATGGACGCTGCCATCAGTTAACAAAACATGAATGGCCTCCATTTTATTCAGTGGAGAAGGCGATATTAAGATAGTTTGAACTTTGGATGAACTTTTAATATTATATATTCGATTGATGTGAACGCTGCTACCACTGAAACCACATTTCAGATTTCATCATTGTCTTTGCGTTTGCGTTGAGCTAAGTTGTGTTCTTATGGAACCGTTTGGTGTTCTTCCAATAAAAACGTTGATTATAAGTGCATTTTTTAGTACCACAGGAATGATGTATTTCTCATCCTTCTTCATCTTTCTATCTCTCACCGCCACCCTACTGTAAACTGTAAACGTGTTTCGTGAAAAAGTCAGTCCATTCCATTTGATCATAGTAAGAAAAATGTATCTATTAGATGGTATATTAAATTCAAGGTGGGATGGGCGAGAATATATATTGTCATACCCTCACAATGATACAAGATACATTTTAGAAGTGAATGATCAATGGTCAAAGAAAGATCTCTTTACAGAGAAATATAAGTCGATATAACAAGAAAGAATGTCGCTATCACAAGAAAATATGGTACATTGTGCACAATGAGTTTAACAGTTCACTGTCAAGTGTAATTAACACAAACCCAGTGAGTCATTTATTCATTAAAAGATAAATTTATACGCCAGCTTATGCCGACCAACATAGCTTACATATTTTGGTGTGAGACTGGGTTTCACACACACACACACACACACACACACACACACACACACACACACACACACACACACACAACCTTAAAAAACTCAGTGAACAATCACATACTAATAAATAGTTTATTTGTCTTACCTTAAAATCCTTTGAACAAAACAATACATCCAGCCAGGTATGCTCATATTCAATCTATAACAATAATCTACCAGTCACACTGTGCAATGCGGATTAACAACAATCAATAGATAAATACGTATTAGGCTATAGTATAAAAACATTTAGATTGAAATGTGAAATCTAATATGCATTAAACAAATATGTGCAGGGGCCTATACTGTCTAAAATATCAGCTATGGTATAACAGTTATAAATGATTAGTTATCCACACCTTAAGTGACAGTAATCCAAAAATAACAAGGGGGGATTTTCATCATCTCAATTCATACTCGCCATTATGACGCCAGCTCATTGGTTGCCCTGGTGCATAGTTCCCTGATATCTCATCACGCGGTCAGAGTTGTGTTAAACTGTTATTTTCCGGGGCGTTTTAAACCTGAGGAATGGGGGATTAAGAACAAGATAGATTACAAGTTTAACAGTCAGATTGAAGAACAGGTTTACAGGAAATTAGCTGTCATGGTTTTTAGTTTTTTTTCCACCCCAAAACATAATACATTGGTAATGCTATACAACTCCATAGCCTCTACATATCCTCAGATTTGGACCATAATCGTTCCTTCTCCTTCCAAAGCACTTAAGGGTCTTCTTGTTTTGAGTGATTACAGCCATCTTGGTTCCAAGCACGTTTGGAACCAAGATGGCTGCCGGAGGTGATATTAAGGCCCGTTGGGTTCCTTCAGTGTTCAGAGGTTGGTCTCCTTCTCCACTGATAGTCATACAGAAGACATAGCTTCGACGGGCAGGTCCACAAAACCCTTCTTCTTCTCCTCTTCTGTCTGCTCCGAGGAGCTAGGCTTCATCGTCAGTCTGGGGGAGTGGTCGCCCTCGTAGGCTCCGCCTCCCACCCCCACCTCCCTGTAGATCCCCGACGGGTCCTTGTGGATGGACTGCTGCAGCCGTTGCTGCTTCACCTCCGGGTCGGGGCAGTACAGGTACTCGTACAAGCCGGCGGCCAGGATGGCGCCCAGGACCGGTCCGATCCAGTACACCTGCAGGATGGGAGGGGGGGAAGGGACGGACCTTATCAAGTTAGATGGGTTGTGTACGGCTTCCTATTCAATGGAGATGGGTTGTGGCTTGTATAGGGCTTCATAATATGAAGCCCTATACAACCCATCTATAAAACCCATCTACATTGTATATGATATACAATCCAGATGGGTTTTACAGATGGGTTGTGTAGGGTTTCCTATACATTGGAGATGGCTTGTATAGATGGCTTGTATAGGGCTTCATAATATGAAGCCCTATACAACCCATCTATAAAACCCATCTGGATTGTATATGATATAAAATCCAGATGGGTTTTATAGATGGGTTGTATAGGGCTTCCTATTCAATCCATTTTGGGATTTAGGGGTGGTGATACTCTGCCCTATTGAGGGGTCTCAAAAAGAAATATATATCTTGTTTGAATTTCTTTTTTAGCGTAACTCACGCTGATGAAACCTTTGCTTTGCTACGTCTCACATGGGAAATGATGTGGCAGCGATATATAGAGATATATCTATCTCTTTTGCAGGGTCTCAAAAGAGATATGAATCTCTCGCATGGTACAATTATGTGGCAGTTTCAAACAGAACAATGTCTCTGCATAATGGCAATTATTTCCTAGATTAATATTACTTCCAACAAATGAACAAACATTCTGATGTTCGCTTTGTTTCCAAAATGGCGTTGGTCAATGTGATTCAACATCTCGGTGTACACACCTGCACCTATTGACCTGCATGGGCTTTACAGCAATGTCATTTCCCCCCTGCAGCATTAATAAATGAATCAGTAACTGGAATATGTATCTCTCAATCTGAGAAAGGTGAACCCAGCATGACCACCAAAGACAATAGGAGGTTACTTACCCCGTTTCAGTGGTGGTAGCGGTGCATACCTCAATGGAATGCACCCTTAATGGCTGTTAATTTTACACCATTATTGTTATATATTAACCCTGCCTATGCAATGATATGAGAAGGGCCCATTGTTCTTGTGATAAATCAGAGACGTTTTGGGCAAACACAATGTGCTGCTCTGTTCCCGATGAGAATCGATGTTCATTAATACTCAACCGAAACATGAACGAGGTAACGACTGGATTGATATAACTATTCAATGATGCATATCATTGTTATTATACAAAAGGAGCCAATTACATTAAATACTTAGAAATACACCAGCATAAAGGAGTTGCTTCAAGACAAACACATGCACGCACACAGACACATACACACACACACACACACACACACACACCCATACACTTTGTGTACACACAAGCACACGCACACACACACACACACACACACACACACACACACACACACACACACACACACACACACACACACACACACAAACATAGACGTCTGCCAGTCCCTCAGGGAGAATCATTGCCTTGGAACATGACAACCTTTAAAGTTTGTCATGTTAGTTTAAAATAGAGAGGAGCCATCAATCAGCGATTCCATACTGTTTAAAGGGCATCAGTAAAGTTAAAACTCAATGAGGACTTGGTTGGTAGGCAGCTTAGATGCCTACATATCATGAGAGTGCTCTCGTCTTTACACTTTGAAAAGATGCCAAAAAGTGTTCATGATAAATCAAACCTCTCTTCACAGATCTTAGACGGCGTGGCTGCTGCTGCTGCTGCTTTGACCTTACTAAGTTTCACCCTTCCAGTAGAGTACACTATGCTACCCTTGAAAAATATAAATAAAATCACACACTGCTCCAAGATTACTGTAATAACTGCCGACCCCAATACCTGAACTGAAATATGATCCGTCTGGGTAACGCTATAACTTGTAAACACATTTTACAAGTTACAAACAAACCACTTCTAAAGTAAAAAGGCCTGGCAATTAAATACAGGAATAGAAATATACTGTATGCTTTTTCAAACTGCACAGAGATCTCTCTCGATGTCCCTCTCTCTCTCTCTCCCACTCAACGGGGTTTCTCTCACCCAGTGGTTGCTGAAGTTCAGAGTCACTAACGCGGGCCCGAGGGAGCGCGCCGGGTTCATGCTGGCTCCGGTGAAAGGGATCTGTGACGTAAGAGAAATCAAGAGTGTTGTGTGGGCACGCGTCTGATAAAGTCATTAGCATTAGACCAGCTAGCTCGGGCAGAAGAAAAGCAAAGCATGCGTGTATGCAGGTGTTTCTCCGGCGTCTGGGGAATAGAATCAAGTGCCGGCTCTCTGCGAGGGGTTCTATCAGAGCTAGCGCCCCCCCAGAGGACGGTTGCCATGCAACGGTAACGACTCTAATGAAGATGTGCAGCACGCCGGTGTTATGCAGAGATAGCTGCGCGACAACAGCACGGATGATACAGGAAGATACTCGACGCACTGATACTTTGCAAGCTGAGACCTCATCTCATCGCTCGGTATACTCACGGCGAACAAGTGACCGATGACCACGGCCAGGCCTATGGACAGGGAGGCCGACCCGCCCAGGTCGGTGCGTTTGGGGTCGCAGGTGGCGAAGATGGTGAACACCAACTGAAAGGTGATGAGGAGCTCCACGACCAGGGCGTGGCCCACGGAGATCGTGGGGTTGACCTTATGAGAGAAAAGGCGCAAAGGTTGAGGGCTGTGAGAGTTATATACAACGCGCGGTCGGTTGCTCTACTGTACATCCATCCATGTGTGCATCTGGGGGGGGGTCCTTGGCTTCCTTACCAACGTCACACCCAGGCCTCCCTTGACCGCCGACGGGGTGACGAGGGAGAGGACCGCCGCGCCCACCACCGCCCCGAGGCACTGGGCCAGCACGTAGAAGACGGCCTTGGCCAGGCTGATCTTGCGGGTGACCAGCATGGCGGCCGTCACCGCCGGGTTGATGTGGCCGCCGCTGATGTGGCCGAAGCACTGGGCCATGGTGGCGATGCTCAGGCCGAAGCACAGCGAGATGAGCACCAGGTCGGCGGGGGGAGAGGGGGTGCCGCGCTCGGCCGCGCCCCAGTTGATGGTCGATCCCAGGCCGAGTAGGACGAAGATGAGCGTGGCCAGGAATTCCCCCGACACGGCCCTCCAGAAGTCCTTGGTCCAGATCCCCTTAAACGCGACCATGATGGGTCGACAGTTACACCGCGACACGAGAACCCTCCTCCTGGCAGGGGGAAAAAAATAAAAAAAACTGAAAACTAATGAGAGAAATGATTAGCCTAGTTATGTGGTGGTGGCTCGTGGTGCCGGAGAGTGAGGATGGAAATGTACTGAACCCTATCAAAGGGACTGCTCCCGGGCACAACCGTTTATAGCACCACCAGGGATTTGAGCCACTGACTTTCCATTACAATTTCAGCAAACGTAGCGTTCTTTAAACATGGTGGGTAGGATGACATGATTAGTGTGACAGTTGTAATAAAAAAAATGATAGACTAGTCTTAGCCATATCAGGCTCACACAATGTCAACCTTTAAACATGAGGATTACACACTACAAACCTACAGCCTGAATATGCTTATAAACATAGTGTATTGAACTTACCAGAAGCTCGACCTCCTTCCCGCTGTTCCACTTACATGCGAATTTTCTTCTTTCATGAGGTGTTATTATTGTATACACTTAACAAACAGCCAACCCCCCTTTAATTACAAGCTACAGCCTACAATTCGCAAGTGCACGGTTACTTACACAAGCAAGCAGATCACAGGCGCAGTCTGTCAGAAGAATGCGTTTAGCAGATAGCGTCTCAGGATCACGTCTGGCTGGGGTGTTATTAAGTACTCGCCGGGCATCACCCACTGAGCATTAAGGAGGCTGACCTGTAGGCGGAGCCAATGGGACGTTTGGCAGCAGCGCAACAAGTGCCACTGGTAACACGGCCCGGGAAACAGAAAGCGATCCCGTGCCACAGACACAGCGAGGCGTCAGCACATGTCCTCAACTTACCCTCTTACATGTAGGGTAGAGGTCTTTAGGTCTAACTCCCAATATCTACTTAGTAATGTAGCTGTTCATTCAATAGACGCAATTATTTCGCTGCACCTGTTCAATTATGTCGATAATACAGTCTAGTCCTATTCAATGAGCAAATAGCTTTTGAATACTATGAACTTATTATTAGGCCTGTATATTATGGGTTGAACGTACATTTTATGTTACATTAATTATCTGCTGATGAATGATATTTTAAAATAATACAAATTAATTAATAATCTTGCATATGTGGGCTTTTCATTTGTGTGCAGCCTATTTTGGCATGCTCATGCATATATCAGATGGCAGTGATTCACCTATGGATCACCATGCAATTAACTCCGTAGAAGATGTCACTAGACGTATGTAGCTATCAGAATAAAACAATCGACATGAAAAAAAGACAAAAAGACAAAAGACATGTTGTTCGTTACGTGTCTGCCTTGTCATGGAGGACGTTTTTCCTCAACACATCAATTGGTCATCAACTATGCAAGCATGAATAGCCTCCTACTCTGTGATTTAACCATGCTCACATTATTCCCATCTTTTCTAAACACATTAGACAACATTAAATTACTGGGCCCCTCAAGATTTCAGTCCTGCTTGGTTTCATGATAACCTACTGTGGCCAATATCAAAAAGCAGAGGCGTGATATTCTTTCGGTGGCTTTATTGTAACGTTCCAAGAGTGCACCAAACCTAACTTAACCGAGAGCTTAACATTTACTAACCGCCTTCACGAACTCTCCTCACTAACTGTCTTCCTGTCTTCTTAACCGTCTTCTAACTGTCCTCTTAAAGCAAAACATGATGGGAATAGGGCTGGGCGATATATCGAATATATGCGATGTATCGTGAGATGTTCTCCAGGCGATGTATAAAATGCCCCTGTCGCGAACATCGAATACAAATTGGCACGTAATGTTTCTTTTTGCCGCCGCCGGCATAGTCGTTGTGTTCCCTTCTCTCGCTCTTTCCTGTGGCTCTCTGCCTCACAGACTCATATGCATTAAACACACTCACTCCCCCCGCGAGATTCTAGGATTCTACGCGCGTGTGTGACGGTCGCGTGTGTGACGTCACACACGCGACCGGTGAGTGACAACAGCGACCGGTCACTCATCTCCTACCGTTGAGTGAGAACAGTGAGAGAGAGAGAAAAGATGATGGAAACGGAGGATTTGGTTTCAAAAAAAGAATAGTACAGGATCCGTCGTCTGACAGTGGTTTGGCTACCGAAAGGAAGATGTGGAACAAAAAACGGCTTTGAGCTCTGTTTTTGCTCGAAAATAATTAACGGTTTTAATAAATGCTGTGTTGGTAAATCTAACTTGCTGTGATTTTCCTTTTCTTATGTGCAAGTTCTAAATTCTTCCAATAGAAAGCACAAATGAGTTTAAAAAATATGTTGTTTCATGTAATCTACATGCAGACTTATGTTTCAGGAATACTCGAATTATTATAACATGTAGTACATTATGCCAGACATGGTTGATTCGAGCATTTATGATGGGCTCTAGAGGAGATTCAAAATATATCGAGATATATATCGTGTATCGAGATATAGTAAAAAAATATCGAGATATTCATTTTGGCCCATATCGCCCAGCCCTAGATGGGAACACATCAGCAATCAATAGCAGTGGTATAAAAAGAGACAACAAACCTAGCCCCGGCGCTACAATACTTTTATTCCCAGGTTGCTGGTGTTTTGGAGTCCCTCAACACTTCAGAATTCATGTTATTATTTCAGGTTCTGCTGCGCTACCATTGCTGGATTCCTAATGACGCAAGCTTGGAGAAGCGGGTGATGGGGGTTATTCTGGAGAGAACGAGACTCCTGAGAGAAGATAACACGTCTGGCCTCATCACCCTGACAGCACTGCAGCTCTTACTGTTAAAACACAAAACACTCTGGTTTCTGCATGTAGACCAACTCTAATGAGAAGAAATTTGGACGTGAGCGATGGTTATCCCAGGCCCGCCATGCTGTCTTTTCCCCGATACATTGCATCCGTGATGTGGTAAGGGGCGCAATGCAAAATTCTGAGCCCTGGAAACAAGCACAATTTTGAGCTACGACCCAACATATCAAGGTGCTTGCACACCGCCGCGCGGCATCCGTCCTTATAACCGCCTCGCTGCCGGAGGGTTCAGCGCGGCGGTGTGAAGGGCCAGGCGTTTTCAAATGCGGCTGCTGTTGCTGCTGCTGCCGCCGAAAGTTTCAACACGGGGAAAGCTGAGCGGTAGGGCAAAATCTGTGCGCGTTCACGTGGGCGGCAACCGCTTCCTGGTTTTCAGCCGCTTTTGTAACCGCCTCCCCTCTGCCGCCCTTCCCTCATTGAAATGAATGGAGGCGGCGAGTTGCTGCGCGGCGGTGTGAAAGTAGCTTGTAACAGGTATGCTATTCCTAGCTAACCTATAGCTGTTTATAGGTCTCGCACCCTTTGGATTCAATATATTTATATATTGTTTTATAATTTATTTTAAATCCCAGATTTTTTCAAGAGCCCTTCAACACGTTTGGGCCCTGTGAATTCCCAACTCAGTTACCCGCTCATCTACGCCCGTAGAAGATGTGATTTGGCAGGCTGATAGACGATCCTCACATATACTGGCCCCTCTGGGTCAGATACACTCTGTAACATGCTGTTGCCATGTAATTTCTTGTTTTCTTTCGTTTCGACACCTGTGTTGATGTTCAGCATGCCACTCTCATGATCCATCCAATCATTTTGTTTAACAAAGCCAAGTGCAAGGAGTGTCTCGTGTACCGTGATCTGACCCCATGGCTGCAGTCAAGTACGCTGCCATTCGGGACCAGTTTGGTCTTTTCATGACTTCATTGAAATGTCTTGTTTCAATTAGATGTACAAGTCAACCATGGATTTGTTATGTGGAGATTGCTGATTCACAACAAACAGGGAATTCCTACCCACTCAAGGGAGCAAGCAGAGACAAGAGTTCTCCGAGACCATGAGTTCGAGCTGTCCATACAGGGCAGATGACTAAACATCTTGTTGTTCTTATGAAAAATAAGTGAGAAGACACTCCTTCAAAGCAAATGAAGAGAGAGCTATTTCAAAGATATTCTAAATGGAATCGCCACATGGGTTTATAATGTAATTGGTATAACAAAAACAATGAATGAATCATTAAAAAAGTAGCCTCAAGATTATTCGCTTTTGGATAGTGTTAAATATTTTTGTCTTTACAGCATTTAAAGGGCATAATCAGCATGGCCAACTGCTCCCGAGGTTCCAGTGATAAGGAACATCCAGACTGCGGTTCGGTGAGGTTTAATCAAGCTTTCTGCTTTCTAAAAGATCTAGCCTATCAGTGTACATTCATGTTCTCCTGCAGTAATGTTTAGATTTCTTTCAGGAACTAATCCTACTGTTCTGTGAACTATGTTGTGTTGCTCATAGCAGTCTGCAAGGGTTGGAATACTTAATAAGGACATTGTTTTAGAGTGCTATTGGGACCCAAGTGCAGAGACAAACTCTGAGGCGAAATGTTTCGTAACAAAACATTATCTTCGCACAAAGGTCATCGAACAAAACAGACGAGGGAAGACAGGAAATGTCAACCCAAAAATGTAAAAAAGAACAAAAACAGCTCTGAAGAAAAAATGCAACTAAAAAAACAATAGATGACCCCAACAAATAACCTCAAAAAGTCTCTTGAAAATACTTCACAGAGACTGTGTAACATACTGCGAGGCTAGTTAAGACTGCGTAAAAAAACACAGAAAATACCTAAATTGAACTACACAAGACACAGCTAAAACACATGCAGGTGATTGGGAGAGGATTCTTCTGTTAATCCCTAAGGAAAACTCTCTGGGGGAAGGCAGGTGAACTAACTCGTGCTCTCACGTCAACAATGAAAAACAATGAAAACACAAGGATTGGAACATGAACAAGAGGAGGGCATATGTGGAGTAAGGGCAGAAACCAATAAAGAGAGTAACCGATAAAGAGAGTACATATACATGGTAAAAGAGTATAGGATGAAATCAATTATTATTGTAGGATTATTATTATTATTACAGCTGTGCCATTGGTTATTCCCCCTGCACTGAAAATAACTAACTAAAGTCAGTTATGTAATAGGCCTTCATCCTGGTAAAAAGTTTAATAAATAAATGTTCCTCTCATTTCCAAATTACTTTGACTCGAAACAACTGTTGAATGAAGGTCAAGACATTTCCGTAAGTTAATCATTTTCTCAAGAGCTGCTTGTGTGACGCATTATTGGCTTTTTCTATTTAGGAAACCAAGTATGGCATCGACTCTACAACGGAATTCACATATATCTCAACATTCTTTATCAGCTAAACACATTACTTTGTTCACATGTATTTGTTAGTGTGTTGATAGCAAGTTTCCTTATGAATAACCTTGCCTTGGGGACACTAGCGGTAAGGTAAGCCACCTCTCCACCCTTTTTGCTTTATTTGGACAGTCCGACGTTGACTCTGTCTAATGGTTAACTAAGGTACAGCCTTTCGTAACAAAACACTGACACACTGTAGGACAATGTAGACCATCATGAGAATAAAAACAACAACCTTCCATAATAATAATGTTTATTGCCAATAGGATGAGATTGCTTGTGAAAATGCAACCTGGAAGACATTTTTAAAGATAGTAAACAATCATTATTCCCCCCCCCCATTCCTCGTTGTGCCCCATTCTTCCTTCTTCCTGGCAACCGCTGACTCTCAAGCTATATGGAAAAATAATTATATATTTATACTGAGATATGGCACTTTCAAGAAACCTCAGAGATTTCATAAAGACGTGGAAGTGCCGTTATTTAGAATGGTAAATATGACCACAAGGCAGATTTTTGTTTTACTGAACATAAACTTGACTATTAATTAGCAACTGTACATAAATGGTTTTAAAATAGTTCCTCAGTGGCATCATTAGCTCCTTTCGCATCCTACTCCATCAGTAGCTCCAGGCGTCACACACATATCAGAGGAGGCAATCCTTTACTAATTAAAAGATTGCCCTAACTCTCCACATTTGCATGTGTTTAATTTACAGTGCAGTTGATTAACGTGTTGATATGTTAAGAGCAATGTTTGATTAAAGAAGTTGTCCTCCAGACTTAGGTTTTTACTTCAGATTCTATTTTTGTAATTTTTTGTACTTTGTTTAATAGTTTTTAGTTAAAGAGAATATCTTAGGAAGGCCTAATCTTAAGTATAAGTTTATCATTATATTAGAGGTTAAGAGACATTACTCAATGCTGGAGCATGGTGTTATTAAAAAGCAATAACTGATTATTTAAATAACCCAAACAATAATATATCAATCAGTTAGTAACCATCCAATCACCCAACATGCATCATCATTTTACTCTCGCTCTTCTTTTCGTTTACTATTTCAAAATATGTCTTTGCCAGCTCAAATCCATTTTCAAATAGAACGAACTCTTTCAGAGAAATAAAACTTTACCTGATTAAAAAAATATGTTGTTTTTTTCTTCTGGGTCAATTACTCGGGCTAGGTTTGTGTTTGAACTATAGCTTGTTAGCTTTGACCACGCCAGACCTTTCCCCCCCATGCCCACCTCGACAAACACTACACACATTATATAATAAAGAGGCTTCACGTGAGGGAGCCGGCTGCCCTGACCCCCTGCCTGAGAGATGACTTGAAAGAAGAGAGAGCCTTGTGTTGATTCTCATTGAAGTAAATGAAGGCTAGAGAAAGTGTCTGCTCATGCGGCCTGAAACAGGGGGCCCATTAATTGTCAGCTCTGGTCATCATCCATCCATAGGCTGTACACTGTACACAGTCTCAACCACAAACATGCACATCAGTGAGTCTCCCTCCATCTCTCGAAGGCTCACTTTTTTTATCTTTCTCCCCTCCCCCAACCTCCTCTATCTCTCTCTTCATTCTTGGAATACCTAGAGATTTGCATGCCTGTTGGATATAAACAACTTGACATGATCTTGACATGTGTTTTGAGATGTGTGAATAATCCTGATTGTTAAATTGCAATGTTCTATTGAGTTCTATCAAGGCATTAAAATATTCAGTAGTACTAGAGTCAAGAATGCTAGGAAGCAGAATTGTCGAATTCCTTTAATTAATCGTTGTCGTTAATTGGAGGAAGAATTAGGGGAGACAGTTAAAGAATCTCAGAACACAAACAGACCATAATACAAAAACAATGTCATTAGTAAAATAATCAAAGTTCATGGTTATAAAACAGAGGGAAGCGCAACCTAATGCAAAATGGAATTGTTCTGCGTTACTATAATTTGTTTTATTACTATATATTTCTTTGTTATATTCTGTATTTTTGTAACTTCTGGTATGGCTGCCTTTTTCAGCCAGGTCTCTCTTGAAAAATACATTTTGAATCTAAAAATAAATAAAATAATAATAATAATGAAAATAGAACATATATTATTATACAAATAATGAAATTAACGATATATATATATATATATTTTTTTTTAACTGTGACCATGACAGAATGTGTATGATTGTGATGGGATTGTATAGGATGGTGGAACAGTGTGAGTACAATCCCTCCAATTAAATATCACATTTAGCCAATATACACATTTGGTTCGTTGGCGCCCCCTGTGGTTGCAATATGCACAGCCGGGTTAAGTTAATTTATATAGATTTACCTCAGCATGTGTCGTATATCTACATTATCCTTTCCGGTGTTGCCTGTGACCTTATAGATTTATGGTGGCTTTATGCCCTTTAGACAATCTTAATTAGTATAATTCCATATTTGATTAAATATATAAGCATATCACCTTCCATGCCAGAGTAATACTACACTTCTATCCAGAAGGTCTATATTGAATACCAGAATAGGCCAATCCAAAGGCTCCTATAGTGTCAAGTTACCATATGTGCATGGATTTATTAGTGCTTAGTAATGCACAGATTAGTTAGCCGTTTAAATGTATACTTTGCCACAAAAAATAAATATATCCCAGCTTCGACCTAGGGTGAAAGTAGCTTTAACTCTAAGCTGCTGTCCATATATTACATTATATTTGAAAACTGTAGAAGGCATTAGATGTCATACTTGACTGTGGGTAAACCTAGGCTTGCATTGACCTGTCCTTGAAGTGGACTGTTGACTGGGTTTACGTCTGTGTTGTCAATATCTTCTGATTACTGTCTTCATGTGATACTGCAACCCAGTCTCAGGGAAATACGTGACACTGTCACGTCATTTAATCTATTCATTCGTGATCTGGGACACGTAATTTAATTTCTTTTGTGCCAAAAGCACAAATTTCAAACTCATGTATTTCATTGGAAGTATTTGTCGTGTCACTAAGCACAACTTTCAAACTAATGTTCTGTCCGGGACTGTTCTCCCTAATGTCCCTTATGGAGCTCCGTAGGCCTACAGATAATTTATTGTTTATTTTTCTCATTTGTTTCAAGATTTTTCAACACAAACACAGAAAAATTGTCTGTGATAACTAAAAATATGATAGCTTTTGGCCACCCGTTTCTACTTTCACCTTTGATTCTGAGAAATTGTGACAATTCACGGATATATTTAATGCAGGTGCGCTGCTCTGTAGCCAAACTGCAACGGAAAAAAAGGTAGCCGCTTCATCTCTTCTTTTTAGAATCGTAGGCCTATGTCTTAATGTTTATTTTATCTGAAATTTGTGCTTTTTGGCACGAAAAAATTGAAATTACGTGTCCCAGATCACGAATGAATAGATTAAATGACGTGACAGTGTCACGTATTTCCGTGAGACTGGGTTGGATACTGAACATCTCATATCATCTTTATTAGTATCATCTGATAGGGATTCAGTCAGGTTTGTTCCTCCTTTCTTTTGTTCTCTCTCCCTCTCTCTCTTTTGCTCTCGCACACAACCAACCCCCACACATAGACACAGACACAGACAAAGACACACACACAGATTTACACGCTGAACCATATTATCAACATAGACACACTGTACCGAGCACGCTATCCCAATACAGCGTGTGCCCACATGAACATGTATCTACATGTAAACACACACACACACACACACAGACACACACAGTGCAGAAAACCACCAATAACATCAGCCCTCCTATCAAGCCATTTCCACCCTCTGCGAAGACACACAGGACGTGTTCTCCTACACCGGGGTACGCGGAGCGAGCAGACAAGATGAGAGACGTCTCATACTAGCGCAGCGTGAACCACTGACCCCGATGTGTCATTTATTTTATCACACGCCACTTTGGAAGCGGCGAGGGGGGCCTCTCCTCCGCCGAACAGCTTTCCTCACTTCTCCCGTGGAGATCACAATGATCTAGCACCCCACCAGGAGCGCGCCATCATAAATATCTCTCTGTCATAGTAACCTGGTGCCGTTGAGTGCTTTGCTCTGCAATCAGCAAACATCCAGCCCCCCTCCCTCCCTCCCTCCTCCTCCCTCCCTCCCTCCCCTGTCCTTTTTTATTATTTATTTTTTTCCCCTGGTGGATAAGAACATTAAGCAGGAGTCATTATCTGTTTTCTTGTGTGTGTGTGTGTGTGTGTGTGTGTGTGTGTGTGTGTGTGTGTGTGTGTGTGTGTGTGTGTGTGTGTGTGTGTGTGTGTGTGTGTGTGTGTGTGCACAGGGGAAAGTTGTTTCATAGTGTTGATGCAGGCCTTGGGGTAAACATGTGGGAGAGAATATTGTGGTGGGGGCTTTAATCTCTAGGCCACATTGTTAGGGATTCATCTGGAGGGGATCTAAGTGGCTGGACCCCCCCCCCCAACCCTTCTGGGACTAAATTTTGTGTGAGTGTTTAATACTGCAGACCACACCGGCCTCTGTTGTTTCTAAGCAACAGCATTTTTGTTATGCGTGCTTTTGTTTGCATGGTGAATCAAAAGGTTTTGCTTGGGATCTGTACTTTCTTTGCTGTTGTATTCTATCAGTGGCAGTTACTAACAATGGAAGTTAGGTTGTTGTTTGTGCATCGAACAGTTTGCTCTCTGTCATTCTGTTCGTGATTTGTTAATCAAGTTCTTAGGAAGATACTTTTCTTTGTGTTGAGTCATTGCAGTTAAGTGTTTCATGATTCGTCCTTTTAAATAACAAGACAACAAAGGGAGGCTTTCAAAATTAGTGACCAGTAGAGACACTTGAAAATGTTTACTGAATGTTTTATCTTCCACCTTCTTACAGACTGTAATAGAAAAAAAAGACAAATGGACTGAGGGTTTGTTTAAGGCTTAGGTTGCCATCAGAACCAATCTGAACTGCCTGTGCAGCAGTTTGAGAGTGTAATTACTTTAAAAGGGCTTTATAAATAAACGTGACTTTCCGAAGAGATGATGATATGCATTACAGCTTCAAATACATGCCTAAGAAATGAAAGACCGGTCAATGCTGATTAAAGCAATTCTAAGCCATGTTGAAACATTGCATTTTCAAAAAGAAAGTTAAAGTAAAGTAATCAGAAGAATCCAGTCCGAGTGGTACAATTATTGAACTGAAGACGGACTCAAAGGAAATCATTAGGCCTACGATTGATTACGGAACATACTGTATAACATTAATTTCTGCGCCACACAAACATTGCCTTTTTATAACCAAAAATTTGATTAGAATCACTCCCCAACAGCCAAGCTGGAACTGTAATAACTACACCAAAAAATGGATACCTATATGGTGTTGTACACAAGTAGACTGAGTTGATGTACAACATTGAGATGCACCGAAAACAACGCAAAGAACCCGAGCCAAAACCCACAAATGTGTCATTGCATACATCCCACCACAAAAGGGGGTCCCCCCCCTGCAGAGACACGTCGTCCAGATGTGGTCGCCTGGCGGCGTTCCTTGACTACACAACACAAGACAAGTCAATGATAAAGCGCTGCAAAAAAAAAGCCGAACTGTGCTCAAACTCTGACAAAACAACTGCGTCCGTGTGGCGTTCGACACGTGTCGACGCACTGAGCTACGCGCCTTCTCATTAACGAGCCGTCACGGAGAGACGCTGTCACGCGACGGCCCGCGGGACACCGCTGCAGATGCTGCTGCAACCCATCAGCCTAAACCCCCCAAGCACAGGAAGTGGATGTCTGATAGCCCCCGAGAGCGATGGGAGAGGAGTGGGATGGGGAAGTGGTTTGGGGGGGATGGGGGGGGACAATCAAAGTGAATGCTTGATTACATACAAACACGTCCGCAAGGTGTTAGTTTGTGCGTGTCCGTGTAGGCGTTTGAATACCGCTGACAGGAGAGATATTAAGGGAGATCATTAATGAAGCATTAACTGAGGCTGTCAGGATGAGATGGGTATACATTACAGTCCTGTGTGTGTGTGTGTGTGTGCATGTATGTGTGCGTCCGGCACATATCTGCAGTACCTACAGTATTTGGTTTTTATGTGTGTGTACGCATGGTTTTTGTGGTTTGATTTTTGTCATCCCTCCAAAACTAACCAGCTACATGCACATATACAAATAAACATACACACACAGACAGACACACACACACACACACACAGACACACAAACACACGTACACATGCACACACACACACACACACACACACACACACACACACACACACACACACACACACACACACACACACACACACACACACACACACACACACACACACACACCTCTCACGTTACTAAAGCTACTGCCTAGAAGCCATGAGCGTAGCATTTCACCGTCGCCCTCCCCCCCGGCCTATCCCATGTCTCACACTCTGTTAATGGCGGTCAATGGGTCGAAGTAACGGCTCTGGGGAATACATCTGAATCTTGTGGGTTTGGTTTGGCAATTGAACAGATGTTAATTTCATGATGGAGGGACCGATAATGCAAAGGTGACCATTCGCTAAAATAATAATATTGGCATTTTAGCAATGTTATATGACATGTTACTTATAGCCTACTCTACACTTCTAGTTTTCTGTAATACATATTGTTATTTCTTCTGAGTAGGCCTCACCTAACATAACCTATAGACTATTTTTAGCTCTGATATTTGACAGTTCCTGCCCTTTGCGAGAAACGCATGCGTGTCACGGTTTAACCCCTAGAGGGCAGTTTGAGTCTGAATTAACAACATAACATGTTTACAATGCACCACATATTCTCAACCTAGCAGCGGATTTGGAACAGAGCCAATCGTTAACCCGGTCTTGTTTTCCTTTAAATTGACCTCAAAAGAACCGATGGTTTGAGCGTTAAGAGCTGCCAAGTTGTTGAACAGGCGAGCAGAAGTTCACACGAGGCCAGGAGAGACTCAACCGGGTGGGCCGCTACTTAAATACTTGGGAAAGTGTGAGTTATCCTGCGTCAAAGTATTATGTTAAGTACAATGATCACGGAAGATACATGTAGCCTAGTATTGATTCTAGTGAATTACAAATTGAACTTCTGTTCACTATCTGTTGTCAGCCCACTTGCTCCACACTGATGAGGCTAGGCTTGACTTAATTGAAGTGACGACTTTCTTTCAAAAATATAAGTTCATGTTCATTAATAGAGTGTATCAACAAAAACAGACTCTGGAGTAAGATAATAACTGTAGTCCTATGCTACAATGTAGTCAATTTCAACTCAATCATCTGCATATAATGCAGTTTTTGTGGCACTGAGGTAATTGCATTTTGGTACCGCTTGGTGGTGCAAGTGTGCTTTCAAAGAGAGACTCTCCTTTTCAACGACCATGGACTGCAATATTTAGCCACTGAGACACATCAGACTCACATACATAACTTTCCATCAGGATTTATCAGCATTGTATTTGTAAATTGCCATGGAGGGTGATGGTTCTTCATTCCTGTCAAAATGTTCTAACATTCAAAAACATTACAAATGCATATCCCTCGCCTCTACCCTAACATTTAAATGACTTAAAAATTAGACTTTTATTAATTACCCCCAAGATTTTATTAATTTTTTTATTTGTAAAGGGTAAAAATGCACTTCTCAATACAGGCAATCCTTCTCGAGGATTCTAAAAACGAGAAAAAAACATCAGTCACACGTCCCCTTTCCTTTTTATGTTTGACTTCACACAGTGTAATTGGTAGCCTACAGTGAGGTTCTTGTAAGAGCGAATCGGAGAGAGGGAAAAAAAACCCTTCCCTATGGTGACATAAGGTTGATGCAGAACTCAAGTGACATTTTCTTTTCTCCAGTGGTATACTTCTAAAAGAATAAAAAAATAAAGAAAGAAAAGACATCCTTTCTGGTAGCTCGCTCACAATATGGACCATCACATGCACATTGTTTCGCTCACGCTACTGTAATTCAACATTAAGAACTGAAACACCGTCTATTGTGACGAAATGAGGTCTGGATGTGTTGCAGGCTCTGTGTGTGTGTGTGTGTGTGTGTGTGTGTGTGTGTGTGTGTGTGTGTGTGTGTGTGTGTGTGTGTGTGTGTGTGTGTGTGTGTGTGTGTGTGTGTGTGCTTGTGTGCTTGCATTTGACACCGATAAATCCCACAATCCCCTCTGGAAATCAGTATCCGAAAGCCCTATCAGACTCCCTTCTCTGTTCCACGAAAAAAAAACTGGTCAGCCAAAAGCTCCCCCAAACTAACTTTCACCACCACCACCACCACCACCTCCTCCCCCATCCCTCCTCCCCCTCCAGACACGACTCCCCTGAGGTCTCCTGCAGAGCATCATCGACATTTTTCCTGTCTCAAACCCCAAAAGAAGTGCACAATTGACACGAGCAAGCAAGTTTGTTTTTTTCCCTTTCAACGGTCAATGTTGTGACTATAAAAGTAAAAAACAAAAGAAAAAGCAAGTTATTTTCCCCCTGTTTTTTAGTGTTTTTTTTTAGCAGGAGTAAACGTGCTTAGAATGGGGGTGAGGGGGTGCTGGTGGTGGTGGTGGTGGTGGGAGGGTGGGGGGGCTGAGTTCCCCAGTGTGAGTGGATTTGACAGGTTCTGGCCCAAGAGAGCGTTTGAACACGGCGTGTGGTGGAGGGCCGATGGGGCCACCAGTGACATAGATCTGTGACTAAAGAACTCTATTAGCGCGCCCGGGCACCCTGGGGTAAGGCGGCCGGGGCATGTGCACACCACAACACACACACACACACACACACACACACACACACACACACTCCTGCCCACGGTGCTCCGGGAAACACCCACGCACCGAGCCACATGCACACACAGTCACACACATGCACATGCCAAAACCACGCATTCAATGTACACCCACTCACATTCACACGCAAACAACAACATAATAACACGGCTATTTACTGTAGAATAGATTAGAATGGAGCAGAAGAGAATAGAAAATAACTGTATTTTTTAACCAAGGCTCGGAAATATCTGCTCTCGGATGAAGTGAAGCAAAACACATTGGGCAGATTCATAAAGGAATTCATTGGATGAATAGTGTCTGTTGTAGCCAAATATTATTCCCAAGTCTCAGTGATACAATTTTGTGCACAACATTGTCCTTGGCCTGAATGGAATGGTACACCAATTGCTCAAAGAGAGTGAGTATTCATTTCCCCACGAATTACATTACATGGGTGGGACATGATCGCCTATACATCTAACATTGGCTAATATTTACTGGTTTATTCATGGCTACGCAAGGAAGGCACTATGACTATGTTTCACTCAGACCAAACACAACTACCGCGTATGACAATTATCAAGATGGATCTGCACAACAGTGTGTTGTCTGCCATGAATGCGGACTGTGTTTCCAAACAGAGAGAGAGGGGGGGGGGGGGGGACCAGCTCAGTATTGGGAAGAGGAAAAGATTAGTGTAATTCAAATAACACTGTTTGTCAACGTGCAGATGGAGCACACTGCGGGCTATGCTGGCTCTTTATCAGGCCGTCGCTATGCTCTCAGACAACGTTTCGCCTCTCTAAAATAATTACCTGTCAAACACTGTTTGTACATAATATAGGTTACTTAATGTGCCGAGATACACTTCCGGAAATGGGATAGCCAGGAGGAATTTTCCACACTGTCACTCCGTCGCGGTCATATACCAAAATAATCATATTTGACACAGCGGCGTCCTCTGGAAAAATCACGTTGATTCGGGAGGCTGGGAGGGGGATCTCTTGGCTTCCTCTTGTCCTTGAAGCCTTTTGTCACTTCACTACTTCTTACTTTCCCCCACCTCGGCCCCCTCCTTCCCCACACTCTGCCATCACATCCGCTGAATGGCTGCTGAATTGATTATACGTATTTATATATTTATTTCAAAATGGACGTCGCAATAAACATCCATGAAATGTGGAATGATCGCTGCTGTCTCTCAAGCCGCTCGCTCGGCATTACCTCGCGGCTGCATCCCCGTCCGGGCGGGGCGGGACGTGTGCTGCCTGGCTGATCCAGGGAGAGAAATGCATTGGAACAGGTAGAGCTGTGGACCATATCCCATTAGTGAGGCCTGCCAAAGGCCAGCTTTGCCGAGAGCGGAGCCCCCCCCCCCCAATCTTCATGCACCATGGACACAAGCTACTGTACCTGCATATAGACTTGGGTTTATGGGAGGGAAAATGAAAAATAGTCCTGGGAGGGAAAAGAAGAAGAGAGATGAGCATGTAGATCAAAGCGAGCATTCGCGTTTACTAAAACCATAAAATACCGAGGCATGCGCCGGTGGTTGGATGTGTGGATGTGTGTGGGTTGGCGGGGCGGGGTAGTGTGTCAAGTCACGTATGTGCGATGAAAAGTCAGCCGGTGAGAACGCGCCACTCTGAGCTCGCTGATGGCCGCCGCCGGCCCTGCAGGACGGAGATAGCCGAGGTCGGGGGGGGGACACGGCTGGGACTTCGGGCGTCCACGACCGCGAGCCCCCGTGGCTCCCCATGACTGTGTTGCCGTGGAAACACATCACTGGAGACTCAAACGCTGTACCCCCACCCCCCCTTTCCTCCACCGACCCCCACCCCACTCCTCCTTACAATCCCCTCCCTAATAGCGAGGAGAAGAAAACAATGTTCCTCTGAACGTCAGTCCAAGTGTCCTGTGATGGGGCCGAGGGTGGAACCATGTGTCTCGGTCATCTGGAAGTAACTAGGTTTGGCGAGGGTTTCGCCCTGAAACATCAAGGCCGTGGCGTGCCGGGCCCCGGGATGGAGGCAGCTGGCGCGATGGCACGCTGGAGGGGACTGGGAGGGCGCAAGGAGTGGACTTGCTTTGTAGTTATTATTGCAGTCGGTAGGAAACTAGCGGAAAACAAACTTGCTGTTCAGCAACCCAGATGGTAGCATTCTACTTCAAACCCACGATTACGGTGTAACGATCATAATGCACTTACAAAATCAGGAGCCGAATAGCAAATGGATTTAATGCATTTCAGCGAGGAACCCCCCAAACACACCCCTCTTCCCAAATACACACGCACACTCACACTCTGTGTATGTGTGCGTAATAATATGCATTATGATGATTTCTGCACGAATGAATCCGCTTTAATGTGCAGAATAAATGCTGTGCTCCTCGTCTATGGGAATGGAGGGAGGTCTAACCTCGGGAGCCGGAGCTGGGTAATGGCCTTCGCAGTAGCAGGTGCGTCAACATACAGTGCAGAGGTTAGCCGACTCCATTTAAATGCACCGTTCTTTGCGCTGGCGATTCGAGGGCTCAAGTGGTCGTCCACAATGGGAATCTGCTGCTGCTGAAGTCATAAAGGCTGCTGCATACAACATGGCATTGGTGGTGGTGGTACTGTGTTCCATTGGTGCTTTGAAACCGCGGCCTCCATTCTGTATGCGTAGGACCATGGAGTTTGTTTCATTATGTTAGTACTGATTGCTTTTTGCTCATTGTTTAGGCATTCAGCCTAAACAATGAAATGATTTGTCGTTTTTAGGAGACATTGCCGTGTTTGAAACTGCCGCAGGGTGTCTCATGCGAGACCTGGCCAAACAAAGTTTTCATTAGTGTAGGTTATGGTATATTTAGGTTACTATATGATTTCACTGTGCTACAACTCTCTTACTCTGAATATGGCGTATGAGAGTATCGGCAACAACAAATCCCACGGTGCAGTCTGATTAGCAAGCCCTATTGCATGAGCTGTCGAACATATTTATAAGGTGTAAGGTGGCCTCTGCTGCAGCTCCATACATGGCTAGAGGCTAGTGCCTTTAAAACAAAGATGCTGCAGAGGCTTTACAACATAGATGTGGAAGAGAGGATTACACTTCAATGTAATTGTAATCAATATGTAGGCAACCTCTGTCCCACAGCCGCTGCCGAGCATTGATTTGCACAAAATGGACTCCAGCTTCAAGCTAAGGCGTTCAACCGTAGTTCAGGTGCGGTACCAAGACATAACGCCTCTGCTTAATCAAGACGTCCCACTCATTGACTTTGACTTGACTCATTTTTCTCTTTTCTCCTCATTTCCCTCCTCTGTTTATTGGCCTCTTTCTCCAGTCTGTCTCTTTTAGACAGACTTGAGGGGGCCTTCTCCGCAGCAGTTAGTTGCACCTTAGTGTCAAATTTTCCGGAGGTGCTTCAACAACCCATGTGGCAAGAGGCAGACGGCAGAGTAATTGAGAAACGAGAGCTGAGGAGAGTCCGTGGGAAGCAGTCGGATTGGGGGACTTTTCTGAGCGCGCAGACCCGTTGGCACGGCTCATAGCAGTCGATGGGGGCCCCGCCACTTTAGCCCAAAACTTTGTTAGCAGGGAGGTTTATTGAGCACCGCCAGGCTAGCCTTCTCCTCCTAGGGTTGCGGCACGGGGTGTTTATTTGGGTTAGCTTTTGCGTCCTGCTCCTCCGGTGTCTATTTCCATCTGGCCGGAGACGAACAGGGCAGAGATGCATCAAATATTTATCCGAAGTGGGCCTCGTGGGAAGCACCCCCTTCTGAGCTCGGAAGAGCTCATCGGATTAAATAAAAATAATTTTAAAAATGAAGTTTAAGAAAGACCTTGTGTGATTATCCTTTGTGAAGGTTTAAAACCCTCTTCCCACGGGGATGACATCCATCGCGGAGATGTTCTGTGTTATTTATATTCCCAAACTTGGTCTTAATTAACGGGCATTAACAACGCCTGATTAATGGCGCCTTTATTTATTGCCTTGCTTATTTCACAACTCGTTATTACCGTAGACAGACGAGAGCGTCCGTACCTGCCGTTGGTGAAGTCGATATCCTGGCACCAGGAAGGTAATGGCTAGGTGAATTCACGAGGAAGCAGAGGGGGTGGAGGCGCAGGAAGAGGAGGCCTGGGCAGCAATCGAAAGACGTGTTACATCGCTCTGCTAATGATTGGGAACGTCGGTGGTATATTATGAAAGTTGCCTCTCGTTCCTGACCTTTAGTTTGAATTCTCCATCTCTGTGGGTGCCCTACTGCAGAATCAATACATGCATCATATTGCTCATTGTTTTCCATGCACTGCAAAGGCCAGTGTTGTTGCACACATAATAGCAGGCATATCAATAGAAACATGCTGCTAAGGAGTCCTTTGTTGGCAAACTTAACTTTGCCGGTTGACTTGAAAAGCAAATTATTCTTATAAATGATTACGAACTAATTGAACGCTTGCTCGGGAGAAACAATATGGATCGATTTTTCTTGCAAATTTGAACGTGAATCATATTAAAAAGTCCCGGCAGCTTGCTCAAAATGCTGTTTTCATACCTCTTAATTGTTTTATAATTGATGTTCTGATTGGTAAATGAGACCGTCACCACTCTTTCGTAAGCCGAAGGCAATGTCTTCACATATTTTTATCAATACCATAATGCATGAGGATGAAAGACTAAATCATTAATTCATGTTGCCCCCACAATGATTCATATTTACTATACGTGGATGTGTGTATGATTGATTTACTGTTGCACTGCGCACATCGCTTTTTGCATTATTGCATTAGTTTAACATGGCTTTCTTACTAATGGAAGCGTCTAGAATCATCCTTCTTATGCTTATGTTTCCCCTGCTAAACCAAATATCGAAAAAAAAACATTTGGATTTGTTACCTCTAGAGCTGAGGCATAAGTGCATTCTCCAATTTATAACATAAATGTGCACTTGTACAACAGGATAATGTATCTGTTTATTTCGTTCATTTGTTTCTGTATGTGTTATTGTGTATAGTCACTTTTACCAATCCTATTACCTCAAATGCGGACACATTAAAATAACACGTTTATTTAAGTTTCACTCTAATGCTATTTAAATAATGCGAAATGTATACTAAAGCATCCAGCCGTCTTATTCATTTGTGTGTCAAAAAAGATACGCTCTGTGAAAAAGACTAGTCTTTCAACCGGAATACCAGGAAAATTTAAATTTAAATTCAAATCTATGAAAGTATCATCTGTCTCCATGCCCACACCCTCCAGCAACTGCAATTAACTTTGTCATCACAAATATTACTGCATTTATTTACGAGCCACTGTCCGTAACTAAGACGCCTAGGCAATCTAAAGGCCATTTCTGATGGAGGTGAAATCAAAGTCATCGCCCGGGATTAAGTTAGGATGCATTCTGCTCTTTGTAGAGTCAACTCCTGCTTCACTGAGTGGGTGATGCGGCCAGGGGAATAAAAAGGGAAATTTGTACTGAATTAAAGGGGGACAGCAAATTATTCACTTTGCATAGCTTTGTAGTGTAAAGCTATTTATCTATATCTATAGAGTGCATCTTAAAGTGTTGGCTACTTCTGTGTTTAGATCAATATGTTCAGTGAAAAAACCTGTCTGCCAAGCTACATATATTTATTCATTTCTTAAGTGAAGTCATTCAAGGCCTTAATGTGGGGTTAATTAAAGAGATCATCTTTCAAACTCTTTGCCGTATAATTTTATCTTGAAAAACATTTCTTTACATCCATCTATTGGGTGACTCATTGCTGTCCATTACCTAAAACGATCAACATAATGACTAAAACGATAAGCACGGTAACACTAGGTACCCTATGAAGGGTTATTACCATTGAGTGTTATTGGTATTATGAGTGCTTTCAGCGTTCACTTGGGAAGTGCTGGATAATGGCACAATATCTTATCGATATGAACAAGTTGTTTTTGCCCAAAGTGCTGATATAACAGCACAATGTTCTCATGTGAGATTTTGTTGAACACATTCCATTTGTCCTTTTCACACATTTGTGCCAGAGTTCTCCAGGGAATTGGTCATTCTGTGATGACTCCCCAACCTCTCCCGCACTAATAATGATCAAATTAGTGGGAACTAAAACAAACACATTCAATTTGCTGAAAGAAGTGCAGTACATTCCTGGTATAGCGATAGAAACTGCATAAATATATATTAACATAAATAAATCACACAAATGGCCATTAAGAAAGAATAGTAATCGAAATATATGGCCTGTGTGGGACTGCATGTTTATCAAAAGGCAGGCGGTGCCCATCAGGCAGAATCTATCTCACTGTACTGATGTAGATGTCGTTAGGAAATCGCTCTCCATTTCCATTCCCATGATGCATCAGGGCAGCAGGCATCAGGGATGGAAGACGGAGGAGTCACGGTGATCGAGGTTGACAAGCCATGTTTATTTTAATTTTACAAAGCTTTTGTCAAGACGCCATGCCATGTAATAAAAAGTAAAAGTATGGCTTCCCTTTCAAGGGTCTTTGTGCAATGTGTTCTCACCTGTCCGGGAATGTGTTGGTAAAAACAGAAGACTTTGTCTCGTTGTCAAGCCGACGACTTTGTAAGAATATGATTGGCAAATTGCGCTTTAAAATACTGAAAGGAATTTCTTGCACGTAGGAATACAAAACAATTAAACCAGTCCCTTAATGAGTTGATGTTTCATTTATTCTTGAGAAAGTAGCCTAAATGTAGAAAGTCAAATTGATACTCACTGAAGGAATACTGACTGAGGTTTAAGCAGTACAGTGCCAATATTCAGCACATTGAAGCTACAATTGCAGAATGAAAGACATTAACAGGTTTTTTAGCTTTCAAGTTGTGTGTGTTTCTAGGTGATAACACAATAAATACTGAGTATAATTCTGGTTTATGCAAACACAACGGCAGTACATCTACACATCCTATAGTATCAATGGCTTGTCCAGTTTGGTTAAGTCTCAGAGAACAGTAAGGGGGCACAAGACCGCAACACTGTAGTAATGAAGACAACATATGAATTATACTGAAATTTATAATGAAGAATTACATATGGCATCTGCAACGTGATAAACATCAGAGTCACTGGAGTGATAATCAGTCCAAATACCAGGCTATTGAAAAGTTTTTGGCTTTCGTTTTCTCTTCAAGGTACTGAAAATCACATGAATTGCCAGATATAGAAAGGGTGGCCATGGCATCTTATAGGTGATAAGAACTCTTTGAACGCTTGCCAATGGCTTCTTTTGTTCATGTATTTCTCTGAGCAAAAAAAAAGACCTAACGATAACAGAAGCCAAGCGTTGGCATCGGCGGTCAGAGGTCCCACAGATGTCTTTGAACCGACGTGTTCTCCGTTTCTCAGGGAGATAGGAATACTCTAGCCCACATGCATTCACATGACTCCCTCTCCTTACCGGAGCCTGCGGCACACGTCTGTTCAGAGACAACTTATTATGCGCAGCAGGGCTCGCTGTGATTACCCAGATGCTAGCCCTCCTGCAGTCACACACTTCATGGGTTCCTTTAACGCAGACTAAGAACCAAGACCCCGGAGGTACCCCCCCCCCCCAAAAAAAAAAACCCAAACCCCCCAAAGAAAGCACTCCTCACATACCCCCGGAATAGGATCTCCTTTTGGCCCTGAGAGGCCACAGAGGAAAACTTTGCTTAGGACTCATCCAGCGATCCACCTCAAAACCGGCGGCATCCAAACAAAACAGACAAGGGGAAATAGTCCATGGCGTGGAATCAACAAGCGGCTGTCAGCTGGCAGCCACGTAGCATGACGAGGACAGCAGCAGCAGCAGCACGGTGGACCGAAGGGGAGGGGTGCAGGGTTGGGAGGGAGGGGACAGATGGACATGCTCCGTTTGGGTGACAGACTGCGGCGCTGAGGGAAAGGTGCGGAACGGACAGCTTGTATGGAGAAATATGTCGAACACGCTGTAAGGGCTCGCCGTGTAATACGTTAAAAGCACGCACGCACGCACGCACGCACGCACAAACGCACGCACACACGCACGCACGCACACAAAATAAAGAATCTGCTCGATAAAGCGAAAGAATGATTTCCCTGTGCCCAGGTTGTTACTTGGATACAAAACAAAGTTTGCACATGCCATGAAGTAGATATATTCCGTCATTACTGATATCCAATCTTGCGGCAAGTTCTAGCATAGCATAGCATGAGAGTGATAGGCCTATCGCGATATGGACATAACTATAACAACTTATGGGAAAACATTGTAGACTACATAAGCACCAAATTGGTAAGACGTCAGCGCTGTAGCCTACAATAGTCCCCTGTAGTAGATGGAGGGCAATACTCCAAAAATTACAACGATAGAAGGGAGGTGAGGAAAATAGTTTTGCAGTAGGGAACAAACCAGAGTTGGGTGGTCCTTCTCTATCTCCAACTCAAATGTCACTGAATTGGTGCAACTATGGGGATTACTGATGCAAAACAAGTATAATTTAGTTGGCGCTGCATGCACAGTACTGTTTCTGGCATTATTACATTTTGTCTTGCAAGTAACGTGCTCTGATTCCAAATATCTTGATATTTGCTTATTGATTACATCCTATTACACACGACCACACGCAGAGACCCACGCTGGCACGCACACCTACACACGCCTTGCGAAAAGGCACACACATGTAAAAAGCATTGACACACTCCAAGATTACTATCTTGTCTTCATTCCTCTTTTGGGAATTACATTGTGCAGTCTCACTCTCTCTCTCTGTCTCTATATCTCTCACTCTCCCTCCCCATATCATCTCTCTCGTGCCACCATCATCATAGATCTTCCAGAATTTGACAACCACAGTCCATTGACCCTGACTAATGGCTTGTATCTCCGATTGAAACGCTGAACAATATCCCAGCAGTTACTGGGGGCAAACAAGCCCATGCGACATGGAAAAAGGCGCCGACGAAATCATTTCCCTTTGATATATATTTATTTTTATTTTTTTCTCAAAAGCAATGCCACTCACATGTCTCTGATCTTAAGTGATCGGAGAGAAATGCATCATCAGAGTTGTCAAAAATGGCACATGGGACATTTCACGCTAATGCAGTTTTTTTCTGGAACAAGAGAGCTGCAGAATTCCCTAAAACATATTTCTGTTGCTCGATCAAATACGGGGACAAGCCGTACTTTGTCTGGCTGTGTGGATATTTTTTATTTTACACTGGAATATAGCGGAAAACAGCACAGCTCTCTCGTGGTTCTGGCTTTTATGTGTATAATAGACAAGAAGGGTATGAATACTTGGATGCTCTGATGTAGAATATATATATATAAATCTGACATATTGTGGTGCTGGATGGATTGTGTAATATTGTATATTGAAAATAAATTCTTTAAAATAAAGAACGGTACGAAGCGACATATTTTCAACCATTTCTAGGATTGCTTTTCAAAGATTCCATTAAAGTGATTCAATTGTTTTTGACAGAAACAAATTCATACAATTGTGGTACACAGTAGTACATATATTCTACTTTAGAGTCACGACTGTCTTGCCTTCAACAGTGAATAGTAACTTTCAGAATACTTCGCTGTAGGCCTTTGGGCTGTGGTCAGGATAATGGCCTAACTAGGCTGTTTTACTCAAAGCAGAAAGGTACTGGGTTCATCCGCAATGTGTGTGGACCATAGCCTACCTTTGTGCATCTATGTTAAGGATGTCAACCCACTAACTCCTAAAAAACTCCTAAACAACTTGTATCTGTCTTGCCTGTAAGTCCCTTGGGTTAAATTGTGAATTACAATGACTAGAAAAGGTGAAAAGGAACTGAATACAAGCTTTAATTGTTTTCAATACCCGCGCTGAAAAAAATGGATGTGTTTCTGTGTGTGTGTGTTTGTGTGTGATTGTGTGTGTGATTGTGTGAATTCGGGGTTGAACATGACCGTCAGATGGGGTCAACAAACCAAAACGAAGTCCCGCTCACATGATTAGTGGTGCTCCTCAGCAGCATTTCAAAGAAGTGATTTCCAAGAATTTCTCCCCATGATGCTTAACAACACTAATTAGTGGGCCTCACTCTCTTTCTCCCGCTCACTTCCCCCTCTCTCACTCTATCTCCGTCCAACCCTCTTTGTCTCTGTCTCCCCCCCATCTCTCTCTCTCTCTCTCTCTCTCTCCATCTTGCTCCCCCTCTCACTCTGTCTCTCTCTCCCTGTCTCCCTCTGTCTCTCTCTCCCTGTCTCCCTCTCTCACTCTGTGCAGTGTGGCAGGGTGACTGTGTTCACCTAATCTCCCTCATTAGCACATGGCTGGCTCCACACTTATCTTCAATGACCGCAGAAATAAAGCGTTATGCGGCTAATGTTTTTGCTCACATGGGGAGAATTGTTTTTGTTTTCGAACGATGGATTCATAATGTAACAACAGGATGTTAAGTTGCCAATACCGCACCGAGATATTTCCTACAGGCAATCATCTTCTATGTTCATGCGTGATGTTTTACATTTTAGGCGCTGAACATTTTAATCGCAGTAAAACCGTCACCTTGATTTTTTGCATGCGCTACTTCAAGGGCTCTCTACCCAACATTCTAGATCGAAATCCTTTATGTTTACGTGATTGCGAAGTAAAATAAAATAGGCTCGACCTATTTCCTCAAACGACCACATTAACAGGCGTCAAATGGGAGGGCCCGAGTGTGTCTGCTGCTGTCCA
This sequence comes from Pollachius pollachius, assembly GCF_949987615.1. Classification (NCBI taxonomy): domain Eukaryota; kingdom Metazoa; phylum Chordata; class Actinopteri; order Gadiformes; family Gadidae; genus Pollachius; species Pollachius pollachius. The sequence goes on along the minus strand of NC_136947.1, from coordinate 6,418,707 downwards.
ATTACCTCCACCACGTCTGTAGTAAGGCTGGGTGGGGGCATTCGACAGAAAGCCCGTCGTAGTAGACGGGTAGACCTGTGCCACTCCGGGGCCAGGGAGACCTAACGAGATGAAGAGCCCCTCGGAGATGCTGTCTGGGGTTCGCCACAAAGGAAGAGGGAACGCTTGTCTCTCATAACAGAGCATGACAGATGCAGGGGCCCGGGGAGACACACTGACTCAAGCCACTGATGGAGGTTACGGCAGCATCCGTCATGTTGGCAAAGGGTTGAGGTATGGGCCGGGGGGAGGTGGGGGGGGGGGGGGGGGGGGGGGGGGGGGGGGGGGTGGAACCCAAAGGACTCGGGGATCAATAACGGGGGACGGGAGTCTGACATCACTGAGCCAATGCCATTTGGATAAATCCTATTTAATGCCACAAAGTGGACTTAAATCTTTAACCAGGGTAGCAGTTTCTGCTATTTACAGCATAGCCAGATTGGCTTCGTCGGCTACTTGATAGAGGGGGAGGAGGGAGGGAGGGGGGGCCAGCATATTCAAGCAGAGTGCAATCTGTTTACTTTCAAGTTCTTCTTCTCTATCGCATCGGCGCCACCGCCGCTGCTGTGTGCATCCCACCGACCTCCGAGATGAGCAGCCAGTGTGGGCTATATTATAAAACCTGTCGCTTGTTCTTCCCTATTAAGCTGCGGTCAGGCCAGGAATCAACTGTGTGGGATTCCCTTTGAAGGAGCATGCTTGGGAAATAAGCTTTCGCAGACAAGCTTAGCAGTGGTTGAGTGTTAGCTCAGCCCAGCCAAAACAACAACAACAACAACACGATTAAATAATGCCAAAAATTTAATTCACGGAGGATCTCCACCAGCTCTGTAATTTTAAACAGGCAGTGGTGTGGCAATTTTGTGTGGAACAATATTCTGGCGAAGGTGTCTCGCACATGGTGACGCGATCCACGCCGGTAAATGGGTCAGACTTCACAGAGGTTGTTCAAGGTACTCGCTATCATCAACGATGGAGTGATGGTTGAGGGGGAAAACACATCCGGCGAGGAGGAAATTATGCAGAATCAAAACACACAGGGCTGTTCAGGATAATGACCATACTTTTTATGTTATGCAGGTGTTGACCAAGGTGTTGACCGAAGATAACTAAACACAAAATCTGATGCGTTTAGAGGCTTAATGGTAGTACTTTGTTGTGAAAAATAAGAAAAAACAGTGAATGGTGCGTTGGGGTGCTTTTGGAAACGATAGTGGAAATAAGGGTTGGAGGGTGGAGTAAACATATGAAAGCCTTCCCTGCCTCCATTTTGGTAATGTTTTATTCACAACCACCGAGTAAATCAAAGCCGGGAAACAAAAATGGTGTCAAGCTCTGTCAAAGGTTACAGAATTAGTTTATTAGTAATCCTTTTCTTTTTTTCTGTCTGGTGCTCTTTTATCCCGCCTCGCTTCTCTCAACAAAATGTCAAAGACGTGAGAGCTGGTTGCAGCACGGCCACATTCTCTCTCTCCCTCTCCCCCTCTCTCTCCCTCCTCTATCTTTCTTTCTACCCCCCTCTCTCTACCTCCTCTATCTCCCTCTTTTTCCCCCTTCCCCTCTCTCTCTCCCTCTTTCTCCCTCCACTCTCCCCCCTCTTTCTCTCCCTCTCTCTCCTGCCCCTCTCTCCCTCCAAATTCAAATTCATTTTTTATTTTTCACATACAAAGTCATGCATGTAAAACCAGCAGTGAATTAAAAGTATATCTATTAATAAAGCTGATATTTAACTTCATTCTACACTTAATCTCAGGACATGAATATTTTTTATGCATGTACATATGTACAGATGAGGCTGCACAAAAAGCAGTATTGCATGTAGAGTACAGCAGCAACTGGTTAATGCGACAGTGTGCAGGTATTGAAACTGAGTGAGTGATAGGGTCTGTTGTGAGAGTCTATTGTGGGCATGTGAGGCTCCTTAGAGTAAAGAGCCCTAATAAGGCATAGTCCTCGGTCAGGGTCCGTATGGCACTAGATAGAAGCTCTGCCTGAGCCTCTCTGCATTTGCCCTTCCAATACGCTATCTCTTCCCTGACCTCAGCCGGTGTGAAGTGGGCACTGTTGGGCAGGCTGGACTCCTGAACGATTTCTCCTAGTCCAGTGTAAAGGTCCTGTAGTCCGGGGTGAGCTCCCACAGTGGTATGTCCATCTGACAGCACAACCCTCTGCAGGGCACTTCACTCCTTCTGGGTGCTGTTCCCTCTCCCCATTCCCCTCTCTCTCTCCCTCCCCTCTCCCCAGCTCCCGACCTCCCCCCCGCCCCTCCAGCCCGCTCCTTTGTGCCTTTCAGCCAATGACAACCTGAAGAGCTTCCTGGTCTCAGTGCCACTTCCTGTCCTCGCTGAATGAGCCGTTAGCACCCGTAACAATGCACTCAATAAGAAACATCAGGGGACACATGTGGATTTAGAAACACGTTTCCCCCATAAACGCGCCGTACGTCTTCATCTCCATTCGCGCAGATAATGTTACAAAACTCGCAGGATGGAAGTGTCTTCCCCTGCGGAAACGATGACTTGCAGGCCCCCAACGGTGTGTTAGCAGAACCGATTTGGGGAGGGGGCCCGTTTGAAGGCTCCCCGATCGTAATCGCATAATCTACTGGCGGTGGCATTTGTGCTATTATGAAAGGCGGGCTGGTGCTGCCCAGCCAGGACACAACATGTAACGGTTGAGGTTCCCTCCGAGTACAACCTCGCTCGCGCTCCGAATGAATAAGGATCTCTGTGGCATTTCTCATATCCTCAGCACTTGAAGAAGTCTGATACGTTTGCTAAAAATAGTGCTTTTTAGATTGCAAATATTTCCCGGGGTTGCCTCCGTAGCATATTGATATTCAAGGAAATGAAAACGGTAAATCAGAGGGGGAAGAAGAAGCCTTCCGGGGGGAGATCATTGTGCCTTCCCGGAGTTGTTTTTTCATTTATTTTTTTAACGCACGGAAGAACTGCAGCAGAGATGCAGTGGGTGGGGGCTAATTTGATTGGCATCTGTTTTGATGGCTGGTGAAGTGTCCAGGTGGCCTCTTATCTAATCCGCGGCGCGGATGAGAGACTGCAGTCTCTAATAGGCTCGTTATGGGAGCCTGTTAAATTCATTATGAAAGAGGGAGCAGGAACGACAGGACGGGGGACAAGAGGTGGGCTGCGTTGACATTCCTCTGGCAGCCCCTCCGTAGGGGGAGAAAAAAAAGCTTCTGATTTTCATTACATTTCATTAGATAACACCTCACTTTTCAGAAACAGTTACAAAGATGAGACGCTATCTCCCGCGCTCTCTCTCTCTCTCTCTCTCTCTCTCTCTCTCTCTCGATGCGTTCTGGCCTCTGCCCATGGAGACCCGCTTCAAAGAGAGAACAACTTATTATTTTGTTCTGCCTAGTTATAGTTTTGTAGCTTCTGAAAGCTGAATACGCCCACTTTGCTTTGTTTCTGAAATGCTCCACCACCATGGCTCCACACTGTCAACTTCAATCACTCTATCAAAAACACTAACTTCAAGACCCACACATTTTCTTAAAGGCTTTCATAATGTGTTTTTTTGCCTTAATGTCGGTTTGTCTCTTCGTTTTGTCTGGGATTTTGTAATTCCATGCCTGGCACAATTTCCATATTCTTTTTTTCTAAAACATTCTTTCTTAGATGACCACTGCATGCTTCTTACTTCAATGAAGACAACATAATTTGCAGGAGAACAGTCTTCTTTCCCCACATAAACGTCCACCCACATCAGATCACTGAATTCAAAACACCGTAGGCAGCATCTCCTCAGTCACTGCATAAATTATCATAGTTCCGGGCGGATGAAGCCAGCGCCTCTGCTAGCACTCCGTCTCCATGCCCAGAAGTAAGCGTGGTCGTCAAAGTGTAACATGAAAGAGGCATGTTCAATTGATATCCAATGTTATTCACCCCATGAGGTATAGAGTTTACATGCTCGGTTTTTCCTGTGACCCAGCTAAGTGGACTTTAAAGTCGCCACGATGCAACGTCCGTTACGTTGCGGACAGCTCACGCACGGCCGTGGCATACACAGCGGTGCTGGATGGCCATTAGCATTGTTTTTGATGAGCAGTTCATGACAAAATCGCCATTTCAACGTATGCATCAATGCCGTTTTTCGTTCGTGCCAGCTCGCTCAGTTCACCTATTGTGACTAACATCAGATCGGTTGCTCAATATGCCTCATAGAGGAGGTTAAGCCTAACTACCAACTCTGTAACTCGAGATTGACTATGTAGGCCTAATGTCAATGATTAAAGTTGCAGTAATTAGGCAAATTCTATAATTGTAGAGCACTATGTTGAACTTTTAAGAAGAGAAATGTGCCTCTTCTAGCAATTTAGCTTCACTGTTATTGCAGCATACATCAGAAAAGCATATCTATAAATATTACACCTCCCTGCATGTGACTACATTATTACCCACTCATAACCATTTATATGAAACAGCTAGGGAGGAGACGTTTTAAAATGACAGTAACATTAAATATCTAGCAGTGGATTACCATGTAATAACCCACTTATTAATGATTGGTATTCTATTATATTCTGCTTGATCAGATGTTAAGCTGTGTGGACTCTTATTGGTTTTCTGACGCAGTGTGTCTTCTAAGCTTAACCACTTAGAACATCTATATATATATATATATATATTCATTGTCAATGAAGAAAATAAAAACAAAGGTAAAAACATGTTTTCCATGCGCATGAGATAAAGTACCTCAAACAATGTTTCCTAGTGGCTTAAGCCTTTTGCAAAAAGGTCAACTGAACAATCTGACTTCAGACTTGTTTGAAATGATATCTTCTCAGCCATAATTACCTATGGTGTAATTTGCCCAGGATCCTATTTAACATTGGGATTACTGTTATTTTCTGCATTGCATGTTTACTTCAGGAGATACGACGTGGACGTTATATGAAGACAAAGAACAAGAGATTATGTGCATGTGCTATTTGTAGGCCATATTGTTTATTGAGTATAATGGCTGTGATTATATAACAGTTTCAAACTTAACGGTAAATACCTCTAATTTATTAAAATAGCATGGCCCTAGCACATACACATGCCCTAACGCACACACACACACACACACACACACACACACACACACACAAATGAGCTAACAACTTATAGTTATTTTCATTCGACAGAAATGCTCACACATTGCACAAGCGCTGAGAGACTGCGTCAAGCAATGAATGGCATTTAATGAGAAACACAAGGATATTTTCATAGAAAAACTTCCCAGTATGAAGAGTGGCGGCTGCACTTTATCAAAGCAACAAGGGCACTGATCACAAAGGGAATGCAGCAAAACACATTTCATGTATTTATGTGTTATTATTCACGTATGAATCCGACAGGAATTCAATACGTGGAATGTCTTTCAGCGTCTACCTTTGGAAGCGGGGATGTTTTTGGGTGGTGAATGTTGTTTTTGATGTTTTTTTAATTCCCTGGGCCATGCGTTTGAGGGCAATGTGAGTTTCAATTAGTCACAGATGAAAACGAAAAGATAGCATAACTTGTCTGATAGCAAAACTTTTAATGTCGCCAAAGTGCCTCTTTGGTGTATTATCGCCCCCGCTACAGGGTTCATAAGAGCAGCTCCAAACCCCCATGGCCAGGGAAATGAAGGATTCAGATGAACGCGGCGTAGCAGGCGTTTTGTGATTCAATTAGATCACGTCAGCAGGAACACGTCCCCCCCCCCCCTCCCCCCCTGTTCATGACTGTGTCATAATTCACAAAGGCCTTGTTTCACCCCACCCCGTCCCACACCCCTCCAAATGTCTTGTTTAATCAGCAGTTTGTGTGTCTTGACAGCAAAGTGGGCTGCTGCTGCTTACCTAAGACAAACAGAGCCCTGAGTCGGAATCCTTAACTTAATGTTCGCAAGGTTTTCGCTCGCGACTGCCACGGCGCCTTGTTTACACTGCCGTAAACAAAATCATCCGACGGCACTGGGTGCCTTGCCACGGCGAAGCCATCTGACAAACCCCATTCCCTCCCCACCCCCTACTGCGACATAATGATTCACACAAACAGAGACTTCCTGACAGACCCCTGCTCACGCCGGCTGCCGTTCTGTCGTGGGATCAAACTATGCTAACCGCTAACTGTCGTCCACTTAAACCGCTGAGTTGTGCTAACGTGCAGAATTGAGGGGAAACAGGCGTTCAGACGCCTCTCAAAGAGTTGTTTGTCACTTCGGAACGGCAAGAGTGACGTTTCATTGTAAAAGACAAACGCAGTTGATGCGGCAACTGCCTTAGTGAAAGATGTGAATAAACTCCAAATGAATGATGGCTGCTGGGGAGGCAGACTCGATAAAATGTTTAGTGGCCCTACAACTCGTCACAGCCACCTGCTAGTTCAATAACAGTGTGAGGAGCGCAGAATGAATACTTATACACAAGCTGAAGAGACTAGAGATTTTGAGTCCTTTTTCCTACCGCACCCTGGCCCCCTAACCCTGTCTTTTTTCTCTCTATTCGGCTCTTGTTCCTCCTCTTCCCCATAGTTTCTCTAAAGGTTGTTGCTGAGGCAACGTTTGAGGTGTTCCGGCAATTTATATGCTTGGCCGCAGAGAGGGACAGTGTATTTACTGTGCCCAGGACGAGGATTTGGTAAATTGAATTAAAACATTTAATGAGATAACTGAATTTTGGGTTTGACTTTTTCATGTATAAAAGGTAGTTAGAGCCTCCTTTATATAGTATACTGCATATTGGGTTTGCATGGGTGAATCTTTCTCCCCTTGGGAGGGCCCTGTGCAGTATTGAAAGACATTGACGGTCAGGCCAATTTAGTTGAATGATTTCTTAGCTTACATTGTTCAAGAATGCATCAATCAATTGTTTTTGAGATTGGGGCGCTGATTGCTCTCTCTCGGACTGCAGTTGTAAATTCCCTCTGTTTTTTTCTCCAATACTGCAGAAGAAATACTCAGGAAGTCTTATTGAAAGAAAGGCAACGAGATCCTTGTGAGTCTTTCCGATAATAAAGATATCTAGAGAGGAAATCAATGCGTGACCCTATGGCCAGGGTTCTTCCTCAGAGCTTGGGTGTGTTCATTACCTCCCTCATGTCCACTGCTTGTTGTGGTGTTGGTGCTAAACTGTTAACAACTAGTTTATCACTGCATGACCCAATGCAGCAATTATCTCTGCAACAGTTCAATCTGAGCATTGAATATGCTGCTTGAGGCTATTTGAATTAAACTCTTATTATTGGCACAAGTAATGTAATCATGTTCTGTTGTACAGGCAATTCTCTCATATTTATCTTGAGTACTGAACATCAGTAGTATCTTGTATCACTTCACTTAGTTCTAGTCAAAAAAAGCGAACTGTCTCGCAAGTGCCAGAACTGTTTTTCTTCGGGTTAAAGGGAAAGGAAACATTAAGTTTCAGTTGGCCTTTGGTAATGACATGATGAGATTAAAACGATTATCTTCTGTCATCACTGGCATCAGCTTGTGTTGTTGGGTTATTGGCTCTTTGGGATGGAACGGTGTGGCTGGAATACAAGCTTCTATTTTACAGAACTTCCAAATTGCATGGCATAAAAAGCTCTGGTTTTGCCATGGGAGTTCTGTAAGTGGGGCCACTACATGAAATCGGTTCATAATTGAGTATTAATGGGTGTAGTGGGCAGATGCCAGGGTATACCATTGCTCTCTAAAGTCTTTCAACAATGTATCCATGCACAAATGCCTACCCATTATAGATTGTCGATCGTCGATCAACGCATCTAGAAGACAGTTTCCATGTGCCAACCTATTGATGGTAACGTTCCAAAGGAACCAGATGGTAGTTCCCCTTAAAAACACATTGATGCAAAGTGTAAATGAACCAGCTGCTGCTGACGATATTATGCATCCCTCTGAACCGTTTTGTGCCCATTTACCTTTCATTTAGCGTGGCAATCATCCCCAAACCCTAAGGTTAAGTGTGTATGTCTCATAGTTTGCCGTCAAACTGGAAAACAATGTAGGCTACATGAATATCCCTCACGAACAATGCTGGCACGCTATACTTTGTCGTTCATGGTTTTGCTGAAGTTAACAGTGTCAATAATTCATGTCACACAATGAGAAAATGCATTGTGAAACGTGTTGAGTTTAACATATGGTTCGCTGTTCATTTGCCCTGTCAGGGAGCGTTATTCATATTTTCGGCTGCACAATAATTCCATAAGACCATGACCATATGGGTATCTATCTTCTATCTTTAATGGGTATCTTTGCATTTTATTATTTCCGTGCAGTGTGAAAACAGAACGCCACATGAGTGTAAAAATAGTTTTGGCCTGACATGGTGTTAATAGCTTTCGCACCAAACATGTAAAAAAAACTCTGTCTAAGAATGAACAAATGTGGTCATGTGACGCGTCGCAAGGGGGCATTAGACATCTTACATCTAATGAACTATGATGTGAATTTTATTTGAATTCATTTCTGGTTTAATTAATTTCATGAGTCAGCACCATCTTGTCATTTGATCCCAATCAAAATAATGTCTTACTTGACGTTACAATAAAAACTGCAGTAGAAGAGTTCCCCTTCCGAAAGTTGGGTAGAAAACGATTACGTATATGCTTAGCATACGTTTCGTGTCAACATCACATATTCCCATTGATCATCATAGCCAGCGAAGGGGTCAGTCAGCATTATTACGATGCTCGAGGCTGATTGAACCTCATTTCTAAATGATGCCACAGCGAAAAAGTGGGTTAATCTAACTACCATGCTTTCAGATTTTATACCCAACCTCCCCAATTTCTTTACTAGGAACACACTGGAATAGTCTTCCTCATAGTTTGAGCTCACGTGTTTTGAACTGGCAGTGGTAGTAAGCGGCCGGATTTGATGAAAAACCAAAACTTATCTTTGGCATACCTTTCAATCGGTTTGGCCCTTTATCGCGGACTGAAACCAAGGCTTTCAACAAAGTGCTGCTATTTAAATCAATACATCCCTCATTACAGAATAATGAATATTTCATCAGCGAGACTATTACTTCAAATGAATAATTTAACTGTGTTATATCAGTCAGGGTTGGGGGTTCACTAGTACGCGACTCCCTGAGCTTTTAAACCCAACCACTCATTATGAATGGATTGAGTTCAGGGATTGCTCTCTCTGAAAATACCAAGGTCACAGTTCAAACCAGTGATAGTAAATGTGGCCCCGATTCCAATTAGCCAGGAAACACACAATGTATCGTTTTCATTTTTTTCTCATCTCCTCTCTTTTGTAATTTGATGAGCCATTCTTTTGCATGATTTCCTCCCATGTGGGTGGGCAGCTTTTGGGCTCATTATGAATGCCAGGGAAACGCTTTGTGACATATCAGATTTAGAACGACTAAAAAAGGATAACTTGCAGTATAAAACAAGGTTTTGCTCACTATTTTCACTTCAAACTCGTCTTATGTTAACCGTAAATAAATGATAACTTCTGAATTCACCAGTTCACATGAGAGACACGCTTCTAATGACGAAGAACCACTTATTTCTTTCTCGTTTTTTAATGACGCATGCATTCGAAAAACAACAATGGGACAAATCAGGGACAAAATAGGGCTATAGAGAAACTAGGTACAGTGATAACAAGTCGATTTTTCACAAGCAGTGAATAATCCATTCCTATCATTTGGGATAAGTGCCTTGGGGGGGATGGGGGCTGGAGGGTGGTGGTCGGGGCTGATGGGTGTGTGAGGGATGAACTGGCGTCCATATTCTCTAAACTTCATCACAGCAGACGATAGGGATAGCTTTGGAGTGCACCTCAGTGCCAGGTATTAAATGACACCGGGGGTCAAATCCGGCAGGCTACCGGGAGATTATGGAAATGTCAGTCATCTCCTCTTGTCTTTCCCCTTCTCTCTCAAGTCGACGCTTTAAAGAGGGATCTGGCATTCCCGACAGCTCAGCGATGAAGTGTGTCACATGGGCGCTGAGAGAGGCGCTGAGAGAGGGGCTGAGAGAGAGAGAGAGAGAGAGAGAGAGAGAGAGAGAGAGAGAGAGAGACAGGGGTTGAGAGAGAGGCTCAGAGAGAAGGGCTGAGAGAGAGAGGGACTGATAGAGAGAGAGAGAGAGAGACTGAGATAGATTGTGTTGATTGTGTGACGTGGAACACCTATTCCTCTTGGATCGTCCGGCTCCTCTGTCCTCTCACTCCGACAGGTTATAATTTCTGTGTAATTACTTCCATTACACTGGATTGCTCTTCAGACACTCGAACATGCAATTACGCGGCGCGGGGTGAGAGGAAGAGAAAATATGAGAGAGAGAGAGAGAGAGAGAGAGAGAGAGAGAGAGAGAGAGAGAGAGAGAGAGAGAGAGAGAGAGAGAGAGAGAGAGAGAGAGAGAGAAAATAAATATAAAAACAAAAATAAATACGATATAAGTTAATCAGTTGCAAAGAAAAACAATATGGCCTGGTTTTCTTATTTTTTGTAGGTTATATGGGGTTTGTTTAATTCACCATCTATTCACACAAAACCTAAACCCTGATGCTCTATTCTATATTTACTATCAGCTGATTTTATAGTTGTTTGTTTTAGTTACCTGTTGTCTGCCGTCTGATTGCATGCTACTCTGTATTGCACTGGGGGTGGGCAGTGGGCTTTAAACCGTAAGCTCACGCCATTTCTGCGCTGAATTTACTCTGTCCTTCATCAGGTATTATTCGGAATGGAAGCAGGTCCATGACAACATTGAAATACGAACACAAAGTTTGCAGGAGGAGCTCATGCGCGACTGTGTAGTTTACCCGCGGTAGTTGCAGTAATAAATGCACCGTGTTGGGAAGAACAAAATGTGCTCGGCGATTGCCGAATGACATATCGCAAGCTTTTTAAATGTCACCACTTGAGCTATGGTGAACCACATCCCTGGATCTCTCCCAAAGCGGCGATTGGGCTGTTAATTAAAACTAAAAGCGGCGCAATTACCTTTTGGTAGAACTTTATGTGATCTGAATTTCACACAGCCTATATGCCATTTGGTGGAAAGAGTAATAGGCTAAGAGGTGTGGGCACACACCCTGAGTTCCTCACAAAATGTGGGGACTCCCTTACCTTTTCTGAATCCTTTTTTAAATATTTGCTTGTAATACTACTATATATGTAAACTATGGCACCCATTGCACCCCTTACCATCCCTGAAAGGAGAGATCCCCCACTCTGCAATCTTTCTCGAGATTTCATCCTTGTTAATTAAGGAGTTTTTTCTTGCCCTTTTGGGGCCTAGGGTTGGGGGGGGTGTCATAAATATATGGCATGAAGAGCCCTTTGAGACTGAAACTGTGATTAAGGGCTGTACAAATCAAAGTAACTTGACCCGACCTTACTCCCTAATTGCTGCCATATCACTTGAACACCCTTAGCCCCTACCCTACAACACATAAGATCACATTGTAACCCCTTTTTGCACTAGATATAGATAAATACAGATAACAAGACTATGAGCTTTTACTTTTTAAATGTCCCCGAAACCAGATGTAAATATGGCACCATTAACATTTTGAATACAATTATCCCATCTCATGAACTTCAATGTCCATTTATTTGAATTTCATTGGCTTTGAAGCAGTCAAATTCAAGGCACTGCATACACCTATTGAACGAGGCTGGCCTTTTTCCATCCATAATTGTATTCATGCATTCATTCAATCATCCATGCTTTAAACGGATGGTGCAAAACACAATGCAATGCAAAACTTAGAGAGAGAGAAAGAGAGAGAGAGAGAAGTGAGTTTGATGTCAGAGAGCTGGAGTGAGTTTGAGTTAAAGACAGAAAGAGAGAGAGAGAGAGAGAGAGAGAGAGAGAGAGAGAGAGAGAGAGAGAGAGAGAGAAAGAAAAAGAGAGAGAGAAACTCCTGTGTAGTGCCAGAGTTTTAAAAAGCACTTGACCAAATTAACATAAACGTTTTATTTCCTAAAAAGAATGGGCTTGATAAATTCAGTTCCCTCTGCAGGATGGATGGATTTTTTTCCCTGTTCTTTAAAGCTCTGTAACTCTCTACAGTGGCACTATGTGACAAGAGTTTCAAGGTAATTAGTCGACTACCAATTAATCCCAAGTTTTTCCAGCGCACCTCTGTCTTGACCCCTCCATTAACCCCAATCAACTATGTGATTTCACTCAACACTAAATACACTTTTATTCCCCTGATAAACGCTTGTTAAAGGACCTGGTTTATTGTTCATTTGCACCGCTATTGTACTAATTATCAAAGTAATTTATAATGATGATCTTTTGTTAATAATAATAATCGGGCTTACACATTGTGGTTTGATTTATATAAACATAACATGCGTGCACACATTTCCTTTAAGATTAGAAATGTGTGGTGCTTAGGATAAAAGTAAACAAAGGTCTACAATCAGCCTTTTTTCCTATTTCATTTTGCTATAAAAAAATTACCACTTAGAAGGGCTGTCTGATAACAAGCTACTATATACAAGCTACTGAAAATATTGTAAGATAAATTGGGGGGAGCAGATATATCAGTATAAAACTGTTTTTATTACCGTTAAACCACGGGAAACCTTTTTTAAAGCTTTACTGCGACATATCTTTCATCACCATTCAGTCTTTCACCGGGACATCTCCTTCCAGTGCCTCAGGCATGGCGGGTTGACTTTTTGAGCTGCCGGGCTTCCGTACTTGCTGTTGTGCCGTGTCCTCAGAGACCCTGATGACAGCAGCGGTGGACTCCTGTCGGCAGCCATCTCTCTCTGGCCACCTCTCCCGCACCTTATTTAACCTCTCCATGCTCTCTGTCTGTTTGTCACAGAGGGCTGCTCAATTACAAACTATTCTCTCTCTCTCCGTGCTTCTCTCTGGCTCCCTTTCTGTTGCTCTGTCTGTCTCTCTCTTCCTCCCTCTCTCTCCCACTTCCCTGTGGATCAACGGCTCATAAGTATAAACCGATTTACCTTTTCGAAGTCCACTCTGGGAAATCAAACGAGATACAATCCCTGCAGATCCCGAGGTGTGATGCTGAATGTACCCCAGTTGCATGTTAGACGCTTTAATATGCTGGGGCTTCACCGGCACAGAGCAGGTCATTCTTCACATGCACGGGCAATCGTGGTCCTCCTTTCACATCACATTTCTGGCCATTATTTAAAATGTTGTTATTAATGCATCAATTAATAGATTCCCTGGTTTATTGATGCGTCCTTTGATTCATTACATCGTTCCTTTACCTTAAAAGCCTTGAGTTAGGCACGTAGGTTTGCTACCGATAGCTCACTTTCTAAATGATCTATTTTGCATTGCTACCCAGTTCAGGGTTTAGATTGGTTCTGGGCTGCTGATCGATGGCAGATGGATGATCTTTTTGCTGGCTAAGTAATACCCATGGCAACGCCCCAAGCTTAATTATCTTCAAACGCAGCCCTTTCCAGACTGTGATATGGGAAACAAAGTGAACGAAACAAATTAGTCTGGCTGTCCACCTCAGGAATTCACTATCTGCCCCTTGTACACCAGTCGGAATGTTGTGCGAATCTTGTTCAAAAAGAGCCATTCATCGTGTTTTAAAACAAGCTCACTCTAGAGATGGCACATCTTTTTGCGAGGCTATTTTCTAAGCGACTGTTATGAAGTGAGCCGCTTATGCATTCCACAAAAAGAAAAGAGACAAATACAATTTGAAGATGCAACTCCCCCCCCCCCCCAGGACTTGGGTACGGTATACAGGTGTTATGAGGGTCGCCGCTTCACTACTAAACAGTGGTCATTAGAGACAATCCGAGGCCAGGGTGGGTGCTCTCTCTCAGCACACAACCTGCAGAGAAGCGCTTGATCTCAGCCAAGAGGCCTTTTCTCACATCTTCCTGCACCATTCTGAGACCGTTTTTTCCAACGGTCTCAACCGATCACTTGTGAATACTAAAGGGGTTACAGAAGCGGTGGATGAGAGCATTTCATTCTCAGGGGCCAGGGGTGTGATAAACACATGCGCTCCTCTCTAGGTTTGGGTGCTTGTTTGATCCTCTTGGATGGGGAGAAGGAAGGGAGTACAAAGTAGTGTGAGAACAAAGTAAGCTGGAAGAGAATAGTCATGCTGAGTGGGTAAGTGAGAGAGAGAGGGAGACAGAGACAGAGACAGAGAGAGAGAGAGAGAGAGTGAGATAACAAAAATCAAAACAGGAGGCATAGTACTCATTACGAGATACTGCGGAAGTATGGCACTGCACAAATAGAGACTTAATTAACTATGTTGACACAGAATCCAGCTCTCTCAGACGCACTAAGCAGTCCTTCCAGTGTTATCAAAATATGTCTGGAAGGACAATGTGAAATGAAATTGTCTTGTACGCATACTTGATTTACGTCATAATGTTCCTAAAAGGTTAGTATTTCTGCCTTCAGTGAAGGCATAAGAGGGTGTGTGTGTGTGTGTGTGTGTGTGTGTGCCTGCGTGTTTGCGTTTGTACATGTGCATGCAAAGGGTAAGCAAAGGGTTAATTAAGAGAAAGTCAAAAACATGTATTTTTTTATTTTTCATTTTCATTAAAACACGTTTTTTCTCACCAAACCAATATTCCGTCTCCAGGTTAGTATTAAAACCGTGCCCTTTCAGTGTGATACAAACAAAATGTGGGCATAGCCTGAGGTTAATTTATGCTAACGAGATGCGGCCTTAATGACCAAGGATTGTGGGACCCGGAGTCAAGTCAGAGTAAACAAAAAATAGCTGCCGTTTGTTATGCAGAATCATCAAAGCATATCTTCCAAAGAAGTTTCTTCTTCATTGGCATTATCTCATTCAAGCGATACACTATAGGATATAGAATATCTAATGAGGACGGGTTTCACAGCTTGTACCATTAAGTTTTGAGGAATGTGAAAATGTTGTGAAGGACGTTGTAAGAAGTTCTGCATGTGTTAGCATGAAAACGTTGAAGCTAATTGCCATGCGAGAGGAGGTGAGATTCATATTTACCTCTTTAGTTAATACTTTCTGTTTACTAGTTTCATGAATCAAAATCATAGTAGTTAGTTAACTGCTGCAGCATTACATTAGCTTGCCAACCATTAACAATAACAATTAAATTAAGGTTTACTAAGAATTTTGATATTGTTGTAGTACACAAATAAAGCACTAAAATAAAATAAAAATGATGCATATTTATTATATACAATTCTATATAGCCTATATATACATATATATAAATAGCTTTAAAAAATAATTATAGATTTTTTTTTATGTTTCCGTGAATATATTCCTAGAAGATTTCTTCAGAACATATTACACTATCAAAGAAAGAATAGTCTACCTATTTTTGCACACAGTATAAACAGTTAGTTTATTTATTGATGTTTATATAAAATGCTTTATAAAATCAGAACTATTGATACAATATAAAAAGCTTTGTGATAGTAACTGGGTGTGACATGCCTTCTCCATAGTATCGTATTGCAAGGTAGGATTGAGTCAATATGTTACGTACATGCTTGGTTGAGTTAGGTGGTGACATTAAACCATAGGGCATCACTCCTAATGAGCTAAATGCTGCATGGTTCAATCGGTTTCTTTTTCAGCCACTTCACACTGTAAATATTTGCACCATACAACTCATTATGCTTGACAGGTCTTCTGATAGCTGGGTTCATGTGTTCACTAGATGATATTCATTATCAGTTCTTCTCGTTTCTTTCATACACTAACACTTTGACCTGTCTTTTATGTGAAGAGCTTTTAACAACGGCGCTCGGAGAGTATGACTATTTCAAATTATAGATGTAAATATAACATTTCTGTGTGTAGTAATTCCTAAATGGCCACTTGAGAAGTACTGAATACATCTCAACATCTTTTAGTTTAGTTCTTAGATTTTTTCTTTATGAAACCTATCTTCATGGTAAGGGGTGAATAAACCCTTAACATGAAACCCTTACCACTAACCCATTATATATATATATATATATATATATATATATATATATATATATATATATATATATATATATATATATATGCTTATGCATGGCGGTATATATATAAATATATACCGCTTTACATAAGTATCTGTATACTGAGGTAAGAATAACAGACTAAGCCTTAGCCATTGATGAAGGTAGGATGTAGTGTAGTTAAAGGTGATCTACTACCGGCCCTAAGGTAGTGGGTTCGATCCCCGACCCTTCAACCATGGGCGTCAGTTTGGTTTGAAATGTGCGGAAGTGCATTTTCAGAAGTGCTGGGTACAATGAGGATGCACTCTTTTTTTCTCTCTTTAGTGCCGGTAATTAAAAGGTTCTGAAAGACGGCATACCCATGTAGCTAATTACTAAGGAATAAAATGTATACAAAAATCTGTCTGGCACGTTTTATGAAGAAAACGTTTCCAAAAAGCATTGGACAAATGACCCACTATGCTCTGCTCCATGTTTCCAATGTTGATAACGTGACATGACATGGCTAAGCTAACAACATAAACAAGAGGAGCTAGAAAAGAAAATCAACTGCGTGTTTAACTTCAGAAGGGCCAAACGTGTGGCTACACACAGCACTACAAAAGTCGTCAAGATTGAAAAAGAAAAAAATATTTGTTGCACAGCTGAACGCTGTATCACATCATGAGCTGGCTGTTCTCAATTCACAACACGCATTCCATCAAAACTAGCCTACATCCTGCATTCTGACCAAAACTCATGCACTCCCCCCCACAATTATTCCAGAATTCAAGCAAAGCAAGAATGACCAAAAGTCACTTTGTGTCAACAAGAGACTGACTCCACCGACAATCAATTGCAAGTTAAAACAGCTGACCACTTGAGTGCAAAAAACACAAAAGACCTCGCCACAGCACCAGCAAATCTTAAGCAATAAATATCGCGTCTTACCTTTATTTATGTGGCAGTGGTCTGCAGATGCATCCCGTGGTGTAGCCTACCACATCCATTTAGTTCCAACAGGTTATCGTTCCCATACTGTCCATGGTAATGGCAACCTGCTCTGGTGCTTTTTTACCTGTATACCATGTATTCAGGCTAAACTGACTTAATTGTCTGATGCCTCATCATCCCAGCCAAAGAGTATTGGTATTATTAGTAATGGCTACTTGCCAAATCGAAAAAATAACTTCACACGGTGTGTCTTTTTCTAATGTATTTGTTATCATTCGTAGCGTTGATCAGCAGAAAAACAGCTCGCCAAAGTCGTTGACGTCGCTTATCAACCGAACACGCTGGGGTTGATAAGTTACCGGACTGCGGAGTGATACAGATGACGTGAATCAGAGGCAGAAAAAACACTTTCCTTGACAGCGGTCAAATATGGTGGACGTGAGCATTCCACTGCATTGAGAAGAGCCGTGTAATAATCAAAAATAATTGACAGCTGAACGTTAGGAAGGCCCATGCAAGTGAATGGAGCAGTCTACAGCATTGAGAAGAGCCGTGTAATAAGTAAGGGATAATTTATTGAACGCCGGTCATTATCGGGAAAATTAGCCCCGACAGGGCGAACAGGACACCAACGCGCAGCGAATGTGTCTTGGTTCACCCTGAAGGGGCTTAATTTCCGGCGACATTCTATACATTATCCCGCTTATTACACGGCTACGTGCCAAAACGAAAAAAATACTGCACATGGTGTGTCTTTTTACAATTCATATGTTACCAGCATTCGTGGTGTTGATCAGCAGAGAAATAGTCCGCCAAAGACGTTGACGTCGCTTAGCAACCGAAGACGCTGGGGTTGAAAAGTTACCCGACTACTTGAGGAGTGATACCAAAGACGTCATTAGAGGAAAAAAGTCCTTGGTTTTCCTTGACAGCGGTCAATTATACTTAGCAACGGTGAATTATCAAATATAAATCACCGCCGGAAGTTGTGAAGAGCCCATGCAAGTGAACGAGCGTTCCACGGCATTGAGAAGACCCGTGTAATAATCCATAATTATTGAACTCGATTTTTTTTTTATTTTTTTTTTACAAGTGGTGGCTTCAAAATGAATCTTGACGAAATCTGGTGGGGAAGCGTCCCCGGCGTAATCGACGCCTATGCCTTCAACCTACGTGTAGGTTTCTAAAATAGCTTTCTCTCCACGTGCACGTCTCGTTGAGAAAGATGCCTAAACTCTAACTGTTCCTTAATTAGATCTCCATTCACTGCAAGATGCTTCAGATAAAAGCATTTAGTAAATATAAACTGAAGAACAGTGTGAAATGGCTTTCAGTGCAAGCATTCACCAATTAAATCGCATTGCTCAGCAAGCCACGCGTAAGTCCTTTACTTCCATACACAGGGGCGTGTAAACTTGGCATGATAGTGTCTGAATGTAAAGCCCACCGTTGTGGACAGACTGTCCTCAGATATCACACAACGGAAGCGCCTAACTGTTGACTGTGAAAAAACAAAACAGACAATTGCTTTGGTGTGTTGTAAGGAATGCGTAAATGTATGTTGTTGGAGTTGTTAAACGGTGCAAATTGGGAATGCACACTTGCTTGAGCAAGTGTGACATGTGTTTGACAGCGTTCGACAATGCACCTCACACCGCCCCTCACCCCTGCCCCTATGGAGCAGGTGGGAAAAAGGTGTTGTGTGTGTGTGTGTGTGTGTGTGTGAGTAAGTGTGATTAGGACGCTGATGTAGATAACGGGATAGTATCATTCATCTGCTCTGGTTTGAATGTGAATGAATGTGTTTTCTTGCAACCCAGATGCCATTTTTTAAATGTCCTGGGAGGCCGTTCTCCTGCTCAAAACGGCGGTACTTGCCCATTAAGACGCAGGTGAGCACAATGAACACTGGTGAAATCAATAAGACGAATCAGCCTGAGTAAACCGAGTGGACGAGACAACGGTTCAAAACAAACGGGAAGAGAGGTGAAGAAGACGGAGAGCGTATTTAGCGTAACCGAGCTGTACCGCCCGAGGTCGCACCGTACCACACTGAACCATAACAGGCCGCTCGCTGGAAACGAAGCACAATACTGCCTTCCACCCTGGCAACACGTGGCCCAACTCCGGGGGGACATGGTGGGTGATTAGTTGGACAAGAGCCCTCGTAATATCGCCCCATGGGAACCAGGACGGGGCGGGCGAGATCGATGCAGCAGCGCGGGTTCACGGAGCAATTAGGTGGGCTGCGCGGTGGAGAGTGCCTCTGCCTTGGCTCCACCAGAGCCCCCCCTTTGCACTCCAGTCCACTCTGGGCCGACCCCGGAGTCGAGAGCACGGGGTCACCCTCCACCTTTCCTCTCCCTGTGTCCACCTGGTCGTCACTCTGCACACCTTGGCTTCGGGGGTCCCGAGAGCCAAGGCCAGGCTGGATCCACAGGAACGAGCAGGGGGCTCTTGGGGGTCTCCTTAGGAACAATCAAGGGATTAGTCCGTGTTCTCCGGTGATTATGTGCGACGGATCCGTTGGCTCCCGCCCCAGAGCAGGAGCGGTAGATATATTCGTCTTTATGGCATTGTTATATGGCATTCCTTTAATGAAGTATTTATGTTGGGGACAGCGAGGGTTTACAGAGTGTTGCGCTACGCATAAACACACATATAAAAGAAGATGTGAGGGAGATAAAAATGATGAGGACGACGTGAATGGGCCTTTTAATGAAGTGTTTTTCGAAGTATGTCTCCCATCGACCGGGGATGTTTTTGCGGCGCTTGTAGAGAGCTTCAGGATGGGCTATTTTGGGAGAGAGTTGAGTAGTTCGAGCTGCGTCGTAACCAGGAAGCACATCTGTCCGCATCATCAACATCTGTCTGCACCAAATTCAGTTTATGACTCCCAAATGTGTGGTAGGAATCGTCATCATGATCGTCTTCATATACGGTATCAGTGAAACGATCAAATAAAAAAAAGAAGACAGGAAATACTAAGAAAACATGGTTAAGAGGAATTTTTTATGGTGAGCTCAATATATCTATTAAAATATAAACATATATATATATATATGTGTGTAAGTAATATGAGAGAGTGAAGTGCTCCATAATTGAGTTATGGTCAAATTCACATCGACTAAAAGCCGTTTACATTGGAAACAAGTCTTGAACACCACTCACCAGACAAGGTGTGTCTCAGCAAGAGATGGGGCAGAAGGAGGTGTTGCAGGAGAGCGAGGAGCAGGAGAAGGAGGAGAAGGAGAGCAAGGAGCAGGAGAACACAGAGCATGAGAGCACAGAGCAGGAGAACGAGGAGAAGGAGAACAGAGAGCAGGAGAACACAGAGCATGAGAGCACAGAGCAGAAGAACGAGGAGAAGGAGAACACAGAGCAGGAGAACACAGAGCATGAGAGCACAGAGCAGGAGAACGAGGAGAAGGAGAACAGAGAGCAGGAGAACACAGAGCATGAGAGCACAGAGCAGAAGAACGAGGAGAAGGAGAACACAGAGCAGGAGAACACAGAGCATGAGAGCACAGAGCAGGAGAACGAGGAGAAGGAGAACACAGAGCAGGAGAACACAGAGCATGAGAGCACAGAGCAGGAGAACGAGGAGAAGGAGAACACAGAGCAGGAGAACACAGAGCATGAGAGCACAGAGCAGGCGAACGCGTAGTAGGACGCTCCGCCTGCCACCAGCAGCTCCGTGAGCACGCGCTCCGACAGAGGTCCTCTGAGAAATCTCCACTCCAATTTCCCCCCCCTCCTTCATTTCCTGCATTTCCTGAGTTTGGCACCTCCATCAGAACTCCCTCTGGGACCACCGCCGGGCAGCAATCAATGGCTCCTTCCTCTTAACAAGGAGTTTACTACGTCAGGTCCCAACACATGGAGACTGTGGCAGCAGTGTTTCTATAATATCTACTGAGAGAAACTGAGACACAAGTTCCTTGGACTTTTCCCCATGGGATTTTCATTTATTAAACCTTTTTCTTGTGCTTTGCTTCTATTTCAAATGACGACACACACTTGCAAAGTTGAAACATGGTGTCGGGTGTGTGGGCGGGGCTTGGGAGGAAAGGTGGATGATAGGTCAGGGAGGTTTTATTTGGTACTCTGTATAAAAGACGAAGGAGGTGGTGGGAGGAGGGCACTTCAATAATTGATCAAACAGCCATTCAACTGAAATGTGTTTGCATCAATTAATCATCTTCCCAGCTGCCACTAATCAGCCAGCCTCCATCAAAGTATCCCGGTCGCTCCAGCGAAGGCAGGCACGCGCTGAGTCTCAGCAACCGCTGATTAAGTTTTACTGTGCTTTTTAAACCTGGCCGATGGGTCCGCCACGGAGTGATTAAAACACTATTGTGCTTAAGAGCCGGAGGACTAGCTCGCAGCCCAACCCCCCGCTTCACACACACACACGCACACACACACGCACGCACGCACGCACGCACAGACAGACACACACACAAACACACCCGCCCTTCTGAAGCTTGGGGATACTGTTTAACGCACATCCATTTAACTCTACTTTAGTTTCGTTCTCGTATTTATGTACTTATCGACTTGGGTGTAGTTAAAAGCATTTCAACTGGGTCAAGTTAGCTAAGTCCAAATGAAGGGACGATTTATTTTAAGATATATAGTATGGCTATTGAAGATTATCAGTTTCGGTATAGCATTGCAAATTGAGCCACAACACTAATTAAAAAATCTAAATTCGTAATGGTGCTATTATAGAGGTAGAAATAACAACAGCACTGCTAATTTCATTATTTTTTTCTTTTTATAAGATCCAAGAGTTTAGGCCTTTAGATTATTCATTAGATAAGGAGTCCCAGTGAATATGCATTAGCCGTTCGAATCGTCCCTTCATGGTTACCTGCGGATGCGTATTGTGAGCGTGTCTGATGAGTTGATTAAGAATCCCCCCTCTATCTAATCACCCGCTCGCAATCAGCTCCCTGCTCATCTTTAATTACTCTGATAGCAGCACTGGCTGATGCCCTCCACACTCACCAGGTCAGCGAACACGCCCAAGTATCGCCAATGTTACCGCCGGCGTTTCCTGTCATAACGGTAAGCCGAGGAGCGGGGTTGGGGATTGCGCCCGCGGGGAATGCATTAGCAACCTCGAACTCTACGCTACGCTAAACTATGATACCCTATGGTTTTTTTACAGCGGGGTCTGGCGCAGTGAGCTAAGGGATGGGATCCAAGCGGCTTGATTTAAAAGTGCTATATCTTAAGGAGCACGGGGCAGCGCTGATGCTGATGACATGGGAATGATCAATGGCAGCAGGCCGGCCCCATGGGAAGTAAAGGATACCCATCACATGATTAATGGCTTCGTCGGCTGTCACCGACTATAGTGGACCAACGCGCTGAAGGCTTCATAAATCATAAGCCTTCTCAAGCATGAACTTTTTTTCGTGCACTTCATATAAAAGAAAATTATATTTTTGCGTTTACTCTCGTTCCTTTGAGGAGCTCAGCGTTGGCTTTTGTGTGCGAGATCTCGGAGCGGATGACATGTGTATTGTAGTGCGGTAATAGCAATTTCAGTGGTCGGACGGCGGAGAAGTTTTCCAGTTATCAGTTCGGGGAATTATTCAGCTCGAACCAATAAGCAAAATGGGAAGAAAGATTTCCTTATGGTCTTTATTTAATCAAGGTGTTTTATATATCTAGACATATGATAAAGGATTGTCTGTATCAGCGAGATCCGTTCTTGGTTTGAATTCCATTGACACAGGTTGTTGACACAGGTGTGTGTGTGTGTGTGTGTGTGTGTGTGTGTGTGTGTGTGTGTGTGTGTGTTTGTGTATGCATATGTGTGCATGTGTGTAAATGTTTGCATGTGTGTGTGTATCTGTGTGTGCGTGTGTGTATGCATGTGTGTGTGTATCTGTGTGTGTATCTGTGTGTGTGTATCTGTGTGTGTGTGTGTGTGTGTCTGTGTGTGTGTGTGTGTGTGTGTGTGTGTGTGTGTGATGTATGTGTATGTGTCTGTTTAGATAACACAGATAACGGGTCAGGATATTATCATGATTCGGCTGTGTTTTTTCCCAGAATATGCATCACAATGAAAAGCCCATGAATCATGCGGCTGCCATGTGGTTGAAATAAGTCTCCCTAATGGTGGATCAGCGTGGCGGGTCACCAGGGCCGCGCTGGTGAGAGCATTACAAACCCAGCCACCCACACCCGCTCCTACGTTAGCACAGGTACATTATGCACACCGCCATTGGCACGGAGTGGGGGGCGGGGGGGACAGAAGAAGATATAGAGCGAGAGGTTGAGCAGGAGGAGGGGGGAGGAAATGGTTTGGCATTGGGTGGAGGGGGAGGGGGAGAGGGGGAGATGGGGAGGGGGGAGGAAGCGTTTGGGCAATGGCTGGAGGGGGAGGAGGGGGGTGTGGGGGGGAGGAAATGGTTTGGCATTGGGTGGAGGGGGAGAGGGGGAGATGGGGAGCTGGAGGTCGGCATTAATGGGAGCATGAGCCTTGAAAAGCATCGTGGAACGGACAGGGCCATTACCTTTTTTTGATTACACTAATTAACCGAATTGTTCTTCCTGCACTGCGGGGCGAGTTTGAACTTCTGATACGATACTCCATTAGCCCCCCCCGATGGCCCCCCCACCCTGGTCGG
The DNA here is from genome assembly GCF_949987615.1 of Pollachius pollachius. Taxonomy (NCBI): domain Eukaryota; kingdom Metazoa; phylum Chordata; class Actinopteri; order Gadiformes; family Gadidae; genus Pollachius; species Pollachius pollachius. The sequence continues at coordinate 6,395,138 of NC_136947.1, read as the reverse complement.
CCCGCAGACCCGCATCCTCTGGGACCCGAGGCTGTGGACATATGGTGCGGTAAACAACATAACGTACAAATAAGCAGCCATGAATCAGTAGCGTTCTGTTCAGCGGATATGGATGCAGCCGGCATTAATTAGGACCTCGTGAAGAGCCGCGTATCACTAAGCAGCGCGGTTAATATTGAAGGTGCTAAAGGTATAAATTAGGTTCTAGGCAATTAAGGCTTGGCATGAGATTGTAAGACAAACTGTAAAGGTTAATCCTGTTTTTCCTTAGAAACTCGGCGGACAAAAAAAAGCCGGCGGCAGAAAATGGCAAACCTTTTTTTAATTAGTTCAAATAGTATTTCAAGGCTAAACAAACTCAAGGACTGGGATTATCAATTTTTTTATGTGTTCCTCACACAGGAGCGTGCCTACATGAAGTGCTCACAGAGAAGCTCTGTCTTAATCACTCGGTTGAGCCCACAAGCAGGCTGTGCAGTCCTGCAAATTGGCACACTAGGCACTGTACTTTTTTCTCAAGCTCTTTTTGTTTTTCTGTTTTTCAATTTGGACGCGGGTGGAAATCCTCCCCATGTTGCTTGAAGCAGTGACAGGTTCCCCCCCCCCGGGGACACGGCCGTCCATTGTCTATTCCGTCCAAACAACCGCGCCGGTGTGCTGGCTCCACATGGCTAAAGTTTTAATCATACATGGCAAGGTCAGAACACAATTCCTGTAGAGCTCAATTACCACCGTCGAGTCGATGTGTTGCCGTCTTGGACATCACAAGAGACAGAGAGAAATGGATTGAGAGAGAGAGAGAGAGAGAGAGAGAGAGAGAGAGAGAGAGAGAGAGAGAGGGGGGGGAGAGAGAGCGAAAGAAAGAGAGGAGTGTATAGAAATTCATTACACAGTCCATGTCGACCAAAGCCTTAGCTTAAAAAGACATTTGGTGAAGGGGAAAGGCGGATGTGTGAAACGTATAAGGTCTTGTTCAATATAGTGCACAATCTATTCAGGCAAACAATACGGTAAGATGTTGCATGCGTGACGCAGGTTATGTACAAGCCTAGCATGGCCGTCGATGTGGCTCAGCTAAATTGGGATCAATGCGATATTGTGTGTGGCTGTCAACATGAAAGGCAGCATGGGTGACCGTGAGACTGAGGTTCCCAGTGGACAAAACATCCTCATTGAACCCGTTGTCCCGGCATCTGAACGCAAGGTATTGGCCTTTGGTTAAGGCGCAGAGCTACAGAAAGACAGAAAGAAGACAGCAAAATAACTAAAGACAGGTATAGAAATGTCACGGTCTGTCTGTGATTAACGGCGATCTTTGGCGATGGCTCAATCGTCTTCTGTATTTTCCTGTTTTTTTTTCAAAATTTGATCATTTCTGACAAGAGGAGACTACGCAGATAAGAGGAGAAGAGAAGTCTCGGACACACACCCCAGTCCTCCTCCACCTCCTCTCCCCGAACCATAGAGGCTTAGAGACATTTGTAAGTCTGCCGCATAATGGTCTTTTCAGCGTTGAGAGGTTGAGCGATGCTAATAAAAAAGCTATTGGGGCTAAATTGATTTGAGGTCATCCTCGCCGCACACTATTATTAGTGGGTTCCACAAAGAATGGGAATAATAATTCAACCTTTCTTTTGTCAGGCGAGTTTCACTTCCAAAAGAACTTTGAAGGAGGAAAAGAAAACACACCCTTTGTCGATAGTCTTGCTCGCTGATGAAGCGGCTGGCAAACACGTCACTCTCCCCCCCCCCCCCCCCCGTCCCCCGTCCAACCCGTCCACCCCCGTCCCCTTCCCTCCCACCTCTGCCCACACTCAACCATTTTCGCCTGGCTCCCCGTTTGTCTTGTGTCACTTCGACCAGCCATCCACACACCTTGGTCCCTGGATGCCGACCGGACCTCTTACACCCTCAAGCACACCCCCCCCAGTGCAGGTTCAGTCACTAGACCCCCCACACACACACACACACACAAACACACACACACACACACACACACACACACACACACATACAAAGACACACACACACATGCATACAAAGACACACACACACATACAAAGACACACACACACACAGGAACACGCTTACATACCCACACTCTCACACACACACACACACACACACACACGTGCACGCATACACATCCACCCACACACGCACAAGCACACACAAACACGCTCACACACACACACGCGTAAGCAGACACAAACACACACACCAGCCTCCTTAAAGGGTGGCTGCACCCTCTCTCTGAAAGTCCCTCCTAGGTGAGATCCATAATGCCCGCTGAAGACAATTCTCTTCAGCCAGGCTGTTAGTCTTAGACACTGATCAATGAACTATTCAGGTCCTCTCTCTCTGCTCCTGTGGTTGTGTGTGTGTGTGTGTGTGTGTGTGTGTGTGTGTGTGTGTGTGTGTGTGTGTGTGTGTGTGTGTGTGTGTATGTGGGGGGGGGGTGTGTTTGTTGGTTTATCTGTTGGTGTGTGCATGTGGGTTTTAAGCAAAGCGCAACCCTATAAATCCAAGTTTTGGATATTACTAAACAAATCATTTGGACTCATTTAAAACAGGGCCATATAGGAAAATAATAAGGAAATAGAAAATAATCAATATTTGACAGCGGGGAGGGGATGATATCTAAAAATATATATGCATACACAGAGATAAATTACACAATGTAATCTCTGCAACTGCCCATGGGCTTGTATACAGAGCAATAAATAGAGAAAATGATTTTGATGAAAAAAAACGTATGCCTTCTGCAATGGAATAATAAAACATATAGCTGCATGCTTCCCCACTAAACAAGGAATTATTAAGTCACGAGATGAATCCGTGATCAGATGCTGCGTGGCGTGTAGCTGACGGCACAACGTGGGGGATGCTTATATAGGCAGCAGCTAATGGACTCAGTTGACTCCAACCCTGCTAAAGAAGCAAGCAAAAGAAACCTCACAAAAATATGAATAGCAAGAACTGATAATTGCATCCACTTATTTCAGCTTGAAATTGCTTCCAATAACTTTTTTTCAGCGTTACAACACTTTCCTTTTGCATTAATTGCTGGGGAGAGGAAAACAGAGCAAACAATTTACAGGATTTGCAAACGATTTGCAACACAGCCCAAAAAAAATTAAAAACCATTGTATTACGATAATTGCTTTTACAATGTTGAGCCCGGCCTATATTGTCCAGTACCGTCAACAACAAAAAAAAAAACGCCTCCCTGACCATCAGGATGAGAGGTTCCCAGCACGCTGCAGAGTTCAAAGCAGATGTCGTCCCAGAGCACATGAACCTCAGCAGTCACCGCCACGGTCGCAGCAGAGCACGTGTTTCATGAAACTATCGGCAGATATTCCATCACACAGTCTGTCAGGCCTGAAGAGAGAAAGGGGAAGAGGGGAACGCAAGCTCTTCTTCTTCCCCCCCGGCCTCAGAAAACCTGATAATGAGGTAGAATATCTCAAATGGCGAGAAGAAAGAAGCACGATTTTGTGTCGACACATAAATGCATACAGTAGCTCATTTGCGCTATTAAATGTAAGGAATGGCACAGAAATATCTATACATACCACCGTGGGTGGGGATTTATAACAAGAGGCATTGTGTCGAGCCGTGTGTTGGGTTCAATTTGTCATTTGTGCTTTTTAATAATATCACGTAGGGATGATATCTCTGATGATATCTCTTCCACCAGGGAAAGGCGCCAGGTACCTTGTTGATGGCGCGTTGCATAGGTAATCAGTGCAATTAAATATTCACTAATATTCTTGACAGCCATGTCTCTACTCTGAGCTCCCTCAATGCAGAACCAAAGGATAATCCTGGGGACTGCATACATTCACTTCTCTGTGATGAGGTCATATTGTACATGCAGGCGGATTATTAATACGGTAATGGGTAAAAAAGCTGTTATAGTTGTTTTTCGTTAATATTTAAATGCGGCCATTAAGGTTTATTCTAATCTACAGAGCATCCACCTGGCTACCTCATAACCAACATCTGGTGCGCTTCTTTCAGGTGGACTTTAACAGAAACAAAATGAAATAATATTGATTAAAAGAAACCTTGTGCCAGTGTTATTGTGGAAGTCTTTCATACATCAGCGGCTGAATGTGACGCAGAATGTAGTGTATGCTAATCCCTTTTCCCGTGAAGCACGGATATGGTATATGAATATGGAGGAGAGCCAATCGTTACCTGCTGCTTCAGCACACCTGGCCGGTTCACTCATGCATCACAGCGTCTCAGGCACACTTCCTCTGCACTCCAGGGCTCATGATAATGCATAGACCTCTTCAGAGGATACACTCAATGGACCAATAAGAATCAGGTTCATTTTTGCTATCAATATTTGCTATAGAAATATTTGTCGGCACTTCCTTTATGTCTTGGCAACCAAAAGGTGCAACATTTGATGTAGTTCTGAACAAATCCTACATCTACAATCATGATGTTGATATGAACTCGAGAGAGACTCAAGAGACCCCTGAAATAAATCCTCTGGCAGCATTATATGCGACTGCCTGCTCAGTTTAGCTTCTTCTTACTAAAGCCGCCTCTCCAATGTATCTCTGTGATTCAGACTATTTTACTATAGTCTTGTTTTGTTGTTTCCCTTGTTAGGCAGTTTGTACTGCAGCACGAAAAGCACTTTACGAATAAAGTTTGATTGATTGGGACCGAATAGTGGAGGGCAAGGAGACACAAAGTCTGTTTCATCCTCTTGCGTAAGAAGAAATTTGCCTCTAAGAACATAGCAGTAAACGAGACAATATTATTCTATTGATCAGTATTGGAGATCTTCTGTATCTCATCATCGACGTGGTTTCATCACACACACACGCACATGCAAACACGCACATGCACACACACAAACACACACACACACACAACCACACGCACACTCACACGCGCATGCACACACGCACACACACAAACACACAGACACACACACATAAACAGACAAGAGTGCAAAAGCAGACACACACACACACACACACGCACACACACAAATATTCGCAAAGTGAAAACAGCAGAAACAGAATCAGAAATGATGTGTGGGCAACAGTCAAACCCATCTGGGTAGAGTGTGTTTACCACTCCTGGCTGCTGGGGGCAAGTCAGGGCTTTGGAATGCTCCACTCACTGTGCATCTGTGTGTGTGTGTGTGTCTGTGTGTGTGTCTGTGTGTGTGTCAGTGTGTGTGTGTTTTTGGTGTGGTACCAGCGCCTGCCTGGAACGGTCATGGCCCAGTCATGGGCAAGTGGAAAATGTCAGATAAACATCCCACAGGGAGCAGAGTTCCTCACCCCTCTCTCTCTCTCTCTTCCTCTCTCTCTCAGTCTCTCTTTTCCAGAACTCTCCATCCACTCCCTCCCTTTCCTCTCTCCCTTCTTCTATCATTTCTCCTGCTATCTCTCGACCAACCCCCCCCCCCCCCTCGCTCTCTCTCTCTCTCTCCCTCTCCTCTACCGTCTCTCTCCTTCACCTGACCTCACTTGCCCCCTCCCTCTCCTTCTCCCTCCTTCGTCTTTATCTGACTCCCTCACCGTCTGTGTTCCTTTGTGCCGTCTGAAGGGGTCTGCCGCCCGGAGCCGACGCATGGCGGCGGCAGCGGTAAGTGCTTTGAGAGTGACGCACGACAGATGGGAGCGCTTACTCTAAGTGACACGCGGAGGGTCGGCAGGTCACGCTAAATATACAAGCTCCGAGAGAAGGACCAGAAGCAGGAGAAAAAAAACCTCAGTGGGTCAGGGGTGACGCAGAGCATCGCGGTGCAACGGACCTCACTTTACTGTTGACCACATGTGCAGTACATCGCGGCCCGGCTCCAATGTCATGTTTCCTACTGTATTACTCATGTTTCAATGTATCGCTGAGGGATTTGTGTGTGTGTGTGTGTGTGTGTGTGTGTGTGTGCGCGTGTATGCGATTGCATGTGCATGCGTGTGTGCACAGGCCCTTCTACTGATCTCGCAGTGTTACCGGCCTTATATAGCCGGTAACATATATGTATCATGTATATCATCGCATTCAAACGGTCGCGTTACAGACGGTCACATCGAGATGTGAACGTTCCCAAACGATTATGTCATGTGCGTTATGATGAATGTTTGAATATGATTACCGTTTTGGAATTGAGAGTTAGACATTTTTACGGGCTGCGATTTCCGCTTCCAGCACTGATCCTTTTATCTGGGTCTTTCTGGAGCTGTAAGGCAACAGGCGCTTTGTGATGACATCACAGATGCTTATTGGCTGAGATGGCAGAGTGCCCAGGCAGAGGGAGAAACTTGGCAAAATGAGGCTATGGATGATTATGTCCCTAAGTCCGGCCCCCCCCCTCCTGGCCTGCTGTGTTGTGCTTATTAGCACGGCGCTACTTGTTAAAGTCAGACAGAGCAATAGTCAACGGAGCCCAGTACACTGGCAAAGCTGTGAGGGGCCACTTAATTCAACCACAAGCACGTCCTTGTTCCTTGCTTTGACTAATTGATCAAAGTAGAATGAATAAAGACTCCTAAGCTTGTCGTGAAATCCCACTAAGAGCGCCATCGAAATATTACAAAAGTTTCCCTTTTGTTTAATCTCAGTGGCGCAGTTATAGGGAAGACTTTATATATTATTCTGTTTTACAGCATTAAGACTGCCGCTGATTCTTCCCTTGTTTAACACAAGTCTCTCTCTGGGTGCCATTAAATAGAAAAGTTCAGTAGTTTGTTGAATGAACGCACCTCATTTTCCGATTTGTGAAAGCGTGGGAATAATGAATTGATAGGAAAATTAAATCCGTAGCTTTGACACAAACCTCAAACCACTTTCATTCACCCCTCATTGTATAGGTCCTACATTATGACGAAATTATAAAGTTATTTTACTTAACAATTAACCTGCCTTCACGGAGACAATTCAAAAGACCTGCTAAATGGGGGGAGAGGTGGGGGGGTAGGATTTAAAAAAAAGCGAAGAAAAGCCCCGCTCAGGTAGCGTGGCTATGGGGTGAGTAGCGTCCTGCAGCCTTCCTAATTGCTGGTTGTGCTCTGAGTTAAACTAAGTGGTGCCCAGCGTCTCCGCCTCGACTCTGGCAGTCAGCGGCAACGCCGGCCGCAGCCCGTGATCATGGCAACCGACGTGACTGTGGCAGCCAGGGGGCCATTCCGGTCTCGACTGGCTGGGGCCGGCTGCAGTGTGTAGCGCGCTCTGCGCTAGGAGCTGGCGCTGTGCTTAGGCTGCTGTTTAATTAGGCCCCGACCTGCTGAGTGGCCGCTGTTTATTTCCCCTGCGCCGCTCTGATGGTCCGTGCTGAGAGACCTGCGAGGGGAGGGAGGGAGGGAGGGAGGGACGGGGGGGAGAGGGAAATAGGCAGAGAGAGTATGGGAGAGTGAGAGAGAGAGGGAGAGAGAGAGAGAGAGAGAGAGAGAGAGAGAGAGAGAGAGAGAGAGAGAGAGAGAGAGGGAGGGAGGGAGGGACGGGGGGGAGAGGGAAATAGGCAGAGAGAGTATGGGAGAGTGAGAGAGAGAGGGAGAGAGAGAGAGAGAGAGAGAGAGAGAGAGAGAGAGAGGGAGGGAGGGAGGGAGATGGGGAGAGGCAGAGAGAGAGAGGCAGAGAGAGAGAGAGAGAGCGAGAGAGAGGCAGAGAGATACAGAGAGCTAGGGAGTGGGGGGGAGGTGCGAGAGGGAGAGGGGGAGAGGGAGGCGAGAGAGATAGGGACGGGGGAGAGAGACAGAGAGCTACGGAGAGGAGAGAGGGGAGGAGAGAGGAGGAGAGAGAAGGAGAGAGGTAGGGTAATGGGGAGAGGCGGAGAGAGAGACAGAGAGATAGGGAGAGGAGAGGTGGGAGGAGCGAGAGGGAGACAGAGATAGATAAAGAGAGATGGAGAGGGATGGAGAAAGATGGAGAGAGGGAGATAAGGAGAGAGGGAGTCGGGGAGAGGAGGAGGGGCGGATAGAGAGAGACAGAGAGATAGGGAGAGGAGAGAGGGGGTAGAGCGAAAGAGAGGGCGGGATAGAGGGAGATAGAGAGGGAGAGGGGAGACAGAGAGGGAGAGAGATGGGAGAGAGAGAGAGGGTGAGGGTTTTGGAAAGTGAGCGGGGCTCATTATGCCGCCCACTTGTGCACAGAAAATATGAACCCATAATGTCAATGGTGGAGTAGAGACACAAAGGCTATATATCCCTGAAGTCACACACACACACGCACGTACACACCTGCACCAAGTGCATGTGTGTGTGTGCACAGACGCACACAAACACACCCACACACACACACACACACACACGCACACACACACACACACACACGCACACACACACACACACACACACCCCGACACACACACAAACACACACAGACACATGCATGCACGTACACATAAACACACACACACAGACACACACACATGCAACTACACACACACACACACACACACACAGACACACAGTAAAGTGTTCTTGTACCCCCAGCTTCCGTACTCTGGGACCACGTTGGCGACCCATTCAATTACTGTCCACCTCTATAACATTACGGGCAGGGGCAAGGGCTTTCAGCCAGGCAAACCTCAACAGCCCATAATGCTCTCTCAGTGATCTTTGTAGCACACATTATTATAATTCTATAACTCTGCAGCAGTTTTTTAACCTCACGCTTGCACGAAAATCACACACTTCTGTGTGAAAAAGACGGCAGTCTTTTGCTGGTCATTTGGAAAACAGTTTTCTCATTGTTTGGACACAATATATTCCAATTAAAACCGACTGTCTGATTTTTTCTTCCCCTCTTGGCTCACGTATTGTGTTATTACTAGAGGGCTGGGAGATGACACAGAAGCATACACATGGGCACACGCACACACGAGCTGAAGGACTGCACACATACACACACATACACACACATACACATACAGACACAAACACCTACACACACACACACAAACTGTAAGACTGCACACACAGAAACACACATACACACACACATACACACACACACACTCACACACGCAACCACTGTAAGACTAACGCACACACTGCACAAACACCACCACTGACACACTGAGACATATAGTGGTAATGAGAGTATTTTAAGGCATACACCACTAAAGCCAGGGGTTTGTATGGGGAATTTATAAATCCCTGTGAGATGAATATTCAGGATTATTCTAAAACATTTGACTTTTCACCCCAAAACAAAGAGGATTCATCTGGGAAATGGTTCTTGTCCTTGTGTGAAGGTATTTCTTAAAACAGTCGCACACACACACACACACAAACACACACACACACACACACACACACACACACACACACACACACACACACACACACACACACACACACACGCACGCAAACACACGCACAAACATTTACCCCAGGCCATGGGCTGTACATGTAACAGCTCGGATAAATGTAAGCCAACCTGTGTGGCTTACAGTGTGCCAAATTGAACAAAAACTAGGGTTTTCGCACGCACACAAACACACACAGACACACGCACACACACGCATGCACGCACACACACGCACCGGGTAGCCTTGTATGGTAAGAAATCAATAATAAGAGTTGTTGTGTGGGGTCTCAGAGGCCTCGTTCCTCAGGATCCCTGCAGGGCGCAGAGTCCTCAGAGTTCCATTAAACATTAGCTGTTTGTTTAAGTGGGAGTCGAGTGAACTGGAAGGAAATCCCTATTTTATCTCGGGCTGCATCTCCGGATGCCCCGTCACGAACAAGAGGGGGAAAAAGTCGGGAAAATGAAAAATAATGGGTCAGCATCCACGACGCCAGCCAATCGGAGGCACCGGGGGAGTGAGTACATGAGTTATACTGTATCCAGCACTCCTTGCTACAGCCAGAGCTGCTTGGCTCAACAAAACTCAGCCAGGCAGAGACAGACAGACGGGATAGCATG
>NC_136947.1:6377729-6380229 GCF_949987615.1 Pollachius pollachius | reverse complement strand
GGACAACTTGTTGCCCTTATGACACATCATTATTTTCCATAATATACCAATTTACAACACAAGCCTGTGCGCCGAATGGGGGGATAGATTTGTCCATGTAGATACATGTGAATGCTGGGAACAATATACACACTGTAAAGAAGGAATCTAATGCGGATGGATTTATAAAATAAGCCGTTCAAGGACTTGCGTGCACCAGTGGGCTTCCTCTCCCTGAATCGAGTGCAGACCATAACTTGTGATCTGTTAAATCCTCACGACGCACCACTCCTTCCTCACACTCATGTTCTCTTTCTCTCTCTCTCCTTCTCTCTCCTGCTCTCCCTCCCTCTCTCTCACTCCCTTTCTCTCCCTCTTTCGCTGTTCTCCTCCTTCTCTCTAGCTCTTTCTCTCTCTCCCACTGGCTATCTCCCTCTCTTTCCCTCTATCTCTCTCACTCTCTCCCACCTCCCTCCCTCTCTCTCTCAGTTTCTCTCCCACCTCCCTCTCTTTCTCTGTCCATCTCTCTCAGTCTCTCTCCCACCTCCCTCTCTCTCTCTGTCCATCTCTCTTTCTCTCTCCCAACTCCCTGTCTCTCTCTGTCCATCTCTCAGTCTCTCTCCCACCTCCCTCTCTCTCTCTGTCCATCTCTCTCAGTCTCTCTCCCACCTCCCTCTCTCTCTCTGTCCATCTCTCTGTCTCTCTCCCAACTCCCTCTCTGTCCATCTCTCAGTTTCTCTCCCACCTCCCTCTCTCTCTCTGTCCATCTCTCTGTCTCTCTCCCAACTCCCTCTCTCTCTCTGTCCATCTCTCTGTCTCTCTCCCAACTCCCTCTCTCTCTCTGTCCATCTCTCAGTTTCTCTCCCACCTCCCTCTCTCTCTCTGTCCATCTCTCTGTCTCTCTCCCACCTCTCTCTCTCTCTCTCTCTCTGTCCATCTCTCAGTCTCTCTCCCAACTCCCTCTCTCTCTCTGTCCATCTCTCTGTCTCTCTCCCAACTCCCTCTCTCTCTCTGTCCATCTCTCAGTCTCTCTCCCGCCTCCCTCTCTCTCTCTCTGTCCATCTCTCTGTCTCTCTCCCACCTCCCTCTCTCTCTCTGTCCATCTCTCTCAGTCTCTCTCCCACCTCCCTCTCTCTCTCTGTCCATCTCTCTGTCTCTCTTCCAACTCCCTCTCTCTCTCTGTCCATCTCTCTGTCTCTCTCCCACCTCTCTCTCCCTCTCTCTCTCTGTCCATCTCTCTGTCTCTCTCCCACCTCTCTCTCTCTCTGTCCATCTCTCAGTTTCTCTCCCACCTCCCTCTCTCTCTCTGTCCATCTCTCAGTCTCTCTCCCGCCTCCCTCTCTCTCTGTCCATCTCTCTGTCTCTCTCCCAACTCCCTCTCTCTCTGTCCATCTCTCAGTTTCTCTCCCACCTCCCTCTCTCGCTCTGTCCATCTCTCTGTCTCTCTCCCACTTCCCTCTCTCTCTCTGTCCATCTCTCAGTCTCTCTCCCGCCCCCCTCTCTCTCTCTGTCCATCTCTCTGTCTCTCTCCCAACTCCCTCTCTCTCTCTGTCCATCTCTCAGTCTCTCTCCCGCCTCCCTCTCTCTCTCTGTCCATCTCTCTGTCTCTCTCCCAACTCCCTCTCTCTCTCTGTCCATCTTTCAGTCTCTCTCTCGCCTCCCTCTCTCTCCATCTCTCTGTCTCTCTCCCAACTCCCTCTCTCTCTCTCTGTCCATCTCTCTCAGTCTCTCTCCCACCTCCCTCTCTCTCTCTGTCCATCTCTCTGTCTCTCTCCCAACTCCCTCTCTGTCCATCTCTCAGTTTCTCTCCCACCTCCCTCTCTCTCTCTGTCCATCTCTCTGTCTCTCTCCCACCTCCCTCTCTCTCTCTGTCCATCTCTCAGTCTCTCTCCCGCCTCCCTCTCTCTCTCTGTCCATCTCTCTGTCTCTCTCCCAACTCCCTCTCTCTCTCTGTCCATCTCTCAGTTTCTCTCCCACCTCCCTCTATCTCTCTGTCCATCTCTCTGTCTCTCTCCCAACTCCCTCTCTCTCTCTGTCCATCTCTCAGTCTCTCTCCCGCCTCCCTCTCTCTCTCTGTCCATCTCTCTGTCTCTCTCCCAACTCCCTCTCTCTCTCTCTGTCCATCTCTCTGTCTCTCTCCCACCTCCCTCTCTCTCTCTGTCCATCTCTCTCAGTCTCTCTCCCACCTCCCTCTCTCTCTCTGTCCATCTCTCTGTCTCTCTCCCAACTCCCTCTCTGTCCATCTCTCAGTTTCTCTCCCACCTCCCTCTCTCTCTCTGTCCATCTCTCTGTCTCTCTCCCACCTCCCTCTCTCTCTCTGTCCATCTCTCAGTCTCTTTCCCGCCTCCCTCTCTCTCTCTGTCCATCTCTCTGTCTCTCTCCCAACTCCCTCTCTCTCTCTGTCCATCTCTCAGTTTCTCTCCCACCTCCCTCTCTCTCTCTGTCCATCTCTCTGTCTCTCTCCCACCTCTCTCTCTCTCTCTCTCTGTCCATCTCTCAGTCTCTCTCCCGCCTCCCTCTC
>NC_136947.1:6287729-6372729 GCF_949987615.1 Pollachius pollachius | reverse complement strand
TAAATAGGAGTTAATTACCAATTAGCAGCTCATTTCCCCACATTCAAACTCCATGTTTATTTCCCGGAAAACCCGTGCATTTGGCCACAGAGAGAGGAAGGGTTACGTGACCGGTGTTTATTAATCACACTTCTATGTGTCCTTATTAAGGAACTAATGGGCAGTAATAGATGCCAAGCTGTGCTGTGTAATATCAAATGAATTATTGATTCACTTAGTGAGCTATTGACGCCGCAGCCTTTCCCTGAACACATCATTATTGGCATCATTACAGTGTGCCTTCAAAGCACAGCGTCCGAGGCCCGAAGCCCAAAGGGCACATGGGAATCGTAGTTCTGCCGTGTGCACATCACCGCACACACCCAGTCAGGGCCGTGACAAACGCTGCGTGACTTTCACCATAATGTTTCACATCCTGTTATCATTTGTGTGACAATGATTGGGATCAATGAGAGAATGTTGTGTAGGGTAGTCTTGTTTCGTGTTTAGTGTATACGTGGAATAGTTGTCATCCGGCATGATTTGATCGTTATAATTGTTCATAATTCATTCATTCTGTTCTGTGTCTTTTTTCATAATTTGTTTAGTTTCTAGAATGTTAATTAGAAGATGACGAGTTATATCACAAACAAACAATAATATAAGGTGAACAAAAGCGCAAACCGACCTTTAACGCTCACTTTAGCGAGTTACTTGCGCAACAAGTTTTCAACTCCTAATTAAGGTATCTGGTGTTGCCGATATCACAGTAAAGAGCCTTCCAAGCAGTAACTATTGTTTACTGTTTATCGCTGTTGACTCATTCAGGACAGTATAGATGAGATCTAATCATATGTATCCATTTCAATATTTCCACTACACCACTACCAGTGCATACAACCATAACCGGGCCAGGCCGAGAAAGCCCTTCACTGATACCTTGACTGACCGACCCCTGTTTTTGGATACTGTGTCAAGATAGAGGCTTTCCCTGAGAGCATTTTGTCATCAAATAAGCGCTGACTCCCTAACGTCCTTGGTCACATTCGTTTGTTTCATTTAGTCCCTGTGCATTCCCTGGAGGGTGTTATTATTGTAATGAAATAAAAGCATGTGCATGCACCATTAACTCTAGACAAAAACGTGCACCCCTCAGGAATCAGAGCAATGCTTTCTTTTTGTTTCCCTCTTTACGTTTTAGACTTCAAGAGGGAATAGCTTCTAGAGCTTTTCTGACGAAGACGACCGACACCCGCCGCTTGCAACCCTACATTTTAAAGCTGTTTTCCAATCGCCACTTAGACTCCAGGCGGAAAGGTCATGTTAAAAAAAAAGCACACAAACACAATGGTCTGAGCGGAGATTATGGGCAAAGGGTGAAAACTCATTTAACGTTATCCCGTCGCCATGGAAATCAGTTTCACACCTGGTAAAGGGTAGTCAGGGCAACATTATATTAGTATGAAAGAGAAAACTTCAACCTTAAAGGATTTAATTTCATCCTCTTTTTGCAGGGGAGGGAGGGGTAAATTGGATAACAGGATGACCGTGTATCACAGCGATGCATCAGTGGTTCCGCGGTATTACCGCTCAGAATTGAAACATTTTTTTACACTAGCCGTCTCGCCAGATGAATAACCATGTCCTTCTCTCTGTTGCCCGAACAAGCTCTTCATAAGATGTTGTCCCTGTAGGAGCCGTCCCCTTTCATGCCCAAACAAACGATGCGGCGATTAAAACCCAGTTTAATCAATACAGCCTCCATTACCACATTGTCCTCAAAACACATGGGTGATAAGGACATTTTGTGTCTTTGTGTTTGTGTGTTGGCCTCGTCGGTGTTGCCAGGCCCCCCCCGTGAATGGGAGACTACAAAAGGGCCCAGTATCAAGTCAGAACAGACGACCCACTGGCCTCCTTCCTGTCCCTTTGCAACACGTAGACCACCTCAACCGCAGCAACTGTACTATTGTACAACCGGCCGCCACAATATAGTCTGAGCTGTCTAGCCTGCAGCTAATTTATTAGGCAACGAGTACAGAGTCCACCAACGGCAGCGTAATGACATTTATTTTTTATACTATTACGAGAATTACACAGCCATTGTGTGGCGTTAGCCAAGGGACATAAAGCCTTAATGACACGAGGTAAAAGGAATGTCAAGTGTTTACTCGTTTTAAAGTAGACATCCGAATAAATCCACGGGCACTCCAGGGAAAAGCACTTCCTTCTCTTTCCTCCCAATTACTTTTTTCCCAGGGATTCGCTGGGATGATTTAGCCCTAGAACAAAACAAAATGTAGATAGCAGCCTAGCCTATTACACCAGACTACGGTGAATATGTCCCATAGGCAATTTGCTCGGCGCGATAGCTTCTTTCTTATTGTCGCCGTGGCATTTACTCCGTTGTGAGACATCAGAGAAGAAGAAAAGGAAGAATACAAAATAAAGCATCAACACAAAAAGAGGGAGAAAGATACCGAGAGAGGGACGGCCTGGTTTCTAGGTGTCTGCGGGCGGCCACTATGATTACACCTCTTTTGTGTGGAACGCGTCGACCATTCATGCACGAGAACACGCGGGCGAGATGGTGAAACGACGTTTCCACGCACCGCTCTCTCCCTCCAGCAGACAGCCCAAAGTGACGTTGAACGTCCACGCCGGAAATCACATGCTCAGGCCGATATGCATCACGCGGAAGAAACATCGTTCGTCATTCTCGTCTCGGTGGCTCCCCCCTCCACACCCCCATCCCTCCAGCACTGCGGTGGCTGTGTCTGCAATGGGAATAATTGTGTGGGTGTTGGTGAAAGAGGACTGATAAATCAGCAGCACAGAGACATATCTGTTAGCTGTTTAGAGCCCCTCCCCCTGGCTGTGTCCCCCATGAGGGAGGCAAGCGGGGACGTGGGTTGTGCACGGCAGTGGGGGTAGAGGGGGAGATAAGGGTGGTGGTGGTGTTGGTGGTAGCGGGGATGGGGGGTGGCGGTGTTGGTGGTGGGGGAGTTTGATTGCGGTAGCTGGACGGGTGCCGCCCAGTGTCTGTAGCGGCGGCGTTTCACAACGGCTCTCGTACCCTCGCAGCCGTGGGAGAGGGTGGGAGGCGATGGCATTTCAATTGAAACAGGAGGCTACCTTATAAGCAAACAGGAAGACACACACACACACACACACACAATCACACACACACAGATACATGGACCCGGACATGCATTAAAGCTTGCATCGCCCCCTTCTCCATGGGATCGCTTCATCATCCGCGCTCCACTTGCTTATTCATTCAAAGGCATAGGGGAGGATGGCGAGGACGGGGGAGAAAGGGATGTGTGTGGGGGTGGGGGGGGGGGGGGGGGGGGGGGGAGAGAGAGGATGGGGGGGTGGGCGGCTTGCTGGAATACAATAAGAAATATGCTCTTTCCACTCACCGGCCGGGTAGCATCCATCTCCTCAAAGTCCACCAAAGGTCGGCGGCGGCATAACTTAAGCCGGCCGGGGCGTGCGTCCCGCCGGCTGCTCAGTATTCCGCACGTCCTCCGTGGCACCGAGGGGCAACCCCGGCGCCGGTGACGACCGCAACCCCCCCCCCCCCCCCCCCCTCCCAACAGGGACCCGCTCCCTGGAAACACACCTGCTCCGGGCCGAACAACAAACAAGGCCTTTGTCAACCCCCTCCCTCCAACCCCACCCCCAGACGCCTCGCCCCCCCGAGCCCCGAGTGCACCTAGACGTTAGAACACTCATATATGCACGGCCAATTATCCGCAGGTCCGATCCCCCGGTTGTCTTTTTCTTAACTTCCCGGCGGGCTATGCAGGGCGGGAACGCAGCCCCCCCGTTAATAATTGAGCAGCGAGGAAAAGTTCAGCCAACAAAAAACCGTCTGGGTGCCGCAGAAGGTCACACCTTGACCTCTTCCAGCAGGCGCGCATCACAATCAGCGCCGTCGCTATAGCGATGGATGGGGACCAGCCGGCAGGATCAGCAGTTATCGTTGGCAGGTATCTGTGATAGGTACACCCTACTCTCCACCTGGGTGTCTGTGTTGCGGAGCTGCGCTGCCACGGCGATCACCCCACCAATCACACAGCGGCCCATCGGTGGGCAAATCAAGCGTGCGCACTCCAATCATCAACTACGGAAAACAGGAAGGAGAGTGGAGTGTGGGACACGGCTCTCCCATCCACCTCCGGTGTGGGCTTGAGTTTCCGAGAGTGGATCTATGGTTATGTACGTCTAGTGGGTGGTGTGTGTGTGTTCGCACTTCTCTTTTATGTAAGGTTTATGTAATCGCCCAATCAGGTGTGAAGGAGTTGGACACTAGACGACAGCTGAACTCAATGCAAGGGAACATTGAGGGTGTTTTTAAATCATTGCTTAGTGAATCTCACTGAAGTACACATCAACAAACAGTCATCTGAAAGAACCGTTTTTTTCAAGGAGTCAGTTTTCTTAGTGTTGACATCAGGGAAGACAATTATTTGCCATTCATGAAGTTCAAGGGTTGGTCCTTTTTTTAACCCTGCTGTTTCAGCATTAAAATCTGCCAATGAAGAGCTGAACTACTACCTTTTCACACTTCATGTGAACTGTGAACATATTTTAATGTAATGTAACAAAAAAGAAAGAGAAAGAAGTCTTTCCACAGTCATTCCAAATGAAATATCACTGGTAGAGAGACTATGCTCTAATTAATACTCCGCATTGGGTTTGTCACATCACAAACTGTCTTATCAGTGTTAGGGTAAGTCAGGGAACGGTCCATCACTGCCCTTTTCTACAGCGTCGGACATCACACGCTACACTGGGAGGATAATCCATGACCTGGAATTTAAGAGCAGTGCTAGAATATCAATGAATGTCCTTCCCTATCAAAGAATAATGAACCAAACTATGGAGGGAGGGTTTCATTTCTTTGGAAAAAGTGTGAGGGATCTGGACGCCGGAGACATAATGTAGGGCGTAAGAAAACCTTGCGGAGAAGAAAAGAGAGTGACTCCGCGAGGAGCAGAGCCAGCGGGGTCTATTATGGTAGTCTCTGCCTGATCTTTTTATGGACTGATGTTTGATGCATGCTTGTGTGACTTGTGTGTATGACTTCTATCTGGTGAGAACTGCACGTCGGAGGCAATGAACCCTTTTCCTAGGCAGTTCAGTGAGTCACAAACCACATCCGTGCCTGGAGGAGACAGAACAGAGAACTGGAGCGGAAAAACAATCGCCCTTGTGTGCAGTGACGGACCACATTAAAACCAACCCCCGCAGTTATAGAAATATCAATTATTCAAATAATTATAACAATAATAGCACCATCGCTGATAAAGCTAAAGCCCTTCGGAGTTAAAGGAGGGGGAGCCTTTGGTTAGTGTGAACTGACTCAGCTGTAGTTTTATGATGCATAGTTTTGGAGTCGTCTGCTTAACATCACTACACGTTGGCCAACATAAATCTGTTGTGCTCCTTGTGGGGAGTGGCGTGCACCGCTCAGCACATTCTGGGAAAAGTGATATACAGCCGGCCAGGGGTAGTTCCAAAGAACACACTCAAGTATCACTGAGCGTTGTGTAAGGGGAGAGTTCACCAAAGCCAAAGGAAACATGACGTTTCTTTTCCGCAGAAACCATGGGAGATGGGTTAACGACGACGCAGTGAATCACACCACTACAAATAGACCACAGAGTTCCACCACACACACACAATAGGGACAATAGCCGCTTACTTTTTGAGGCCTGTAAATCCAAACTTCAATTGGATCCCATCTATATATATCTCTCCATCCATCCATCCATCTTATCTTTGCTGGGGCAGAAGGCTAAATGGTTTAGGTTTGCAGACTGTGGCCGGCCTCACACAGTGTAGACTTTGCTGGGAAAAGATCAACCGAAGCCACAGCACAACCACAAACCCTATCCCGTAGGAGGCACGCATGAAAACACACGCACGCACACACACATACAGCTAGAGCCCAAACTTTTTTCTTCTTTCCATTTCCGCCCGCGTCTCTGGGGCCCAGAAACCGTTCCCCGAGGCAGTCCTTGGCGTTGTCCTTGGTCTGGTCAGCTTCACCCCGTGCTAAGGGAACCGTGCATTCCACAGCGCAGTGTGCGCACCCTCGCCACCGTGAGACTTTTTGGTATTTCTGTGTTTTGCCATTGAACCCAAGGTGAACAGATGCAAAGAGTAAAAGTATAAATGTGCGATGGTGAAAAGAATGAGGAATTTTCTTCTCCTTTGTTCTTGTTTGACGAGAAAGCCAATAACAAGATAAATGTCACTGAATTATTTTTTCCGTCATTGGATTGGAAAATAGGGGGTGTTGGTTTCAGAGCAGCAGAAATATGGAATATGCTCGAGAAAGAAAAACAATTAAAAAGGCAGTTTTCGCTCCAAAATTAGCATTTTATTTGGATGGTTGGGGTCAGAGATGTATAATTTGTATTCCATTACATATGATAATTCTCAAGGTCTCGAGTTGAAAAACCTTTTCCCAGTCTTAAAGCTGATTGGTTCCATCGTGACTACGTCATACCACACTGTCGCCACCAACCTCCTTTTTTTGGTACAAATCAAACAGTTGTGCTGAGAAGATCACCATTTATTCCTTTTCCTTTTTTTTGTCTTAATGGTTTTTTATTTCATTATTTTATACAAAAAACTCTTAACTTCTACACATTTATTGTAACCCGATTTTTTATTTCTTTCCACTTTGTAAATAAATTTTGGAAACAACATTTTTTTTTTCAGTTCTGCTGTGAAAAGATAAAAACATGCAAAAAACTGTTCATTTTGTTGTCCAAATTATACATTTATATGTTTGGAACCTTTTGCACTTCGTATACTACATCAAAACAAAAAAGAAAAAGAAAAAACATATGTACACACATCTTTTTACAGTGAAGATTTCAAAATATCAGATGACTAAGGCAAATGAAGTGTACATGGATTAGACCAAAAACAGTTTTTTTTATACTACACCACTTCAGAAATAAAGGAAAAAAAATATTCTGCTACAAAAGTATGATTCATAACTCCCTTTATTTGCAACCAGCTGCATAAGTTTAAATGTTTTTTAGTGAAAAAGTCTAGAAGTCTAGCGTACTGTACAGTGCTGCTTTAAATCATTGCTCCCAATTGGGCTAACAAAGGATCCTTCATGTCATATCTTAAATAATCATATCTAACAACCCAGGCGGTGTCGGGCGGGCGGGGAGGATGGGTTGGGGGTGGGGGGATTGGGAGCATGGAGAAGCATACCATAGTTTAAACATACTTCATGTTTTGAGATCACTCCAAAAAAGTCAGTACCATTAAAGCGTTGAACATAAAACTAATCATTCAGATCCAAAACAATGTACAAAAAGGCACGTTATATCCCAGTGCTTCTGTACTGTGAAATTCAAGTGTAACTGAGCGCGTTCAACACCAACAATCCAAAAATCGGCGACGGTCCACCAACGTTCTCTCCCCTCTGCAAGAAACATGGCCACCAGAACCTGTGCCCGCGCCCTCCACAAGCATATGTTAATGCGTAGACAACAACAATAAGCCTAGGTCGGTTGGTTCATCTTCTTTTGCGTCATTTCGTTTTTTTTTTATGGAAAATACTTCGGAATGATGTTTTATCAAATTTCTGTCGCGTTCGCTTATCGGAGGTCCGTTCCAAATCGGTGAGTCGAGGGATATCGGCGATATCGGCGTCTGTCCACGAGGTGGCGCTGTTGGCGGCGGCGGCTGGCGATGGATCGGGAGGGGAGAAAAAAGAAAAAAAATCCTTCCTTTTTGTCGTGGGTTTTTCTTTTTTTTAATCTTCCGTTGTATTCGTCTTCTCGGTTTTTTGTACTCGTTTCGTTAACGAAGCTGTCGTCGTCGTCGTCGTCTTCGTCGTCGCCGCGCGCCCCCTTCCTCGCTCCTAGTCGTCGCAGCCCCCGTACATGTCGGCCAGTTTCCTGAAGCGCGGGCCCCAGTCGTTGAGGTAGTCGTAGTCCTGGTCCCCCCCGCTGCTGGACGAGTTCAGGGAGCTCAGGGAGCCGGCGGTGGATCCGCTGCCCTCGTAGTCGAACACCAGGAGGGAGTCGTAGGGCGGGGCTGTGGGGTCGTTGTCTGCGGCCTTCAGGCCCTAGAGGGGGGGAGAGGACAGACAAAAACAGAGGTGTGAGGGAGAGAGGGAGGACAGAGAATATCGTGGGTTGGAGGTGAGCGGGAGATTAGCGCCGGGCGCCGTGACCACACTCCCTACCGCCGCTACAACAGCGATTGATCGGCGGCAGCACACAGTAAACCCGGCGCTGTCGGCCGGCCTGGGAGCGGGCTAATCTATTGTGAACACCGCCAGTGGTTCCCCGCCCACCGCCGGCCGCACCCCCTCCTCGCTCTGCGCCGAACGTGTCCAGGAAACGCCGACCTTGTCGGGATTAATCAGGCTCCGGCGCGGGGGGGCTGCTCTGCTGCGCTTTGGTCGGGATGAGGGGGTGGGATTATCCTGGCAGTTGATCAAAAGCCAAGATCGAGCCGGACCCGCGTCCTCAGATCACCGGAGATCTGCCCCCACTGGGGAGACAGCGTGGCGCTCCCCCCCGCCCCCACCCACACCCACACCCCACCCTCCCCCCCAGCCGATACAACTCTGGCACCGGCGCTTACTTTCAACTAATGTCCGTCAGGGAGTCATTTCTTCTGTATTTTATTCATTTCTCAAAGTATCAGCGGGACTGCACTAAGGACTGTTGCGCGAGAGACGTGCGTGCGTGCGATTGTGCGTGTGCGTGTAGGCACATTATCTCGTCGCGCGGGGCAACAGTGCGTTTCCATTTTGAAGATTGTGTTCCAGCGTCACCAGAGGCCCCCACAGCGTCACCAGAGGTCCTCATGGATTACTATTGATTTCGCGGCCCTGTTCCTCAACGGGGCCGTAGAGTCGTGATGGATGGCTAATCTCGCCGTGGATATGTGCTTTGGCCGTGAACCACTTTGGAGCGCCGCCCTGCTCTCGTCTCTCCCCCCCCCCCCCGGCTCCCCTCGTCGTCGCTTATCGCCGGGGCGGGAGACACCTTACAAACAATAACTGAATTAAAGGAGAAGAGCGTGCGACGCAATCGAAGTGGCAGCGGGGGCCACCTCGCACGACGGCGGCCAACGTGGCAGAGATTTATCGGCCCCTCCCTCCCTGCCGTTACAGCGGCAGCCCCGCTCTCTCCGATGAAAAGATAAATGGTAATAAAGTGCCGGAGCACTTAGCGATTATTTTCCACTTGTTACCCCGTGTTAAATGTTTGCTCAGGGCTGCGGTGGTTGATCATTTGCTACGGAATATGACAGATGGATCGTTCATTACAATTACAGCCATCGCTGCTCCACTGGTTATGCCCCCCCCCCCCCCCTTCTTCCTCCGCACAACAGACTTCCCACTGGCAGCTTCATAAGGTTAGTCAATCACTGCCCCATCCTCCGCGCCCTACTCCCACCTTCATTACCACCCGGCGCCCGAGACAAAGCCCTCCTCTCAGGCATGCGGGGAGCACTGTCCTCGCCACAGCATTCTTGGCAATGTCTCGCCGTGCCACGGCAAAAAAACAATGAGGACTTCTGTGATTTAATTTACCGCCGGCCGGTGCAAGCAGAGCCTATCGCCACTGTAAATAGGCAGCGCGGAAAAAGTAATGCCCCAAACAACAGGGCAGAGCACCATCGTGTTATCGCTGGCAGACTGCTTTAGCCGGGCGTGTTCCCATGCCGCACCTGAAAACCCCCCGAAAAGGTCATGCCAGGCTGGGCCGCTCTGCGAGCTAGCCTCCTGCACCACACACACGCGCGCACACAGACACACACACATGCAAGCATGCGGGCACACAGACACACGGGCATGCACACACGCACACGGGTACGCACACACACACACGGGTACACACACACACGGGTACACACACACACACACACACACACACACACACACACACACACACACACACACACACACACACACACACACACACACACACTACCGAGGCAACAGAGTTAATACCAGACCCAGTTGGCTCTGCTCAGAGGTTACATTCCTGGGCAGGCAGAAAAGCGAAGCCCCTTTTTCCTTTTTTTCTAATCTCTTATTTAATTAGGATCCAAGGTCTGCTTTAAAGTTTAGAGTTTTAATATTAACTCCCAAGTACAAACTGAAAATAAAAAAAAACACCTGAAAACTAAAAAGCTTAACTAAATTTAAAACAATATAAAAAAACACACCGCCCGTGCTCTTATCGTGTTTTTATTCCTCCGCTCCACTTCTGGAGTGTTCTTTTCCCACGTCGTCCTCCAACACTACAGAAATGCGCTTCGTCCTTGGCATTTGAAAATGTTCTCTGCTGCAGAGTCAGAGGCCGTTCGCTCTCTCCGACGCCCGGGCGGCAGAATCTCGACATCGGTAAACGTCCGGTAAACGGCCGATAAAGCACGCGTTGAATTAATAATTTCGATATCGCTTTGGACAGCGGTCACGGTGTTCACTGCTCCTCCCGACTCGACGTTCCCACTTGGTTCTCCACCCCGGGTCGGAGGAGACATTCACGAGAGCCGGGACTCAGACGCCAGGCTGCCACTGGCGGCCTTGTATGTAAATTTCTAGGTCAGCACATTAAGAAGGGCAACAATCCACCCCCTGGCGGGGCTGAGATATGAAATATTACACACACTGAGGGGGTTGGCTTGGGACAGCGACGCTCATCCGTTGCAAGAAGAGAGAATGCAAAGCAGCACATAATCTCTGTGAATCTCATCTGGAACAATGAGTCTATTAGGGGCTTTCAGCGCTGCGTTGGGAAGGGGGGGACGAGTGGGTAGGAGGATCTCCATCGTTTGGTGGAGGACCGTGGAGGGGGGGGGGGTCTAGGGGTGAAAGGGGAGATTAAAACATAGGAGAGATCCGGCACTCGGAGAGCAAACAACAAAGTACACCCTCTTTTTTTTTTTTTTTTTTTACACCATTACACAATTTGAAATCCTGTGAAAGTATCAGGAAAAAAAAAAATGGCGCTTTCATTTTACATTCCTCCTCCTCCTCCACGGCCGAGTCGATGCAGGCTCGGGGCGTATAAAGACGTGTTGAGCAGTACATTATTATGGAGAGCCAACGTGTTGGCTCTCCGTCAGCCCATTTATATGCAGGCGCGTATAGACCGCGTATGGACAGATTCTTTCAAATGGACTGCGAGGAATAATAGAATACATTCTGTCTGGATCACTCTTTGAACAAAAATAGATTTTTGAGCATGTCGGGGCCTGCAGTCCTGATAAGAAAACTTTGACAACGGGGCGGTAATAATAGTTGGAAGTGGAGGAAACTTTATGCCATGCAGCATTAAAGGACATTACTTTATACTTTCCCCATAAGAACTACTCTCATTCAAAGAGTAGCCCATGACTAAAACCAAACCCAGGAACACTTTTAAAGCCCCCCGATTGGTCATCGTGCCGCGCGATGCCTCTTGCCGGGTGACATCATAGGACTGGTGGTGTTGTGTCACTGGAGTGATTTTACCGCTCTTTAAATCCTGCGGTCTGGCAGCCCTTAGCTGGTGTGTGTGTTGTGTGTGTGTGTGTGGGGGGGGGGGGTTGGGGCAGCTCTTACCTCATTGATGAAGTCTCCGATGTCTCCAGGGTGGGGCGCGGCCGACCTCATGGGATACTGGGGCTCGGGGTGGAGGGGCCTCTCGTCCATCCTCCGGACCCCCACGGGCTTGATGGCGTCGGGTTCTATTGTGTCGGGCTGCTGCAGCTGGCTCAGGTCGTAATCCTGGGGAGGAGGAGGAGGAGGAAGAGGAAGAGTTAGCACCGGGGAGCCACACGTCCCTCCAACGCGCCGGATTGGACCCCGATGCACACTCATACGCTCAGACGTTTTATGGCCGGGGCGGGACGCTGCGACCGTCCCCGTTGATGTAACGGAGGGAGAAGGTTTATACTGCACAAGGTCAGAAGGTGGTGCGCCCCGTTCCAAACTTTACAGTGTTTTAATTCCAACGAAAAGAGTCTGGAGGCGGGCGTGTGGGAAACTTAAAGCCTGCATTTTGGAAAGGGGGCTTGGTACGTTCAGATATACCAACATGTGAAGGACCCAAAATGACTACATCAAAACTGGCAGAGCTCTCTCCCTCTTGCGCGGCGCACTAAGCTAAGGCAAGGGCGCGCAGGAAACAGTTTTGCTCTAATCAGTGCCCAGACATGGTACGGTGGATATGCGTAAGCCATCGCTAATCCTATTAACATTACCAAGGCAACCTGAATGGCTCGCAGTTTGTGCAAAGTCATGTGCAGAGGGGCGAGCGGTGGGGAGGGAAGGAGGGAGAGATCGAGGGAGGAGGGGGATGTATAGAGGGAGAGAGAGATGGAGGGAAAGAGAGAAAGAGGCGGGGGAGAGAGGGAGAGACAGATTGAGAGGAGTTGTGAGAGAGGGATGGCAAGACGGAGGGCGAGAGAGAGGGAGAGGGTTGGCGAGAGAGATAGCGAGGGAGAGGGACAGCAAGAGGGGGAGAGTTAGAGGGATATAGAGAGAGTGGGATGGCGAGAGAGAGGGAGGGATGGCGAGAGAGAGACAGAGACAGAGAGAGAGAGAGAGAGAGAGAGAGAGGGATGTGTAGAGCGAGAGGTGGGTCTCATGCTAAGCTAGATGGACTCTATGGCATCATGGTGACAGCCCTGATACGATAGACAAAATGCCATCTGAGAATTAGGGTGTGTGCCTAATAAGCGTGCATGATGGATTGTCCTCTTTAGAAGATTTTGGGTAATCCATCCATCTCTAATATCCCCCACCCCCCAAGCGTATCTAAAACGTCTCTGCGTGTGGCTATCATTTACCGAGATGAACACTTGATACGTTTGCAGACACACAGATAAAGAAAACGTCTATATTTACAGAAACACATGAATATCGTGCATCCCATGTAAAAACCCTGCGTTGCTACGACTACAACATCAACAACAACAACACCAACCACTCTGGGACCGCAAACACAATCAGACGCGCGTTGCCACGACCAACAGCGCCCGAGCCTTCCACGCTAATGAAACCCCTCCGTCAGGCCGAAACAAACACATTGATTATGGCCGTGTAATTCGATCAGATTGGCGGGGAGATAGAGGCCTGTTGAGCCGCCAGCCGGGGAGTTGGAACAATAACCGCCACACATCACATAGCCAGCCCCCCACCCCCCCGCCCCTCGCCTCCGGGCTGACCCCGCCGCCACCTCCCACGGGTTCACTCCGAGAAGGTCAGCTCGCTTTGTACCGACGAAAATAATTAAGAAAAGGAAGAAATGAGTTTTGCCTGGAACGAGTTGACCGGCACGCAGAGGATCGTAGAAATAAAAATAAAAACTCAACAATGAAAACTAGTGCTTCCATAAAAAGAAAAGAGAAGAAGAGTCCCGCCCCTGAGATATTCAGCCCTAACCCTGGGCCCGCCCCGGCCCACTGTTAAACACAGACCAGCTGACTCTGCCTCAGCACGCACGCGTGTTCCTCCACCACATCCAGCCGCACCATTAACGGGCTCCAGCTCAGGAAGCTATTACACCAGGAGGTGGGGGGCGGGGTACCTGACTGGAATTACTGTACAGGACTGTTGGCCTGATTGAATTAGAGCCAGCCCTGTACTAACTGCTTCAAGTTGAACTACCGACAACAATAGCCATTTAAATATTTTTATTTATATATACAATTCTCTGCAGGAAATTAGCGCTGAGCAGAGCAATACTAGTCCGGACATTGGCTGCAGACACTGAAATAATACACTCTGGGCGGACCAATGGTCTGACGCTTCAATTTCCTCGCCAGCAGGAGATAGGGAGAACAGAGCCGGCCATTATAAAGACCACGTCGACAGGAAAGACAGGTCCAGTCCTTCCTGTTCTCTCTCCCCCCGCGCTCTACTCCCAACAGCGACTCCTCAATTCCTCAGACAAGTCCATTTTCTCCCAGCCGACTGCCCCGGCGCCATTCAAAATGGAAGCTTGTTCTCTTTCGATAAATCTGAGCGGGTCGTTTTCCCCGCTCCGCCTCCGAGGTACAGTCCATCACACGAGCTGCCCTCGCAGTGACAGCTCGCCCTCCCCCTCACCACTTCGGCAAAAAGAACGAAACCAAACAGAAAATAATAATACCCACCGATTGTGAGTTTTGGATAGTTTTATGACCTCTCTGCCCCGGCCCATGAGCCGGTGGTCGTGAGTGTGAGTGAGCCCCCCCCCCCCGATCGCGGGCAGCTGTGTAACGGCCTCCCCGTCATATTGTTACCTTAGACGGGCCTCTGTTATGACGCCACAGCAGATGTCTGTCTCTAAACGGCAGCACATTTCCAATTACCAGCCTCCGAGGCTAATTTAGAGTATGGGGCCCCGGAGCAGATGGGGGAGGTGTGGGGCGATTGTGGGGGGGGATTTGACTCCTCTCTCTCTCTCCCCCTGCCTTTACCTGAACCACTGGACCATTTCAGGCAGCAGCAGGAAAACAGCCCATCTTGTGACATTAGAGTGTAGTTTGCCAAATGATACCGCTCCACTAACAAGAGGTCGCGGGGACAATTGAATTTGCGTGTGAGTGAGTATGAGAATTGAATGACGTGTAACGCAGTTAAGTGAGCTTCGGAGTGTGTCTGTCTTTGTGACCCGTGTGTGTGTATGTGTGCATCAAGTTCGCATGTGTGCGATGTGTGTTTTTTTACGCTGTAACCTGTCGGCCGTAACATGTGTATCAAGTGTGTATCTCCACTATGCATGCGTGTGTGTTTTTATGTCGTAACCTGTGTATGAAGTGTATCGCCACGATGTGCGTGCCTGTTTTTGCGTTGTAACCTGTGTATCTGGTGCGTATCTCTTCGGCGCGTATGTGTTTTTTATGTTGTAACGTGTATCAAGTGTATCCCCACGATGCCTGCAGGTGTGAGGTGTGAGTGCGCCGCTGTACCTGGTCCTCCTCTCCGCCGCCCTCCTCGTCGTACTTCAGGATGTTGTCCCTGACGTCGTCCTCGGGGTCGATCAGCAGCTGCTTGGCCTGCCTCTCCTTGTCGCGGCGCTTCATCCACACCACGAACAGCAGCACCAGGACTACGGGCGGGCGAGAGACACGGGCACACAGAGAGGGAGGGGAGAGAGAGAGAGAGAGGGAGGGAGGCCATTAGTCTCACATCACATAAGGCTAAACAACCTATATATTCCCGCACAAACGTAATCCAATCCAGTGTTTTTTACAAGCATGGCCGTGGGCCAGATCGGGGCTATCTGTCCGGGTAATCCGCTGATAATCTAGCCGTAGCTGGGTTGATGCTCAGTGATGCTCTGTAATTCCCATATTGCTTTACTGGGCGCCGGGAAGAGGGTCTAATAGTGATTGTAATGTGGCGCGCGTATGTGCGTGTCATGTCCCTTCGGTGTGTATCAAGTTTGCATATGTGCGATGTGACGTGTGTATCCATTTGGTATACGTGTATGCATTAAGTTGAATGAGTTTGTAACGCGGTGTTTGTGTGTGCGCATGTACGTGTGAGGCCTGTGTATGTGCTTCCTATGTGAGCATATCGGAGACACTCACTGAGGAGGATGATGATGCAGAGAAGGATGGCGATGATGGCGCCGGTGCCCATGCCGGCGCCGATGATGGGCTTGTGGTCGGTGCAGGCCCCGTGCATGTCACACTGGCACACCTTGACCCGCAGGTAGGACGTGTTGGACATGGGCAGGTTGCCCGAGTCCGTGACGATGATGGGGATCTCGTAGATGCCGCGCTCCAGGAAGCCAATCTTCAGGCTCATCTGGGCGTAGTCGCCTGATTGGTTGGAGTGGGGGAGACATGTTGTTTTAAAATGCATGTTCATTGAATGTTTCCGTCAGAATTAGCTCCTGTTTGAGAAAGACCACTGAAGGAAACTGAGAAGATCGCTTTAAAAACTGGACTCCGAACAATTTGTGCATTCACGAGCAGCGTTGACCCATCACGGTTCAATATGTAGATAAGAGGCAACAGTGTTTTATTTTGTATCCGGAACAGACAGGATTAAATACAAACTGAACACATGGGGATTTTCATAGACTGTGTTTTTACACAGTGTGATCATGACCCTATCACACACATGGAAAAAAAAAGCGGCAGGAATTCCTACCTGGAATTTGTGTCAGCCTATCTAATCCAAAAATATGGTAGGGATTTAGATTTGGGGCTTACGTACCAACTCAATACGTTTTGATATTGCCGCTTAGCCTAAATTCCTAGTGGTTATAATCCATATGTCTCCTAACCTGTTTGGAACCACGATTTTTTTTATTGCACAATTCAATGGCTTCCGCACTGTAACAATAATAATAACAATAAGAGCTACAATGTGAATGTGTTCCAATTAGCATAATTAATGAAAGACTGTGTGGCGGAGGCAACATCTGTTATTATGCTTTAGCGGACCACTAACAACTACAACATATGAGAGGTAATTTAGGGAGCACTTTGCGTTTGTTTGCTGTGGTTCGTAGCTGCACTTGATCCCAGCACAGTGTACCACTCGTGCACATCACAAACATCCTGCACGCCAGAAGATGGATCAAGACCAGGAGTTAAATCGAGGAAATGTAATTGTTGACCTGTCTGCCTTGTGGATGTTAATAACAGTACAGTGTTTGGTGCCTCTGGGAATTAGATAAAGAGTGGCTTTGGGATCATGTTTCATGCTGACTGTTCGTGTTTTACATAGCAGGGGAGAAAAAAGGTCCATAGTGTTTTAAGTGTGACACGTCAATGGTCTCCCCAGGGACTCTAACCGTATCACAGGGGGGGTTTCCACTCCTCCACGGCCCCCTCGGGGGCAATACAGAGGTCCAGTAAGGACACTGAACAGGAACACTCTGCGGTCCTCAAAAAGCCCCTACCCCATGAAGCATAAAATGCATGCACTATTTGCATCAGGCGCCGCTTGACAGATAATGAAGGTGACGTCCTTGGCTAAATGCAGCACACGAGCCTCCCACCCACTAAATCTGTGATCTATATTCTGCTGCAAACCATGACCGGTGAAATTAACCGCCATTTTCTCCCTTTATAACGAATGGGGGTTTGGTGTCGCTCCTTTTTACAGGCTATCGTAGCCTAGCTTAGTTTAAAAACTAAGCTAGGCTAACGGATGTGGGCATACCCCTCTAGGCTAAGCTAAGCTAAGCAAAGGAATTTTGGGTGTATCGCCCTAACCTAAGCTAATGGTTTTGTTGTACTACTCCAAGCTAAACTAAGCTTAGCTAAAAGATGTGTGCATACCCCTCTAGGCTAAACTAAGCAAAGATAGGTATTCTGGGCCTATAACTCCAACCTAAGCTAAGGGTTGTGGTTGTACTACTCCAAGCTACAGTAAGCTAAGCTAAGGGATCTGGGCATACCCCTCTAGGCTAGGCTCAGCTAAACTAGGTATTCCGGGCGTATCACTCTAATCTAAGCTAAGGGCTATGGTTGTACTACTCCAAGCGAAGCTAAGATAGGCGTTCCACTCTAAACTAAGCCGTGTGTTCTGGGGGGCGCACCGCTGATCCTGGTGATGGTCCAGTTCCTCCGGACGTTGGCGGGTCTGTGGGCCAGCTCGAAGACGAACGGCCCCGCGTTGGGGTTCAGGTCGCCGTCCAGCGCCGTGATGTTGATGGCGTTGGGCTCCGGCTTCTCGCACACCTCCGTCTCCTGGGGGAACACGCGCGGCGCGTTGTCGTTGATGTCCAGCAGGAAGATCTGGAGGGTGCCCGTGCCGCTGGCTGCCGGCGAGCCTGGATCAGGGATGAGGGAGGAGGACAGCGGGAGACGCAGACAGAGAACACATCAGCATGTAGTCTTCGTTTTACAATGGCCTTAAAGTACCTCAGGAAGGGATTTCATGCCACTCCATTGTGGGTGCTCCCAACACCGCCCCCACACCCCCCGTAGCTCAAACCATTACCAGGTACTCTGTGTAAAGCTACATCGTAAACTTTATGCTATCGCTCGCATGCTAAAATAGGTCACTCTAGGCAGCCAACCGACCCTGTGGGAGTGGACCCTTCCAAACTGCATACTGATCTTAGACGTGGGAGGGAGGAGGGGGGGGGAAACAAGCTTCACAAGGAGGAGGGAGGAACAGAAAGACAGATATGAGAACATTTAGCTAGTGGGGATGAAGGAAGGAGGGGAGGGCTATGCTCTCTTCTCTCTGCATGCGTGTGTGTGTGGAACGTCTTCCTGACGAAGGACACGAGACGTGAATACTAACGCAGAGAGACACACGGAGCCCACAGTCGCTGCGCCCGTCTCCTCTATGCGTTCACTAAAGCAGGGGGGGGCACCCCCCACCCTGGCCTGCTCCGTTCCCCCCGCTCCTTTCTCAGCCATTCAGGCCACGTTCAAAGGAGCTAGTCGTCTAATCCCGAGCCATTAAAGCAGAGAAACCTCTTTATTGGTAGAGTTTTTAAGCCTATTGGCCTGAGCTTTGCTCCGGAGAACAGGGTAAACCTGAACGGAAGGTAAAACGCCGCCGACCGAGAGAGGCGGGCGGGGAGGTGGAGGTGGGGAATGCGTCAGCATCACGACGGCGGCGGCGGCTGGTTCAGGGATAGCCAGCGCATTAACCTCCAGCCGAGCGGTTGTACCTGCGCACCAGACATCCCGGGTGCCTGCTAGGGGCTTGCCCTTCAGGCATGGCTGGCAGGCTCCGAGGCTCCGAGGCTGGAGCACCGAGTGCATTTTTAAGAAACACTGCCTTCCGTGCCACCTGCCTATTGCACCGGCCACAAAGAAAAATAACACCACGTCCGCCGTCGCAGACAACAACAGCCGCGCGCAATCAATGAAAGTGTCTGGGCGGGAGAGCGACCTTCGCCGCTCTACCGAGAAAACTTCTACGACTGACAACAACTTTTTCTGAAAGGGGAAACTGATGGGTCGAAGTGCTATTTTTAAACCCGGCTGGAACTTGTTTCTGTACCGTCGTCGGTGGCGAGGAACGTGGCGTTGTACATGCTGTTCTTCACGAAGGGAGACTCGCGGTCCAGGACTGCCATCGTGGTGATGCGGCCTGTGTTGGTGTCGATCCGGAGCCAGTTGGCGGGGTCTTGGAGTTTGGAGTACCTGATTGGGAGATAAGGTTTTCGTGATTGTGGGTTTTTCATGCTTGTTACTAGTCGATTACAGACTTTGGAGCCTAATCTTCAGTCAGGGATTATCTGCAATATATATTTGCTCTATAATGAGCGCAGCAGCACGAAAAGCGCAACATAACAAAACTTTGAGCTCCTTCTTTTAATTCCCTTTGAGGACGGTGCTCTGTGTTTCTGCCTCCTCGGCCTTCCCCAGATAACACGGCACAAACAAAAGACTTCCCTCTGTGCTCCGTATCCCCCCCCCCCCCGGGGCTCCTGATTTGCTGCAGCGGGTACCTGATTCTCTGCTGCATGAAGCGGTCGGGGTCGATGGCCGTGAAGATGGTCAGCGAGGTCTCGGCCGACATGCCCTCCTCCAGCCGGATCAGCTTGGGGTTGGGTTCGAAGTAGGGGCTCTCGTTGACGTCCGTCACCCGGATGGACACCGTGGCGGTGGACTGGCGCGGCGAGTGGATGCCGCGGGCCAGCGCGATCTCGTTGGTGGCCACCACCGTCAGCACGTACGTCCTGCTGGTCTCGTAGTCGATGGGCTGCAGCCGAGGGAGACACACACACACACACACACACACACACACACACACACACGCGCGAGGGAGATGAATAAACGGCGTCACCATGTAAATCAATCCCGGGCAGAGATCACAATCATATTCACAATGCGGCAATCAATGCGAAGGAGAAATTAAAAAAAAATAAATAACACCCAGGGTTATCGAGCGACGGCAGCGAGCCTAATGTACGCCGTTCAGCCCTGCACAGCGGGCAGATGACAACGCCTTTGACTGTTTATGCTTGCACACGTGGTCTTATGCTCAGGGTGCACCAAACCGTCTCCGAGATAACGAGACGGGAGAGCGGGGGGCGCACGGTGGGCTTCCCGGGGAGGGAGGAGAGGTCGGGGGGCCCCTTACCTTGACGACGGTAACCAGGCCCTCGTTAGTGGTGGGATCGGTGGGCACGGAGAATCTGCCGGTGCTGTCGCCCCCGGTGATTTTATAAACGGCGTTCCAGGCGGGCGTGTTGGGCTGGTCCTTGTCAGTCACCGTCAGGTTGGCCACGATGACGTTCACGCGGTTCTCGGGCACCTCGCCGAAGAACTGCATGAATAAGCCATGAGACGGGGGAAAGAGAGGGAGAGAGAGAGAGAGCGCCACAGTTAGGGAGGCACTGCAGCAGGGACAGCGTGGGGACAAAGGGATGCATGTCTGTATTCACACGCATCGGGATTTTACAGCGCTTGCTTATAGCGAGAGAGAGAGAGCGAGAGCGAGAGAGAGATAGGCCGAGAGGGGGAGGGAGAGAGTGAGGTGGAATCAGACTAAGCCATAAGCACTTGAGTCTTTGAATACTGAGAACATAAGTCTTTAAAATATTGGCATTCGAAAATGTAATAATAAAATAACGATAGGATTTCGATAGTATATACAGTTTACTAAAGAATGTCTGAGTATTCGTGAGCACCGTAGCATTTTGGAGCGCATATTGATCATTATATAACTCGCCCTATGTATGGGTATATATTATAGTCTGTATAAAGCTGTTGGGGGCGTTGATACTCTTAATGGTATACAATTTTATTTTACTGAGATCAAGGGATGATCCCTAGAAACAAGTATTAAAACTGAATTGCCCAATGTTGGACCATGGGTTTTGTGGTCCAACATTGGGCACTGCACCATGTAAACAAACCCAAACGGGGTTGAAGCTGAACTATTTTGGAGCCTTTGCGACTTGTTATCAAAGAATGGACTCTAGACTTGGGCTTGTCATCAGCGAGTTGAAAGTGGGTCTGAAGTTTCGCTCAAAGAAATCACGCTAGACCTTTCCCCCATGTATGGTGGGAGAAAGAATACGTGCTTCAAATAAATGCAAAACATTGCCATGGTGTTTTTAGCCATCATTCACTTGGATTTAACAAATATTTTGCTCTAATTACTTTGTGTTAAAACATAGGGTAGGCAATAATTTCTTTCTTTGCCATAAATGTCCTTACCTCCAGACACTAATCAATAAATAAAATACTCTCACAAGAAAATATATATTCAGTGTCTGCGGCTGTCACAGAGATGTAATGAGCATATCCAATCATTTCATTCAGCCTGAATGAATTGACTTGATGGCCTTCTTGTCCGTCTACCTCCCTCACAGCCTACCTGCGCACACTATGCCTGTGCACTCTATGTGCATGACCGGAGGCTTCCACAAGGCTAAGCAGAGCTATAACTAAAGCTAGCACGCACGCTCGTCATGTGTTTCAGTGGGGCCTGGAGGGAGGGGTGGGATTTATTTCGGTTGGATGCTTCAAAATCTAGCTTACTCTGGCTCGTTTCGCCGAAGTTGCCTACCCGAGCTTTAATTGGTTTTAGGCATAAGCAGAAATGCAAGCAACATGTCATGTATAAATATAGAAGACACATTTTCACCGAATTTGGTTAAGAGTTTGGTCTGCCAGCGGATATCTGAACGCGTTACGGAAGACTACGTGTCAGTTTATTTTTGGTTATTTAACTTGAATTCAACACAATTCAGGGGTTGTATTAATAGGATGCGGGTTGTATTAACATGCTGCAACATCCAGAATCACAATATTCTTTTTAAATGTTCCATTTCTGTTTTAAAATGACATGATAATTATAGGCAGAACCTCTCCTATTTTCCCTTGCAACTAACAGTAACCGAAACACATTGCCAGAACTTGCATGTGTCACCATTAGGGGGTAGATGTTTGTGTGCGTGTGTGTGTGTGTGTTCTAGTTAAGCAGGGTTGCAACACTTTGCCTGTGGCCCGTTCCTGTTATGCGTGTACAAGTCTTTGGGAAATGCATGGCAAGCAGAAGAGAGCGAGGGAGTGAGTGGGCGGCGCTGAGCACATATTGAATCGTTAGGAGTGCGGGGCGGAGCTTCAGACGAGGAGGTCCGTTCCCTACCGTCTCGGCGGTGAACTCCGGAGGGTTGTCATTGATGTCCGTGACCCTGATGAGGGCGGTGGCCGTGTTGGAGAGGCCGTACATGGGATTGCCCTCCATGTCTGTGGCTTGGATGATCAGCGTGTACTGCGGCACTTTCTGGAAAGGGTTCAATGGAAAACGGACATCAGGGAGTGGGGAAACGCAACTTTCCCCCGTACTGTAGAAATATGACCTGTAGAACTGTGTTGCAATAATAACATAATAGTGAGTCATCGTGCTGATTCGATTGAAGCCACAGAAAATCACATTCACAATACATTCCCATCTATGCCACGATACGAGGGAGTGTGCGTGTTACTAAGTGCATTATCATTTGTATCTCACAGCTCGGATCTCGACAGATGTTGTTAAAAGCTACTCGGGTGATAAATCAGGGACTAGGTAATAGGGGGTGTTGGCTTTCCCGTCAAAAGATAAGTTACCACACAGAAATAAAAGGCGCCTAATTTTCTCCTAATTCCAAAGTCACAGCCATGCAATTACTCTAAACAGTGGTACTTAGCGGTGCTTTGTTATACTCGACTTTAAAACACAGCCGATCACGATGAATACCATCGATAACACACGTTATGGTGTGAGTGATCGCTGGTCACAGGAGAACGTAGCAGGTAGAGTACGGCAAGCGGAAGAGGGCGAGCGGTTGTTCAGAAGTCCTGCAGACTTAGCGCGGACAAATGGGATGTCAAAATATTTCATGGATAAATCGGCAACCGTTCTCGAAGTACATTACTAATGCTACTGGGAGCATGCCAAACATGCGGAGGTGGGTCGGACACAAGATGCGGTGCAACGTGTGGACTGCTAGGAATTAAAAAACGTTCTTTTGAATGGGAGAAGTCAACCCTGTGGTGAGAAACCACACTGTGATATGAATTGCAGCTTGGTTAAAAACCTCTGCGAGGCAAGAGACCTAAAGTTGAACTTTGTGTGGTGCTCTTTGGCTCTGTGGCTCGTCTGGTGTGAGAACGGCTTTAACTCTGACCAGTGCAAGGGGAGCAGGCAGGTGGGGATAAGCCTCAGCAACATACGGCTATCTTCCTGACTCTCCCCTACAGCCTTCAGCCAAATATGTTCAACAAACTCAAATCGATTGCTTAAGGCTTGGCCGTGTTCACTCGAGGCCTGGTAAACGGCTGTTATATAATCGTCAACATACCAGCCGTGCTGACACAACTGATATTAATATGAACTCAAAATGTCAGACAGACTGCGTTTATTAACGTTTTAAAAAGATGAAACAAATGAAACAAGGGAGGAGGAATGGCAGACATGAGATAATCGATTGACGGACATCGATGAGAAAAATGAAGCCTACCTCTCGGTCAAGACCGGCTGCCACTGTGATGATGCCCCCTGTCTTGTTGTTGATGGTGAACATGTTGGAGGACGGGCTCTCAGGATTCTGGGAGAGGATCTTGTAGCGCAGCATTCCGTTGGCCGTCTTGTTGTCGTCCTTGTCCACCGAGGTGACGGTCATGACAAACGTGCCTGTGTGTTTAGACGATGGGTTAGTTGTGCACACAACACATCGTCACATGAAGTGCAGTCAGACGTGCATTGTTGAGCTAAGCAGTGTCAACACAAAATGTGAACAATCCTTCACATCCCTTCCTCATGGGATCCAATTTCTTGACAGATGGGTCAGGTAAACAAAGAGTGCAATAAGAGTGCCTTCGGATGTATGTGACATAGCCCAGTGGTGCGTAGAGCGCTATAGGTTGCTTCTGGGTGCAGGTCTGGTGTCTGGTCTCGTCTGGGATCTTACCAGGCTTGGACCCCTCGGATACGGAGCCGTTCCACAGCTGGTGCTCAAACTCGGGCCGGTTGTCGTTCATGTCGATGACGTTGATGATTATGTCGATGGGGTTTTCCACCTGGTTCCCGTTCAGGTCCACCGCATGGGCCCTCAGCTGAACACATCAAAACGCACATAGTCCCAACACATCAATGAGGAACGGGGTATTTACATAGATCCTATTTACATATATATATATAGAAACAAATAAAAGGCAGAAGAACTGGAGCCTTGCACATGTTCTTGCTCATTTCTCTAACTTTAGGCTCTAAAACAAAGCCTGGGTGAAGAAACAAGAACGAGAAAACTCAAGCTCCCTTTTATACTGAAAAAGAACAGCACTCCTAAAATGTCTGGTAATGAACCCGTTAAATACTCTGACAACTTGGTTAGGGCTGTCAGACTGCGACCCCACCCACCCAGCCACCCATTAGCTCCAGCACTCAGGAGCTGTGTTCGCAATCGTTCCCTATTCACTCACTCACTATTCCCTAAATAGTGTTCATGATATAGTGCACTATATAGGGAACGAACAAACGAGAATTCGGACACTACGCTGAACATTTCTAAACGTCATTTGCGTCAGTAAATGCACTGGGTATTTGTGTGACGCAGACAGATGCGCCCACATCATGTAAACAAACCGGGCAGTCACGAGGAAAGCTGGAGGTTGTATTGATGTTGAATGTTACATTTCCTTGATCAAGGTTTTTTTTATTAATTTTGAATGTTACATTTTCTATGTTAAATCCCAAATAAATTGTTGACATTTCTAAACGAAAGCCGGAGACTCCATCATTAAACATATTTGTTTTTGTTTCAGCTTCTTCTTCTCCTCCTGAAAAACACGACCGCATTGCATTGTGGTATACGGGAGTAACATGTAGGGAACATCGTATGTACACTCAAATTTTGGGTATTTAAAGTGCACTATATAGTGCATGAAACTAACCACTGAGAATTCGAACACCACTACAAAATGGCGAGCACCTAGTGCACTATATCCGTGATAGGGAACGATTTTGAACACAGCTAGGGTCTCTGGGCCACGAGGCAGCCTTGAGCACATGCCAATGGGCAGGAATGTAAAAAAGCGAGACCAAAGAGAAAAGCCTTCCCCTTAAAAAAGCGGGATAAAGGAGGATTGATCCAACTCTCGGTAATTCCCTCCAGGCCATCGTTTCAGACTCACGTGGAAGTTGTGGATGTGCTCTCTGTCCAGGGGCTTCATGACCGACAGCTCTCCAGAGATGGGGTTGATGATGAAGATACTGGTCGGGGGCTGGTCGGCGCCAGGGCCCGTCACGCTGTACCTCAGGGAGCGGCTCTTATCGTTGTCCGATCGGATCTGTGGGGGGGGGGGGGGCGAGCGCATTGTCAGTGCCGGTCAACAGGCAAATCCAATGAGGTCAAACTTTAAACCGATCGCTATATTGAACGCAGCAAACTAGATGGTAACGAGGATCGTTGGATGAGGAGGAGTGCCGTGTAAATGCAGTGAGTGAGCACACTGTGTATTATCTAAGCCGCGCGTTGCCCGGCCTAAGACGTCGATCCAGTTAATCGTGTGAGATCAAAAGCGCTTTGTGATCCGGGGCCCTCCTGTTTCCAGGGAGAACACACGCGGCGGTGTTCTTACCCGGACAAGCTCCTGCGGGAATGGACCGCGCGAGTTCTCCGCCACGTTGATTGGGGGGATGACCCAGTCTCTCTTCATGCGTTTGAGCGGGCTGTCTGCGTTCCGCCGGGGGAACACGATTTCCTTCAGGCCCCGGGACTCGCCTGGAGGGTCAGCGGCCTGGAGAGAGAGGAGAGGACATGCCGTGAATAACCTCTAGAAAGTGTCTTAAAAAACACCCACGTGGGAGTAGCCTGGGAGTGGTGGGCTTCAAAAACAAAAAAAAGGGGTGTGGATTTAAAAACCGGGGAAATGCGAGCGGTGATGAGGTCAGCATAGTTCTGAAAGGCAACGAGCCATCCCTCTTCCATCTCGCATGAGCGACTGCGTTATTGCAGCGCTCGGGACTGAACTCCACCCAGCATATCCCTAAACGTGGTTAGCTACGCTCTGCTGCTTCTCTGCTTGTGTAACAACATCATGTAGTTAAAGGGGGGTTACTGCTTGTTATACACACATCCAGACATATCCGGCTTTCTGTTTTATTTGAGTGTTGGGGGTGGGGGGGATGCACACAAGCACAAGGGAGCGAGCAAGAGAGAGTGGGCTCTGAGTACATATTGACACTGTGGGATCGGATGCAGAGCTGGGGCTCTTTAGAGGACAGCTCTCCCTGGCCAAGGAGTATGAGCCCCTACCATCTCTGCTAGCTCCTGGGTGTCCCCCACGACCCGGATGACGGCGGTGGCTGTGTCGGTGAGGCCGTCGCCCTCCGTGTCCGCGACCTCGATGATCAGCGTGTACTGCGGCACTTCCTGGAAAAGATTGGAAGGAAGAGACAATGACTACAACCATAAACACATGTTTCCCCATACTGTTGGAAGTGTGACTCATGCCAGTGATTTCGGACCTCTTCATATGCAAACGGTGAAAAGTAGAGAAATGCACATGAACTGGCTGAGCAAAGAGTTGCAACGCCCCCTTTAAACACAAAACACTGGAAAGTAGAAAACAGCTGAAAGCCAGCAACACTGCTTCTACAAAAAGAAAATCTATGGCGATCATATGACGGACTATAACCAAAATAACAGCGTTATTGAAATAATAGCAAGCAA
The DNA here is from genome assembly GCF_949987615.1 of Pollachius pollachius. Lineage (NCBI taxonomy): Eukaryota > Metazoa > Chordata > Actinopteri > Gadiformes > Gadidae > Pollachius > Pollachius pollachius. The sequence continues at coordinate 6,346,114 of NC_136947.1, read as the reverse complement.
GAATACTATATATACTGAAAAGTATCTTAAGTATATTTATTTTAATTAATCCCAGGTACTGCCTGCAGTACCCTCCACTACCAACGGTGGTACGCGTACCACTGGTTGAACAACCTGCCCTATGCTACTAATCTATACTTCCCTTCACATCACCACTACGCTGCACTCACCACATGAGCACTATGATAATCCATCTAGTATCTTCCAAGTAACAGAAAATGACATTCGTGATGCCTTCTTTCTGTATTCTACAATGCAAGTGAGTGAGAGTGTGTATGTCTAAGTGTGAAGGAGAGAGGAAGGGGGGGGAAACATCATTTGAATCCCACCTCAGACCTGGAGGTGAAGGTAAGGTATTTTCATGTTGAAAAGGTGACAGAGCAGATGCTAGGTTAACAGGAAACAGGTGAGTCATTGGAAAATAGAGAGACTAATGTGGAGGCCCCACAGGGCACAGAGAAGCCATTTGATTTCATCACGATCGCACCAACTGCCGCAATATTTGTAAATGCATCAAGTTCTTTCAACGTTTTATTTTTTTCCGGTTCAGTGGGAGGTTTGTGTTACTCGACAATGCAATGCAATCTAACAAGACTGACATTAATGTGAATTTAATTAGTTTGACAGGCCGCATGTGATGAATTTAAAAAGAGGCAGAAACAGGAGGGAGAGACAAAGTGAAAGTGAAGACTTTAAAAGTAACAGATGAACCTACCTCTAGGTCAACGACTCCGGCGAGCGTGATGTTTCCCGTCAGGCTGTTGATGGTGAACATGTCTGACGGACTGGCGGGACTCTGGGACTGGATCTTGTAACGTAGCAGTGCGTTGGATGTCTTGGGGTCATCACGGTCGTGCGCAAGTACGGTCATAACAAATGTGCCTGTGATGTAATCAAAGAAAAGCAAAGGCAAGAGACACATGTCTTTTAGTCAGCTGCATTTGCGTTCTTGTAGTTCGGTACTGCATTGCATTGTGTTCTTGGTAAAAAGATCTGATCAAGACCAATCAGTTTGCATTGGCAATGTACGGCACACATGTAAAGACCACATTTAAAGAGTTCTCCTGTACAACTTTACACAACAATACCCTTTCTCATCCGTTTATCAATAGCATCAGTTAGATAAATAAATAAATAAAATAAATAGATAGATAAATAAACAGTAGGGCAAATAAACAAAATGGCCACCCAATTAAAAGGGGACTATGTGCTAGTGTAGCATTGCTGCCTGCATTGTGCTGGAGTTTTTAAGCTGGTGCAGTCGGAGGGTAAGCATGGGTCTCTAGTGCACTTACCAGGCCTGGATGCCTTGGAGACGTTGCCGTTCCAGATCTGATGCTCGAAATGTGGCCCGTTGTCGTTCACGTCCATCACGTGGATCAAGAGGTCCATGGGGTCCTCCGTTGGGCTTCCGTTCAGGTCCTCTACATGTGCCCTAAGCTGTAACCAAAATATAAACCAATGAAAGGCAGGCGAAATGGATCCCCGTGTGTTTGTACGCCTCTCAGAAAAGGCTCACGCGTGGCCTGATCTTTAGCCTTGGACTTTGATAAAATGACAAGAAAAACACATTTCATTTCACTTCCAGACGCCTCTCTCACAAAATCAACAGCGCTCCTCAAAAGGTCTCATATCGGATCCCTTCAATACTCAGACCGGTAAGTCAGAGCTGTCAGACTTCCACCTCCGTTCACTCACCCACCCATCCACCCACGCCTCCACCCTATCACTTCAGGGCTCAGGGGATGAGTGGGCCTGCGGGGCCGCCCTCGGTGCATGTCAATGGGCAGGGAATGGGAAAAGCAGCGGCAAAAGAGAAGGAGCATTCCCCTTGACACAAAGAATAACACAAAAAAATAAAAAAATTATATAAAAACACACTTTCTATTCTGTGTTTCCTTTCACACTTACGTGGTAGGCAGCGGTTTGCTCTCTGTCCAGGGGCTGGGTGAGAACTAGAACGCCGGAGACGGGGTCGACGACGAAGATGCCGACGGGGGCCTGGTCGGCGCCGGGGCCCGTCACGCTGTACCTCGGGGAGCTCTGGTTATCGCCGTCTGATTGGATCTGGGGGGGCGAGCACATCTTCAGTGTTGGGCAACGGATAAATTCACAGCAGGCAATCTGAAAGCGGTCGCGGTTTGGAGTGAACGAAACTGAGCTGTAGCGAGATATATTTGATGAGAGGATTCTGGTGTGAATAGATGGAGTGCAGGAAGCCTCAGTATTTTTCCAATGAAGTTCAACACGTCGGCCCTTTGTGGATCTACCCCCCCTCCATGTTTACAAGGAGAACACATTGACGTTGCGCGCGCACACACACACATCCCTGTGTGTGTGTGTGTGTGTGTGTGTGATGGGGGGGAGAGAAGAACTCAACCTCCCGATTCCAGACCTTTGGTGAAGTGCTATAAATGGGAGGCATTTTGTTGGACAAAAGCAAGACAAAAGTCTGGGCCTGGTTGATCGGGTAGAGGCCTGGACCGACGAGCGCTACAAGGTTGTCAGATCTAGCGAAACACTATTGCCTATGAAGTGGGGAGGACTGAGCGAACTGTGTGTGTGTGTGTGTGTGTGTGCATGTATGTGAGTGAGTGAGTGAGTGTAGCGTTCACGCGGTTGTGTGTGTGTGGGTGTGTTCGCGCGTTTGTGCAAGTGTGTGTTTGTGTGGCCGTACTTGTGTGCGGCCATACTTGTGTACAGCGCAATATTTACCTGCTTCTCTGGGTGTTTGTGTGGGCGTACACGCGTGCGTGCGTACGTTTGCACACGCGGCGTGTGTATGTGGTGGTCTCACCATGACAATCTTCATGGGATATGGCCCTGGCAGGTTCTCCAGGATGTTGATTGGTGGCAAGACCCAGCTTCTCTTTGTACGTTTGAATGGGGTGTCAGCATTCTGCGAGGGGAGCACCGCTTCCTCCAAGCCCTGCGACGCGTCTTGAGGGTCAGCCGATTTCTGGACCTGAGGGAGGGGATGACATGTAAATAAATGGGGAAAACACAGCCAGGACGTGTGGTCTGGCAGGGGAACACCTCAAAATAAAATTGTGTGTGGATTCGATAGAACCGGATAATGAAAGCAGGGATAGTGAGCCGCCCTTTTTCAACACACATCAGTGACTTCCAGTAATGCCATTGAAGCCGTTCAACTACATTGAAATGCTGGTCATGTGACAGATCCTCACAACGTTCATAGCATATTGTGTGTCCAAACTGGCCATGATGTGGCAGCCCTTCCTGGTTTTATGAGACTTTTAAACATCAAAAAGGGCCATCTTCGTAATGTTTCATGTGAAGTGTGAAGCTTTCTGTTGTGTACCTTTGCCTCTATTCGGAGGACATCAATTCTGTAATACGTTAGACTCCATATAGGAAACTTATGGAACACCTTTTTAATATCACTGTAAAACCTAAACCGGTTATCCGGAAAACCTATATATTTTTTTACCAAAGTTTGGAAGCCTTGCGTTTCTCTTTCTGCACTTTAAATCTCTCTTTGTCCCTTGCAGCCCAGGATATTTCAAGTCATGGCTGTTTGATGTTTATGTTTTTCGTTTCAAGACCGTTTCAAAATGGTCAAAATCATCTCTAATTTTTAATTTATTTTTAAAGAAGCAGCCCTCCTCACCTCTCCTAAGAGTGCATGCCCACGCCGACACACTGGCGGTGGCCATAACGGAGCATCCAGGCTCTCCCTCGGCTGTAATGAATGAGATTTGAAACAAAAGAGGATGGTACCTGCGAGCCAGACAGAAGAGCGCCCAGATGGCTCAAATTGCCTATGCCGCCGTTCCAGAAGCGGGGAAAGACTGAAGTAATGCCAGCAAAAGTTAAAATAACCTTGAACGAGACAAGGCGGGGAGGGACGTCTAAACAGCGAGAAAACAATACGCAGACACTTGTCAAAGTCAATAAATGACAGCTGTAATTCCACACCGGGAGGCTCAGCCATTCTGGGTCCCCGCCCCCCCTAACACACCAAGCCCCCAACCCATCCTTCTGTTCCTTCGGTTTTAACCATTAGGCTAAATCTTTTGATTGGTTACAAAGTCGCTGAAATCTTTGTAGTGCAAACACAGAAATTAATTACTGCTTATCCACCTTACGATGCTACCCATATGTCCCCCCCCCCCCCCCCCCCGCACCCCCCCACCCACACACACACACACCCCCGCCGCCACAGAGATCGGGGGAGCCGTCGGGAGGGCTCTTCACTAATCATATTTGCAATCCGATTACACCGCGTTCGCACATTTGAAATGCAGAGAGGCGGGCGGCGAGATAGATAGGGGCTAGGGCACGTTTCAGAAATATCTGTTACGCCATTAAAACGAGGCATGTGTGCGAGAACAGTAATTATTTGCGACCCTGCGTGTATAATGATGAATCTCGTTTCCGCCCCGGCGCTGCGACTTGGAGGTCTGTCGGAGGCCGCCCCCTCAAAGTTCGATAGCCCGCCGCAACCTCCATCCAACGCCATCCGGCTACATCGCCGCCGCAGTGCTAATGCCTCCGTGATGTGCGGTGTGAATCTGCGTTCGTGAGATTGAGTGTGGATGGGGGTCGTTTGTATGTGCAATCATTTAGGATACAAACACGGATATCTGGGGTTCCCTTTTCCTCGGGTTCAGAGTGATTACCCCCAAACAGGCCTACTGTGAGCTCATTTTGGCTGTGCAGTCCCATCATATGGAATAGTCCTTCCTCAGATGTGGAGGGATGGAATTCTGCTGAAGTTGAAGGCGCTTCAGGGTGTGCGATGGTAGACGGTGTCACACTCATGTTTAATGAGGGCCTTGTTTGCTTGCCATTGATTAAAATGTTTCCCCAGGGTTGACGAGTTTGCAGCACTAATAAAGGAACGAAAAAAAAAAAAGCATTCTAATCACTGATGTGATTAGGAGATGCGTGATGATTCATGACAATAATTGTACTGGGAGAAAGATAACTGCCTATGACCTCGTCAACTTAGCCAGATAGAGAGGGAGAGTCGAATCCTGATTTCATTACAAACCAATCAGGGCCAAGCCGGCCGCTCTGTTGTCCGCAGATACACGTACAAGAATCGATTTGATACTATTTTTTTTAACCAACTAAAACTATCGTGGGCAGCGCTGCCGTTATCCTACATTATTTATGTGAGGTTTAGATTAAAGTGTGGCTGAAACTATTGCCTGCCAATGTTTATCTTTTTTTTAAGACGCAGTGTGTTTCCCTAACTGAGAAGATACCGGTGACTAATGGCGTCATTAAAACCACATAGCTGCTCGGACTCGGGTATATTCAACAGATGTCACGAGGAAGAAAAAGGGTTGATTTTAGAAAAGGCCGCCTTTCATCACTCCCTGCTACCAGATTCACTTAAACCCGGACGATTATCGCACACTCTTCGCACGACGCAAACAGGCATAACCGTCGGCATGGACGTGTCGTTTGGAACGGGATAAAACGGGGGAAAAAAAACACCTTTAATGAGATTGCCCAGCATGTAGCGCATATTAAGGTAGCCCGCAGTGCCGTTCATTTCAGAACAGTTTGGCTGGAGATGATAGGCACGCCACGAGTTCTTCATAAAACAAGCAATGTTATTGTATTAAGGGGATGTTCATTAAGACATGAGAGAGACCCTAATCTGGGATCTCACAGCCATGATTGCTATCCCATGCTCACAAAGCTTTGCTTATAGGGCATGGATAAAAAAAAGCACAGAGTGGCGACTGAGAGTACAGGAAAGCGTTTGGAGAGTGTGGGTCAAAAACCCCCCATTCCAGTAAATTTACAAAGACAACATGTCATCTAATTGGGAAGGATCCCATAATCCGATGGAATTGGGAGTCAAAGCCTCAATGAAAATTTTCCAGGTTCCACAGTGAGTAGGGGGGCGGGGCAGCATGCGGCGCATGATTACAGAGTTCCCCTCTGATCCGCAGCCAGCCACAATATTACCCGACCCACGAGGACATGCTAATGCCTAAACACCAGATGACTAAACAAACGCCTCCAGTGGAAACAGGTTTGGAGCGGTAGCGGCCTAACCCAGAGTCAGATGCTCTGCGTGGGACCGGGTCACCGGCAGGGGGCTGGGGGCCCTTCTGGTCGCCTTGTTTGGGGTTTGTTTTTAGGTGAGAAGGCAATAACTGTGTGAGCACCAGTCAGGCTTGGTGAAATCAACTTTATGGGCGGGCTTGTTTTGCATCTGCGCTTTGCTAACCACTGACCGTGATGAGTATATGTTTGTGCCCCTAGTAAAACGACACATTAAGTTTTAATTAGCGAGCATCCATCCAGTCTCCCGGAACACCTGCTACAATTTAGAGAGCGAGTCATGTGCGAATGTGCTGTGCGGCTAATAAGCGAAAGTTATTTGACGCGCGGGGCAGAATTGATTACGCCACACTCCTATGCCAGGAACACAAGTCGAGACAATCAACAAGGAAGATTTGATTGTTGTGGTGGTTCTGTCGCCAGGGGGGGCGGGGGGGACGTTTGGATGGGATAGAGGAAAGGCGTGCCCACACACCTGATGCGTGTGAGGCGTCAGCTGGATCTTGGTCTCCCAGCGCTGGTCGGTGGCGGCGCGGCTGGCCGTGATCACGAGCGGCGCCGAGCGGTGCTCGGCGATCCGGAGGCGTCTGGCGGCGTAGATCACGCCGTCCGCCTCTATCCGGAAGTCGTTCGGCCGGCTGCTCTCCAAGGTAACCGCATCCTCACCGCCGCAATCCTCGAAAATCACTGCAGAGACACCGGAGAGAGAGAGAGGATTGAGGAGGATGAAACAGAAAGATGTCTTGGGGAAGTCGAAGAACATTTAGGAAAACCTGACAGCTTAAGAGAGAGATCAAGAAGGTTTGTAATAGAACGCGAGAGGGACTGATTATTATGTTTTTGAAACAGACCGAAACTATGGAAACAGAGACGGACAGACATTCGGACAGTCATTCGGACAGTCATTCGGACAGACAGTCTGACAGACCTCCTGGTCTGAGCTACAGTCCACTCCACGGTGCCTCTTTAAACAGTCCACCACGCTTCTTCTCACTCATACATTATTCACTTCAGGCTGAGCCTCAGAGGTGTGTCTCCAAACAGGGGGGGCGGTGGGGGGGTGAGAGATGGAGAGGGAGAGGAAGGCAGCAACACAAAAAAAAAAGAAACACAAGGAAAAAGGATGAAGAGAGAAGGAGCGATAACAACGATGAGAAAAATGGGTCTCTCGGGGGCGGTTTCAGAAGCCCATTAAATACCAAAACATTCCATTTAAAACCCTGACGAGGCCAAATGTCGCTTTCCGGGGCGAAGAGAAATCACCGGTTGAAGCCCTATGCTGGAAGCCAACCTCAAAGACACGGCGAGAGAGATCCCCTGTGCCACACTGGGCCGGGTGTGTCTTACAAGCTCCCTTCCCCGGTGCCATACCCCGAGATTTCCTCCGCAGAGGGCTACCAATCGTCCCATCCACGGGAGGCTCGGGACTTGATGTTTGTTGTAGCAGCATGCACACACGCACCAAATACAGACATGAAGCATCTCACACATACACATACAAACACGGCGGGGGGGTTCAAGCAGTCCCCGAGCGCCACAGTGGCACGAGTACAACACAGGTTCGTGTTACAGGTGAGTGACAGTACAGCACTGACAGCTCATGTCGCACAACACAGCAAGCACACACACACACACCGAAAGGACAGAACACAAACAGACTATACCTTAGAGCATGCTCATCTCATACCTTTACCCGAATACATTTCCCTGACCGCCACCCTTCTCTCCCCCCCCCCCCCCCCAACCATCTCCAGCTTTCGCTCGAAGACACACAGATTTCCCACCTTGCCTCGGTGTTCAAAGCACACACACACACTTGCACGGCAAAGTTTCCTGCGAGCCACGAAAGATGTGAACGCTGAGACACAGGGCTTCACACTGGCGCCACGACTGCGGGTGCCGCATTGAATTATTGAAGCAGACGTGGAATTACTTAATAAAAGCCTTGGAGGAGGCTACCTAATCTTCCTTTGTTCCGCTACCATGGGGACAGGGGGACGTGTTTCGCAGCGCCCAGGCAACCGGGCTCCTCCTGTGGGGTGGGGGGGAGTGCAGGGGCCGCTACCTGCCCCTTCCAGAGCCGGGAGGAACTTAAAAGGATTAACCTCGGGGCCAATTTATTTGGGGATGCTGATAAGGGGGCAGACAATGATAAAACTTCAAACCCCCGTGCACGTGCAGGGAATACCCAAACAGGCGTGTGCTCGCAGCAGAGCCACATGGTGGATGAACATGTGTTCGGCTTGCCATTACCCGTGCTCGCGGACAGCGCGAGCACGGGTAATAGCGGGCGGAATAGCGAGCACGGGTGTTTATGAACGGGCGAGACGCCGACGAAATGTACCTTCCCTGTGGTTGTTTTTTTGTCTTTTATTCTTTTGTGTGCATGGGGGATCAAGAGACACAATGTGTTGGGGCAACATGGCAGGAAAGGGCCAGTCGGTTCCGCCCCTGACAGGGGACTGTTATAAAAGCCATGAATATTGGCAGGATAAAAAAATTGGTCCAGAGAAAAATGTTTCTTTCCTTTCAATGTACAGAGAAATGGAGAGAGAGGCAGAGAGAGGGGGCGAGAGATGGAGAGAGCCGGGGAGAGCCGGGAGATGAGGGAGACAAGGAAGGCTTGATGACACTGCATTTGAAAATAAAACACTAAAAACATCCTAATATATTCATCACAATGAATAAAAACACAATCTTGTCCTACTTTATCAAGCCTCAGCAGAAGGACAAAAAAAACACCATATACATGGAGAAGGCTGGCGCCTTATTTCTGACAGGCTTTTAAAGTAACATTTCGATTAAAGAACGAAAGAAACTAGTTTGATTTAAGAAAGATATTTCCACGGCGGAGGACTTCAGCAAGGGGAAGCATGATTCATCTGACCATCAGCAGGGCTAACGGCCAGTAATTGAGCATTTAACTGCAAAAATGTTCCCCCAAAACAAACTGCTCTAATAGTGCTGCTGAACTTCACTTTGAGTCGACCACCCCCTGCCTCTTCTATCCCTGTACGAGCACCCTTAACCAATGAGCTGTGCTTCTTGTCTGGTGGAGAGGGGGGTGTGGTCGACTTCAGGAATACAGGTGACCTTCACTCCCAGGCAGAAGACGTTGCCTTGAAGCAGGGCAAACTGTAAGTTTGAGGTATTCTGGCAAGCACCTTAGCCGCACCCCACCCCCAAGTCAGCATATCAGGGGAGGAATACCAAGTACTGTTCAATACCTACCACACACACACAAACTCTATAGATTTAACACGTCTCACAAAGTTCAAGGTGAGGAAGGAATTCGTACCGGCTCCATCAAGGATGTTAGGGATTATGGTTTGAGTCATGTGTGCTAAAGTGTAAACATGAGTACTTTGTGCTGTGGACCTTTTGGCTTTGTGTATGACATGAGTCTACCTCCTGGTTGGTAGTAAAGCAACCCCATCCATTCACCTGCACCAAAAACGAATCGTCTCATTATTTAATGTGACGTTAGAAGTGTGGAGCAAATAATGAATAAATGATTAAAGGAAAGTAAGAGACCTTATTTGTTTTGCCTCCCATTTTAACCGGTATAGTCCCCAGGGTCAATAAAAGTAGCTCCATCCATTAGAATAATTACAAAAGTCAATATTTGTTAAAATTGGTTGGCCCAAGATGGCAGGACAATTGAGAGCTCAAATTAAATCACATCTAAATTAAATTTCAACCCTGCTTTATTGAAAACCGTCAGCCAAACACACACACCAAATAAGGCCATTGCCCAAACATAAAATAAAACCATGAGATTGATGTCATTCCAGTTTAATTTGACATGGGCTTCATCGCTGAACTCTGACGATTCCACAACATCATTCCACCAAAATGCCCCTTTCAAAGTCCCTGACAAATAGGCCTGGCATTTCTATGATCCATGCTGCTGGTATATTTGGCCATGCTTCATCGCCAAATGTGCGTTTGCCACAGCACACGTGCTATGGCGGTTTGCAGCATTTGCCTTGGGAGACTATGTGGGCCAAAGCCCTCTCAGAGCCCAGCTCCGGCTCTTTAGCAATCCCTGAGATTGGGCCAGCGCCTCAACACCTCTGGGAGGCTCCGCGACCGTCAGCCGCCGTGGTAATTGTTGCACCAACTCCCGGCAGGAAGCGACGTTTTCAATGATAATGAATGGGGATGTGCGGCGCGCGTCTGTTCATTTATCACAGCCGGTCAGGAGGCTCAGGAAGGCCCCGGCAGAATGCATGGCAGAGCGCTACGGAGAGAGGAAAAAAAAAAACCTGGAAGATGCGTGAGCCAACTGTATCTAGATGCACGGGCTCCCAAGAGGAACCGGGGTAAGAGGAATCTCTGCTGCCATGCCCTATCCGACATGTCGTCATGGACACAAAGATAAAAGCCTTTGGTTTGGACAGAAACGCCGATGCAGCATGGGGGCTGGGGGGGAGAGAAAAGAGAGGCAGAAGGGGAAAAAACAAGGCTGTCAGCGAAAAAGGGCGGCCCAACTAAAGCCCCACACCGGGGCCCAAAATTACCTCCGATTCAATGATCCCATTCAACTGCCCTCAGCCCCCCCACCAGCAAGTTTCACAAAAGCCCAAACTAACCTCTCCAAAGTGCCCCCCTATTGTCTGCTCCAGCACGTGATCACTCCAACTCAGACAAACCAACCCCCCCCCCCCCCCCCCCCCACACACACACACACACACACACACACACACACACACACACACACACACACACACACACACACACACACACACACACACACACACACACACACACACACACACACACACACACACACACAAAGAGACAGAGAGAGAAATTGTGATGTTATGAAAATGCTAGCGGTTCTACTGGTTTTACGCATGCCTGCCAGCATGCACACTGTGGGGGAGCAGACAGAGTGCCCCTCCGTGTGTCATGCGTGATAATAACGACAATCACGAGAAACCCCGGCGGATACTGAGAAAACTCAATATTTTGCAAGGCATTGGTAAACTGAGTAAATTGAATTGAATTTTGATGTGACCATAATCTAGTAGAACATTTTCTCTAATAAATATTGGAAAGAGATTTACAAACATTGTTTACAAGACTGACATTCTACTTCAGAAGAAAAATGTGCCAATAGATTGTTGCATATGCGATACAAAAGATTAACGATTTTTCATAAAGCCTTACACAAAATCTTAGCAAGCCCTCTTTCATATAGATAGCTATATAGGTTCATTGTTTTTCAATTAATATTTAATCCGCCCACTACTATTAACTGTATTTTGATACCTTCAAGCTACGGTAATATAAACGCTTTATTTCTCACAGAAAGTACCCATTTGTCATTTTGAAATGAAGTCTTTGACAACTGTGAAGCATTCCAGAAGAGGTGTTTCATCAGTAGCTGTGGAGAAATGCTAACCAGGGCAAATGACCCAGGTGGCTTTCCCCTTGGGCAGGCGGTAAAACACCCTCCCCTTGACGAAATGCATTATTCACAAGCTATGTTCCGGATAGGATGTATACAGTGACCCCATGCTGAGACCCCTAGCCCACCCCCACCCTCGCAGAGGATGAGATGGAACAGTGCTCGGTCTGAGACACCCATCTCCGCCCCTATGTTTATAAGAACCTCTTATGTTCCACTGGAAGTCTAGCTGGCTCTTCAGATTTCATCTGAAAACCCACCGATATTGAAATGTCCAGCCGTGTTGAATAATGGGTCACACTCTAACTATGAAGAACTACCTTGTCAAACATATTCTTAGTTTTCCACCACATCTTATTAAGTTAACAGTAAAGCATAAGAAATATCATGTGAATGCTAAAATATTATAGCCAAACGCTGCAAGAGCTAACTAACGATTGCAGTGACCCATGCCCTTGTACATAACATGTAGAGTTTACGTACTTTTGGGTCATGTCTCCTTTCTAAAGCAGTTGCTTCTATTAATGAGGAATGAACAGACCAGTGCTGTAGCTCATTGACATTGATTGTTATAATGTAAACAACATGGAGCTACTGATATAAAGACATACACTAGTGGGCCACGGCTTGACTTTTCCATCTCAGCCATGGAAGTTTGGCTATCTTGATAAACCAAAGCAATAACGGTCATTCAAAAATAATAATTCATTTGACAAGGGATTTGGAACAAGGGACTGAGTAAGTTGGTGTCTTTAACAATTCCAAATACAAGTTGTTAAAATGACATAAGACCATTACTATGATTATAAACAATTCAAATATGTCAGCCATTTTGTCAACTACCACAACCCAAATCTCAAATACATTGGCACGAAGCAAGTATGAACACTATTGTATTCAAAGACAAATAAGGTAAGTAATGTACCTCGTGTAGATGACTTACCTACAAGAAGTAGATTACAAATGTGAACAGGAACCATGCAGTTGGAGAGAGAAACTCATAGCGATTAGCATACAGTGGCATGGCATTGTGAGTGTCATGGATAGGAAAAAAATAATGGATGGCAACAAAAGGAAGTTGCATTAGCATTCACTCCAGCAGTCTCCCAACTTAGGAAAGCACAGAGCTGAAATCTACCTGCTGTGTCTCATCGTGGTATCAGCAGACTAATAACCGGGTTCAAGCATTACATCTAGAAGAGCCTAAGTGTTTCCCCTACGATTCCTGCCAGCAGCTGTTGTGAGGTGTGTGTTTGAGGTGCACTATTTTGATGTGCATGTGCACAGTGCTGATGCACGTGGTCACTGATTCAAGGAGTGCACGGGTGCATTGCAACATAAATGGCCTCAGACAAAAGTATAACTATATAACGTAACAAAAAATAGCATGCATTATTGGCACGGGTACATTTCTCGGGACATTATTCTTAGCACACCGTTTCAGACTACAATTTGTAGCCATCCTGTAATCTGGGTTTCATAATACTGATGCCTCTGTCTGTTCTACACAATCATATATGGAGGCTAAATTATATTATTGAGTCACTTTTTCTCTTTATGCTTCCTACGTTTAGTCTAAAGCCTGTTCTTTGTTCTTCTATGGCAGAGCACTATTTTGTTGTCAGTTTTTTCTACAATATTTCTCCTCCAACAGTTATGACAATGTAACAATTGAGGGGGTGCAGTAAGAGGTATCTGTGATCCATACATTTTAAATCAAACATAGCATATTTGAAGGCATTAGCAAAAAAAAAAATAGATATAGATATTTTGGCATGGCTGATGGCTGCAGAGGCACTAGTCATCCAGTAGCGGCACCACTGTGTCATTGCTGAATGTAGGGGAAACCATGCTCACTCTAGGAGCCCAATGCCTTGTCAAGAACCAAAGGACGCATGATGACCGTGCCTTTTCTTTTATTACATGTATAAACACATAACATTAGCAGATATTCCCTCAGACTATTTCTAGCCATAGGTGACGTACAGCACATCAGAACGAATCGAGGGCCTTTGTTGGCTATATTAAATAATTCGGTGTTTTCCAGAGCAATGACAGCCTAGCATTGTGTGGATTACTGTGTCACTGGAGCCAAGGGCTGATAAGACTAAGCTACATCCTTCAGCAGTTATCAGCGCATAGCTACCGGGATTTTGCTCTGTGAGCTATCAAGACGAGCGGCCTGATACTGGGGCTTTAGCGGGGTATTAAACTGACCACATTAACAGGATGTCAACTCCTCTCCAACTCTCTTTATGGTGCCTTTCAGCTTTAAGCCTCGCTAGTCCGGTGCATTGAAACAGGTGAGGTTTATCGTCCGCAGTGTGTGACTGAAAATACACTCAACATAAAAGGACCTAGCTTGAGTTGAACAAGTCCTTCTGAATCTTAATCAACGTTATTAGAAATGAGGTGGTGAACTTTATGTCCATTACAGCAGTCCTTTAGCCCTGGCGTGAAAGGTCAGAGGTTTTTAATTGCTCTGCACCTCCTTATGCACTGCCTGGTGACCTGCACACCTCGCTTCTTCCAGAGCGGTTACGGCCTTCGCACCGAGAGACGGGCTCGGGCGTGAAGATGGAAATAAGAAGGAAAGAGTGGGGGAGACAGAAAAGCAATCTGTGTGAGCTGGGGGGCCAGGAGCAGGTCAAGGCACTGGAATGCTTTTTTTCGGTGGGGCGGAGCGGAGGGGAGAATCAGACTGTGAATAAAATGCCATTTTACCTTTTTGTCTACACTCTACTGCGCTGTGTACTGCAGATGTCATTTCCCTGTGACCGAACAGTGCAGCAAAAAAACATTTGAGGATGTGCTCCGTTGCCTCCTGCATACATCCCCACTGGACTGAGCTGCTGCTGAGGTGCTGCCGTGACTGAGGACAACATTTGACACACACTGAACCACAACAAAAGCCGTCTGACATATTAATTGTATTGCACATGAATTAACCATGTATTTAACGGTGACTCATCTAAGACCAAAGATAATATTGCCTGCCACAGTGTTATCTTTTCTCAAAATGGGCTCCTTTTGCCATGTTAACAAATATTTGAGTGTGGGGGGGAAATCATGTTAATGGTTAGCCATCGGCCAAAACCTCCCCCACAACCTAACCCCTAACCAACCTGACCCAGATAATTCAAACTTATATTGGATTGTTTTTACACGGGTCAGCACGTGTGGATATTCTCTGATTCGGGCGGCGCATTTGATAAAACGTGCGTGACGGATGACATTTTGGTAAAAGATAGTACACATGAAAGGCAGCCTCATCAGCTGATCAGTGTAAAGCTCAGCTCCGTGGTGCCAAGCACAGCATATTTTACTGAAGCGGTTGGATCACGGGGGCTGGGAACTAAACTGCCTGAGTGCAACCTGTAATGGGGCATTAGTTAGCTCTTTTGATCTGAGGACCACAGCTTCAAAGCTATTTACCATGCACCCTTGATCATTTCGGCCAGGACGCCTTCCACACATGTTAAAGAAAGGAAAAGAAAGACAGGATGAACTCAAGGAATACGAAGGACCCATGAAAACAAAGCCAGTGAATGTACATGGATTGCTAATTTGGCGTTTGTTAGTGGTTTGCCATGGGGCAAATTGTGGACTTTGACCATGAAATATTTACTGGACGAACGATGGATGTTCATTTATTATGATGATTCGGAACGGTTATTTGTGGGCTGTGAATGATTTATTTCGGATGTTATTTAGTTCACAAGGAGCAGATAATTAAAACAAACCGCGATGTGCCTTCGAACTTTAATAAGTTGGAACAGATAAAACGCTTTGTGAATGAAAGTGCAAGAAGACAAAGCAATTTCCCGCGGGCTTGACCAGCCCGGAAGCCATTTATATGTTATCAATTTTGATAGAATTAACAGTGCTGTACATTAGGGCGTGATTAAATTCAGACAAATTGCCTAACCTTGTACGCATTTGCTCTACACTCTGTTCATTAAATGCTACAAGAGCCCGCTCCATCCACCGCAAACACAACCATCATGCGTGACAGGGCGCGGTGGCTTGTAATCATACAGATATCAGCCCACACATATTTACATACGGACCATTTTAAAGTGACACACCAATCGTCGTCCCCGCCCCGAGACCCGAGCAATGTCGCCTCTCAGAGACGTTTGCTAACAAGCGCATGTGTGGCTTTCAGATTTTTCTCGAGACGTTAACACGTCAACAACGTGTCACCTTGAGGTCCTTATCCCAACAGAAGACACAGAAAATGCTTGTATAGCATCACGCTGCATTACGAGCAACCTGTGACATCCATGGCACTAGCACAAAGACAAATATAACACACACACCAATACATGTTTGACCAATTTGTACAAAGCTCCCAATCACATTTCTTGGTGAGGATGGCACTCATGGCTGGTTTTCAAGGAAGCCTGACCTCTTGACCTTCCCTAAATTAGGAAAAAACAATAACGGCTCTTGGAACTTTAATTGTATTGATTCTATATAGTTAATCTCCTTGATATCGCCCACCTATATTTCCTTGCTCCAAAGATGCTCTGGAATGGCGACCAATGACGGCCCTAAAAATCGAACAGTAATTAACTGGGGAATAAATAGCTAATGAAGACATTGTTAGAGCTGCCTCCGCCTTCTAGGGAGACCGCCATGAATGCCTCCCCGGCACAGCCAAGTTGTCAATCAAAACGCTGCAAATGAAAAGCTCAGGTAAGGAGTACCACGGTCCAGTGCTCCCAATCACAACTGAACACACACCCGCATGAACACACACTTACGCACACTAACATACACACACACAAAAATACACACAGTGCTGTTTTTTTACCTTTCATTTTTATATCTCCCCTAAACACACACACACACACACACACACACACACACACACACACACACACACACACACACACACACACACACACACACACACACACACACACACACACCTTTAAGGTCCACAAGCTATCCAAACAGAGAGCCGTGGTGGGGTGATGGGGGTGGTGAGGGGAGGGCGGCAGTGACATAACTACACCTTGGCTATAAAAAGACCAATTAACGGTTCACGGAGGGAATGTGCTTAATTTTTAGGCCGTTATGCACTTACCTCTAAAAGCTACTGAAAAATTGAAAACTTGAACTGGGAATAATCCCCTCAGCCATTGTGCCACCGCATATAAAGCAGGGGCTGGCGCGTTTCGTGTTGCGGGATTCTCGGGAGCGATGCTAATAGAATTGCAGCACACTGCCTTTTTTCCTTGGGAGGAGCGGGAGAGCGTAGGAGAACGAGAAGGAGAAATCGAGGCGTGGTGGGAAGGGAGAAAGGATGCATGCAAATCTTTTTGGCTGGGAAATGAAGCGGAAGACAAAGGAAGACGAGGCAGGGCGTCCCCCGAGATCGCCATTATACAGTAAGACAGTAGTTGGTACAGCACCTCCCCTCGCAGCGAGAGCAACAACTGATTTACTCAGGCCATTTATGCATGCACGGAAATCAAATGCCCAAAAGGCCTCTCACACACAAACACACACACACACACACAAACACACACAAAGACAATCACACACACACACACAGACAAATGAGAAGCATATATGTTTAAGTAAGGACTGTATGTTAAGTAAGTACTGTATGATAAATGGGGCTAGCGGTTCTTATATGATGCGCATATATTATTTATCAAACCCTACTGTGCAATATCTACCAACGGAGATACACAATCCTTGCAAAGACAGCCAAGTACGAGTTCATGTTTGGATTTAGTCACTGCTCTACCACAATAACCAAACATGGTGACATTTTGGTATAGTGGCAAATCATTGCCCGTCGCGGAATGCTAAATGCCAAAACATTAACCGTGAGAAAGTCTTGGCCCCTTCGCCCTATGGCCCATTTCTCGTTTGGGCAGTCACTGGAAATCAATTGTTGAACAAGGGATTTTCGCACTACAGTAGAAAAAACTAAAGCAAAGAGATGGGAAAAAAAGCTTTGAAAAAAGAAACCAGCTTATTTAAAAGAAAGAAACAAAAGATAAAACATTCCAATGAAAAGAGGTTTGGTCAAAGAGAAGGATTAGGGCAGCTGCCAATATGCAGGGTGTGTGCTTTTTTCCCACTATGTTTGAATCAATAAGTGTCAAATTCTACTCTAAACAATTAGCCCATCCGTTCGGGAAAAACATTGGGAAACATACACAGGAGTACGATTAAACCCAGCACTATGTTGATCTCCAGAAGCCTGCAGATTCACCACGTCCACAATTTTGCAGACGTACGTCAACTTGTTACAGTGCACTACTTCGGGGAAGGGAAACAAACCAGTACTTGTATACATTTACAAACAAACAATGTGTCAGACCGAGCTAATCCTGCTGCACTTGCGTCTCCTGCTAGAAAGCAAGCCATGAGCTGGCTGTTCTGGCTGTCACTGTCAGCCTGCTTTTACCTGCTGTTCTCTATCCCCTGCCCTGACTTGGTTCAAATAAAGGCTGCGTAGGATTTTCAATTCCATATCTGCATCTGTGGGCTGTTAGATAGACATTTCTTTCATATTGATTGAATAGAGTTGTGTAATTGCCACGACTGTCTTTTTCCCAGAGCCAGAGCAATCCTCACATTGAAGACGTTCCTAAGAGCCTTCTGAAAGCCTTCACCGCTCAAACCGTGTTTGTGGTGTACGAGGGGGAAAGTTGGTTTACCTAATACAAAGAAGTCACATGTTGATCCTTCTGCTGTTGTTCTCTTTGAAGAATACCTCGATCTCTGAAACGCAATGCAGCGTCAATTTGCCAGAGACAGACATCTTTGCATTAGTGTGTCTGCCTTTGATATGCATGGCTTCTTTTGACTTCAAGGCAAAAGCAATTTGACACAATCCAACCCAGCAAATTGAAATGCTGCACTGGAAGAGCAGGGCTCGCCTTAAACTAATGCAGTGTGAGCAGCAAGCCAATGCTCATTGCAACTGCACAAACAATTTGATTAGCACAAAAGGCATTTCCATTCCAACAAATAACTGAAATGGACAATATTTGCGGAAATGTTGGGAGTGGGGGAAATCTATCTGATAACATGCGTGCTAGCAGGCCAAAACATATTTCAGAGTAAGCACACGATACACATAATGTATTAAACAGGATTCTAGGTTGTGTGTCACTCACAAAGAAATGAGTGCTGTAACCCGAGCAGGGTGTAACATCCAAGAAAGGATCAATAACGCTCACTGCAAAAACGGGCGCAAAGGCTAGTGTAACAACTAGCCACGGCGAGAGACTGGGTTGGAAATGGTGTGGATGCTTTGTTCCCCACATGCGAGCTTCGACGCCGGTTGCAAAAATGATTACGACATCCAAGAGAGTGCACGAGATGTAGCTGTACGACTGCATGAGCCCTACAAGAGGAGAGCCCCTTCTCAGCCCACATGTAATCAGCTGAACTGAGCGGGTTCAGCAAAGGATCTGTGCAGCTGTGCTTTATTACAGACACAATAAGTACCAGATTAGGGGGGGGGGGGAAAGGGGAGAGGAGGGGAAGTCGAGGGCGAGTGAGAGAAAGGAGGGGGATATATATATATCCCAGAGAGAGTGAAAGAGAGCAAGAGAGAGAGAGAAAGACTGACTCCAAAAACACATCTGGCCTCAGTTTGTGTTCAGCTGTAACACCAAAAACCGCAAGCGGGGCCGTGTACAAATCTGTCTCCACTTGGTCCGGCCGCCTGCGGAAATGTTACCAGACCTCAGGTTCTTAAACTCGGGGGGGCCTGTGGGAATCTACTGTCGCCTCAGTGAAAGCCATGTTCAACAGGGTCACAGCGACATCCACCACAGTGGCAAAAAAAACCTATTCACTGAGTACTTGTTTTGAAGCGTAAAAACAAAAAAAAGGACCGGCTGTTGAGATTTGTTCCGAGGAGTGTGATACACCTGGCCCCAAATGCAAAATAAATGTCGCACACTACCGTCGTTTCCCTGGTCTGGCTAGAGGTTCGTACATTTTTTGGGGGGTATTTAGCTCCATCAAAGCAGGATAATTGTGCTACTTTGATGGAACGCTTTCAGATGGATGCTGACATGATGCCGACCTGGTTATTAAGTGGGCTTTCAGGCCCCGTGAGTGGAGACAACAGACATAGCTCCTCCTGAGTTTCCATAACAGGGACACAATCAAGAGCAATACAGACGCATAGATATAGAAAAAAAGAGGAACAGGGGGAGAGAGAGGAAAATACAAGTGTCTGGACGGTCGGGTTGTTAATGCTAGCTCCAAGGCGTAACGTGTTTGCCAACAGAGATGGATTCGCCAGAAACACAACCCCAATCATTAGGAGCGGATTCTGTATTTGCTGAAAACATCCCTGGTTTGTACTACCCTATAAACAGCTCACACATAAGGAATGATTAGATATCCAACCACATGGTGGTCTTCTTGGCCTGCTCCTGTGTGGCCCCCATCCTCCCCCCCCCCCCCTTTAACTCAGAGGGGGGTCTTACGATATCCCAATTATAGAAGCTCATAAAAGCAATGATCACCAGATCCGTCATGATTCGTTCAAAATAATGGGCAAATTGTTGGTGAGAGAACAAACTAAGATTTAGAACATTAAAGAATTGAGAAAGGTTGCCTTACATCGACTGTGTGTGTGTGTGTGTGCGTGCGTGCGTGCGTGCGTGCGTGCATGCGTGCGTGCGTGTGTGTGTGTGTTTTCACAGGGGCCGGGGAAATCTACAGTCAGCAGCAACTGGCCGTCGGGCATCCATTACACAAACACAGACCAAGGCAGCGCTTCCACGTTAGGAAATAGTTTGAAGGATTAAATTGTGCCAGGTGCCGTCCTATTTTCTTCAAAAGTCCCCTGCCAGGGCCTCCAGGTACCAGAATAGCGGGTTCCTCAGACCGGGGATTGATCGCATTCTTCAGAGCATGTGAATAAGCGTGCGGGGGCGGATTGGGGGTCCGCGTGCCTCTGACTCTTCTGCCGGTCCCATTACTCAGATTGCTGATCAGGCAGTGGCTGAGGGCGTCCAGCTATCTGCAGGGCCTCTAAATCATTTGGCCTGGGATGTGGGCCCCGGCATTTCCGTCGGCCCGGGCTCATTGCGTTTATTGGTGGGTAAAAATGTCCTACACTAAAAGTATTACTTTGAGAAAAAAAAAAAAAAGAGGAAGGGAAATTATTTTTGTTCAAGGTTTCGCCCAGGACATGGTTTTATGTGAGCGAAAGCACGTTCCTGTTCGCGTAAGCGTGGGTGGAAAAGAAAAAAAGAAGTCCTTTTTATATGAAGTATTTCTGGTTGGGGTAGATTTTATTAATGAACCCAATCTCCGCCGCGTTTTTATTTCCTCCAGGACCACCAGGGACGGATCAGACAATATAGGCGTCGCCGTCGGTGGTGGTCGCCCAAGATGCGTGGCTGAATACTTCATTACACGGATTCGATATCGGACGACTCCAGCCCTGCTTGCTCCACGATGGGAGCAGTAAAGCAAACTTTAATATCAAAGGCGTGTTGGAATCGCTAATCCTCCGGCGCAGAGGAGGGGAACCGCGGCTGTAAATCGGTGTCCGTGGCGGCCGGCGACGGCCGAGTGCCTCGACGGATCACACAGTGGGTCTCCTCTGAATCCACCTCATACACAAACGTGGCAGCCGTAAATACAATTTAAAAAAATGCCCGGCTGGCAGCTTTACAGTGTCGCTGCTTCAATGATGTCAGCGATGTCCCAACATTATGTGACTCTGACACTTCTCTCTATTTGTAAGGCTAACCCTTGGAGTTAAAAGATGAAAGGGCCCGGGCAAGGCTTCTGTTAGAATCAGTTGTTGTCAAGATGTTAACTAAAACTTGATAACAAGCTGCGTTTTCTCTTTCGCAGTATGTGGAAATCTGTCTGACCTCATTGTGAGCTATGAGGTCAGAGAATGACTGTGCAGCCCAGACCGTCAATGATGCGTTTCCCTCTTGGACTGCCTCGCCAGATGGTTTGGATCACGTGAGTGCCGGAGTCGCGCTGGGCTTTGGAAGAGAGTAAAAGGTCCAAGCACACTATGTATAGGCCTCAGTGGTAATTACTTCAAATGAACGGCACATCATGTTATTTGGCCGATGTATAAAACACATGCTGTCCAACATATCTGGTGAAGGAAAACAGATGCTGTCGGACAGTTAATAATTGTGTGTGCCAAGTTGAATGCCCTGCTGAACTGAGTAAATATAAAGAACAAACTTTAGCATTGCAAAGGTACATAATCATAACCATTCCATCTTCCAGAGCAAAAGCCAGAAACAAAAGGCCAGCACGTTGGTGTAGGTTAGGTAAGGCAATCAAAAGGCAATTTTGTGCAGCACTTGGAGGGGTTGGTGGTGGTAATTGTGTATAAAATCTTTCGGTCTGTGGCAAAAAAAAAAGATTACACAGAAAACACAATAATTAAGACTCGAGCTGTCCGTAATTAAAATCCACTTTAAAAGCAGAAACCATTGACTGTTGCCTGCTTTCCAAGGACACTTCTCTTTTCCTTTTCCAAATTCCTTTGTTTGATTTCGATTGAAGAAGTAAAATTCGAGGGTCTGATAGTCGACCGTAGAATAGAAAACACTTGACCCAATTACATCCACCTGTGGGCCCTCCATCACCGAAGGTGTCCGATGAACAACTCCAATATATATCATGGCCGCCGCACTGCAAGGGAGGGGCAGACATGTGTTCTCAGACCTCGCCTGAAGCGTAGGCAGTAAAGAAAAGAACGTTAACTTGGCTTTCATGGTAGCCATCAAGGCTATTGGGTTGCGGAGCGGAGGCTAACCCCTGGCGGGCAGGTAATGGCCAGCAGGGGATAGAGGCTGGGAAGAGGGCGTTGTCTGTGGACCAGCGCGCTGCTCCTTCTAGCGTTACAGGCTCTTCCCTCGGCCTTTATGTGCAGAGACAATGACAGCTCTTTGGGCAGGAGGGGGGCTCCGAGGCGAATGAGGGGGAGCTGGAGGGAAGGGGGGGGGGTTCTGGTTACCTTCCCAAGCAGCACCACAACAACAGAGGGTGGAGGAGATTCTCTTACACCACAGCCAGTTTCTGGTTTCTACCGGAACACTGTGCAGTTTACATGCCTCCGAGCGGCGTTTAGCGAGGCTGTAAAAACAAGCACCCTTGTACACAAAGATCAGAAAAGCAAAAAGAAAGGGGAAGTTAAGAATTTAAGAATTAAATACGGAGGACAAAGGAGAAGACAAGCAGTCGCTGAGGGACAGAAGGAATATAAAACACACACACAAACTTAAAAAGCACATACAGTAGTAAACACTTGCACAAACAAACTCAATGTGCATGTACGAAAATGATGACCGTATCATCCCCTCTCATTTGGTACGGCAATTCGCACACACAGT
Organism: Pollachius pollachius; assembly: GCF_949987615.1. NCBI lineage: Eukaryota > Metazoa > Chordata > Actinopteri > Gadiformes > Gadidae > Pollachius > Pollachius pollachius. The sequence continues at coordinate 6,323,281 of NC_136947.1, read as the reverse complement.
GTGGGCGGAGAGAGAGGTCAGGGATCGGCCTGGCCACACATCGCTGTGTAGATGGATTCAATGGAAGCGGGAGCTGAATGCCTTCAGCCAAGTCTGTAGTGAGAGCAGCCCCCGCACCCACCACCATCATGCCCTTCCTCCTCGCAACTTCACCATTAACAGTTATTCACTGGGGCTACCTTTTGTGAAGTGTTTTCCAGCCTGTACTGTAACCCAAAGCGCTGTTTTGCATACAGATTTCATCAAGAGTGAGAGCGCTTGGAGACAGTATCCGAAGCAGTGTAAGGGGGGGCTGGAGAGACTGAAATAAATAAATGTAAACAGTGGAAACAAAGAAAAAGAGAAGAAGGTAGTGTGTGTGTGTGTGTGTGTGTGTGTGTGTGTGTGTGTGTGTGTGTGTGTGTGTGTGTGTGTGTGTGTCGTTTCAAATAGAGCCTAGCCGGTGGGGGAAAACGAGGGGTTCCTTTCAGTTGTCACATTAAAAAGATTCATCCGTCACCAACCAAAGGCTTAATGTGATCTCTCCTGCACTGGCAGAGAAGGGAAAACTTTCCACTGCACTTGGCCAAAACCACTTAAACTGATAAGTCAGAATAAATAACAAAATAAGAATTCCAAGTGTGGAGCTTATCGTGGTCAACAGACAAACATGGTCTGACCGCTCCCACAAAATAAAGAGAATAATTAACTTAAGGACACAGCCGGAGAGGAATAACCGAGGGCAATTAGACAGAGTATGTGCTGGATAGTAAGCCTACATGTTTTTTTTATTTAAACATCCAGATTTTGTTCAAACGTATTGAATCAAACTTCAAAGTGCTTGACGTTCCCTTGTATGCAAACCTAGTCTGGCACAGTTTCAGACACGTACCAAATCGTTAGATTCAGGACGTTGTAAGGCGCTGTTGCCGGTGAGGTTTCTCCGTGTAGGCAGCACTGCCTGTCAAGTGTGTTGGATTCTGTCAGATGACAGAGGCTACATCTCAAAGAGAGCCTGCAGCGGAGATGCTAGTACATATTCTGTTGCATTCTGGGCAGCGGGTGGATTGGGGGGGGAGTGGGGCAGGAAGGAGCTAACGTGACAGCTGTAGCGGCCCAGGACACCGGGAGGATCTGGAACCACAAACATTTGTCTTTCTGCTCCACTGGAATCCACATTAAGGGGGTCGTCATCACCGCGGCGACCCCCGGACTGGCTTCCATGGCAGCTGTCCATAGGGTTCAGCGCAAAGGCAAACAGCAGATAGGACATTCAGAGAGCCAGCAAGAGGCCCCTCTGTGTATTACTGTTAATGACCAACCGAGAATGAATCACAACCCAAATTGAGGAGATTTACAGTCACTTAGGTTGAGGTAAAACAAACAAAAGTCATCGTCTTAAGCCTATTACAGATAGAATAAATAATGACAGAGAGACACATGGGCCGGTAACATGAGAAATCCCCAATTGCCACGCAGATCACTCATGTTGAATCACCAAGGTTACCTGATATTACATCAAATAGTGAAGCCCTTGGTGTTGTCCCCGCATGTGTAGCACTCAATCAGCCCGGTCCTCCTTGAGAGACACACGTTTCATCGGCCCTTCGGGACCCAACCTTTTAAGATCAACATTACATGTGGCACACTGCAAACTGCGCGGGAGTGGAGCCCAGGGGTAGATCTGAACACGGATAGACAGCTGGTTCAGGGACCTCGGACACAGAGAGAGAGAGATTTCCGAGGAAATTCAGGCTTCTTTCTTTTGTTTTTTTTTCCTTTTTACGGCTGTTGAATTGTGGGCAAACGGCGTAGAGCATCTCTGGTAAGAACATTAAAGAGCTTTTACGAGGCGGCCGGCCGACCGACCAACCCCAGGTCTCCTTTAATGAAGGACAGTGTCCAGCCCTCTCTCTCTCGCCCTTTACGGCACCCGGCCTCTCGGCCCTCGGAAGGGCTCCAGACACATAAGGGACATCTGGCCCTTCCATCTCCAAACATGGCCCTTAATGGCCAATTACAAACTCCGGGGCCGGGGAGCAGGGTACGCTTTATGGTTTCCGATGTATCCAAAACAAGGATTCCTCCGTCTATCATGGCCACATTAGCGTATATGAGACAGGAGGGCCCATCGGACTTAATAAGGCTTATCCTTTCCCGAGCATGGCCATTAAACTTCCTGACCCAACCCACGCAAAACCCCGGCCATCAACTCCCAGCCTGGCGGATTAAACAAATGATTGTTTTTTCTCACCGGTAGCAATCATGGCGTTAAATAAAGACATTTAATGGTCAGGCGACTGAATGTACTTCCCGACCCCCGCTTCAGACTCGACTGGGTTCAAAGAGATTGAATTAGCATGACATACTGTATGCAAATTAGGCCTTCAAATCAAGATGGCCCCCATAAATACTGCACGAGTAGTCACGTCATCTAGTGTGCTAGATGTTGACCAAAAACAAGAGTGTTACTACTGCTTTACTCTACCCAATGTGTGGCAATTGTGGGCTCCAAGTGTTGTGCTGGCCTTTTCTGGGCCATCTGATTTAAAGCCTGAGGTCAGGTCCTCCTACAGAGACGGCTGAGAGGACAGTTACAGGCAGCCAATAGCGTTGCCCCTGACAACGCATAGCTCCTGCCAAGTTTGGGCCCCGTCAGCTTCAAGTTCCCCTTCTTCTCCTTTTCAGACTTTCCCCACCCCCGTCTCCTTCCCCCCCTTTTTATTTTCTAGTTGGGGGTTCCCAGTCATTATTAAGTCCCCTCCCCCTTTGGTTGCAAACACAACAGTGTTATCCATGTCAAATCCATTTGAAACAGCCCGGGGAAGTCAATATGGAGGCAATTGATTCTCTCCCTTGAATATGGAACACCTCGTGTGGAAAAGCCCAAGCAATAGCTCCAATCATCACAAAGTACAAAAGAACGTGGGGGAAAACCGAAAAAGAATTGTGCTGCATGTTCCCAGAAAAGGGATTCTGGTTTGATTTCGAAAAATGTAGTTTGGTCTCTTCACAGTTGTGAATAATATGGTCTATGCAATATCTTTTTGTAATCCACTTTTAATTGAGAGTGATTGATTTCAAACAGATGGCCTTTACATCTCGCAGTGCAAGTGGAAAAGTCCAGTAAACCTACACTCTTTAAAGCAAAAAGAAAACACTTCTGTTCAAAGCAAGCACATTAAAATTCCAGTAGCGCCTGTGTCTCCACAAAAATACAAACATGTAATGATTTTTTTTTATAATAGAATAAAAAACTCTTCAAGTGTTGATAAGCACACAGCCACTGAACAGAGCATTTTTGTAATAACACGTTAATCCGCTAAAACTGTATTGAAATGTTTAGCAGAGCGGGTGCAGTGCAAACAGCGAAGCCAAGGCAAGAGAAGCATAAAATAATAGCATATGAAGCATTCCATTTCAGAGACAAAGAGGTCTGAGAAAAATGGAAATAAAATGAAGAATGAACACAGATAAAAAGGGAGACGAAACAGTAGACGAAAAAAAACAACGAATGAATAGCGTCGTCCAATTTTCGTAGAGCCAAGTCATTTTTCGCAGGTGTCCTCAACTAATTAACACCTCGGCCCAGCCTCTCAGCCTCCTGTCTTGAGCCACAGGTGTGACGAGATCAAGGTGTGACCCGATGAAACACACACTGCCAGTGCCAAACGGTTATTTCCTTCCACTGATAGTCTTTATCTCTTGCCCCCCCCCCCCCCCCGCACCCCTTCCTCTATGCCTGAAAGCAGGCATGTTTAGGCAGTAGTCTCATACTAAAAATAAACCATTATCCCCAGTTGGCTGGACCACTCGCTGGACGTGTTGCATCGAAAAAGGAAAAAGAGAAGAAAACAAACCGAGGAGAAACGGGCTCGGTCAGTGTCGGCGCTCTGTGTATCACCGTATGATGAGCTTAAGTTATGCCAGGGAGCAGAGGAGCCGACAGAGGTAAACATGGCATCAAAAGGTGAGCTCGTGTTCCACCACCTGTACTCCCTGCAATTTCACCCAGTGGGTCCCCAGCCTACCCCCGTGGCCGGAACTGGGGGGGGGGGGGGGGGGGGGGGGGAGAGTGACAGTGAATACTAACCGCCAGCACCTCCGTCTCCCCCCGTCTCCCGGGCTACGGAACGTGGGACGCGCTGCAGAATCATAAATGAGCGACTTTGACAGAGAACACACCGGCTTAAGAGGGAGGGGGGTGAGGGGGGGAAGGAGGAGGAAGAAAAAAAGAAGAGGATGAAGGATGAGAGGCAGAGGCAATGAATTTAGAGGTTGGGGATTTTCGATATGACAAGGGTAGTTATTTGCTGGCAGCAGCAAGCCCTCTACCAACAAAGGGCCTTTCATATTTCCTGTGAACAGAGACAGAGGCTCCCATTAATCCCTGGGGGAGGGCTCATCTTCAGGCTTCTCCTCCACACATAAATTACTCTTCTTATGCCCTTCCTTCTATTAATGCTCTGTGTTTACAGCACGGGACGTAAAAAAAAAAAGGAGCGGGCAAAGAGTTGACGAGCCAGCGGCACGTCGTTAATGGGCAAGGCTACTTTTGAAAACCGTTATGTCGGCGTTAACTCATCACACATGTGCCAACATTTGCTTTGCACACGGCCAGTCAGGAGGCAGTGGCGACCACACTTTTTACAGCTGCCCCCTCCTGCTGTCCCCATCTCCATCAGTCTGTCCATCAGGCTCTCCCTCGCTCCATCACTCTCTACCTCACTCCATCAGTCTCTCCCTCCCTCTGTATTGGCGATATCTCTCGCTCTGTCAGCATCTGTGCCATCTACCACGCTCTCTCTCTCTCTGGCTGTCTGGTGGTGCCATGTCTGATGGTGCTATCTTTCCATCTCTCTCGGTGTCCCTCTCTCTCAGTGCTGTGCCATCTCTTTCCCTCTGTGCCATCTATCCCTCCCTCACTCAGTGTTGGTGCTATCTCCCTCTCTCTCTCCGTCTACCCCTCTCTGTTATCTCTCTCTTGGTCTGTCTGCCTCAGTCTAGGTGCTATCTCGCTCTCCCTCCCTTCCTTGCTCTCATTCATATCAAAAGAGTAAAGGGAGTTGGCGTAGGGCAAAGCTCTGCCCAGCTGTCGCATTTTTTTAGCAGATGAATTCCCCCCTCAGACTTCCAGGGAGCACGCCAATCCCCACTTATCCGGTGCAGAATGGCGTTTAACAGTGGAGCACAGCTGCCTGCATACACACGCTCAGACCCCTCGGTGGTCTGCTGTAAGGCAAGATAAGCCACTAAGGAACTCCTGCCCTGCCTGTATAGCATTCTCAGGATGGATTTAGAAAAAAATATTAACAGGAGGGGGGAGGGGAGAGAGATAGGAGGGAAGAGGGAGAGGAATGGAGGGAGGAGGCAGAGTGAGGGAAAAAAAATCCTACTGGTGTGGGGGCCTGGTGTCAGGGCAACGTTACTTCAAATGGACACCAATCGATGGAGGTGCAATCAGGTTTTGCAAGCGTGCGCTGGACGGGCCAATAAATAAAGGCCGGGGCTTATCATGGGCTGGGATTGGTGGAGATAGGCTGAGCGGGGGCCAGGCACTGTCTCAGCTAGGGACGAGTGTGCATGAAATAACAGACTCCATAAAAACCAGCCCTCTTACCTAGAACAGCATGCGGCACACTTTCAGCCGCCACACCGCCCCATTCCCCGGTGTGAAGGAGCTGTGGCATTACGGCTTTAATAGCTTCCATTCTTTTTGTTGAGCCTCCTTGTAAAAAAAAAAATGCCATGTTTCATAAAAAAACAAGCCATGTTTCTTTTTATCTGCCTGTGTTATAGAAATGCAGGTAGTGTGGAGCAAGCGGGCGTGGACCATGGCCGATGTGGATTCTGGGGGGGTTTCGCTAGCTGCTAGCATAGAAATTCATTGAGACGGTCCCCCGTTTTAGGAGCAGTGTGGAACCAAGGCCAACCTAATCATTCGCAAACTATGAATCACGGCAGTGTGCACAGCTGTGGGCATGACAATGCACTTGCAAGGGAGGGTGCGCGCTTGCGTGCAAACGCATGGTCTCGAGTATCAAACACAAGGGTGGGTTTTAAACACACTCCATCTTGTATTCATAAAGCCACAGATCTCTTTTACACATCGCCATGTCCTGAAGCACATTGATCATGGAGGTGTAGAGAGGTAGCATGCGTAAGGAAAAGGTAAAGAAAGAAAACGACAGGTATCAATTATTTTGTATGAAGGAAAGAAACCGTATGTTTTCAACGAAACTTGTGAAAGAGTCATTGCAAACGCTGGTTTAATGTCATTTCTACCTCAAACTCAAAGCAAAAAAACACTCAATGGATATATACCGGCAAGCCCCTCCCTCCCCACCCTGACAATGGCCTGCCCTGCACTGCATGAAAAAGTCCCTCTGCAACGGCTAAGCCCGCTGAATAGAAAACAATGCTTTGTTTGTGTCTCTATGACCTCAGCCCTCCTAGACAGCACATTCTGGGCAGGACACACAGGGGGATATGCAGCCCTTTCACATTCAAATGGGATTCACCGCAGTTGTCTTTTCCCTACTCATCCAATTGGGTGTGCTGCACGGGCATCTAAATGCGTGCACTGTCCACGCATGCCTGTCCGTCTTGCTGTCTGTGTCTGCCTATGCGGCTGTGTGTGTAAAGCAAACAGCCAGTACCAAAAATAATAAAGTCCTGTCAAGCAGATGGTTTATGTCCCTGGTCGCTCCTCCAGAGGCTTTGAAGGCACGGGGGCGGAGCCTCGCCTCTCTTGTGTACGTTATCCAGTCAGCTGACACCCACTTGTCCTGGACGTTTGTGATGTTTCAGGTCCAAAATAGATTCTCCCATGTAGGCCTTAAGCCCTGCTGCCCTTTTGACCAATACAACCTTTTTTCTCCCCCCCCCTCCCCTTCCTTTTTTCTTTTTCCATGTTGTATATACTGGAGTAAACAGCATGATAACACACACACACACACAGACACGCATCACGTACACACACAGACACCGACACAAACAAGCACGCACAAAGCTTGCAAAGAACATTCGCTAATACAATTGCCATTTCACTTCATCGGCTCACAGTCTGGCTGCAAATAAACAAAGAGTTGAAATATTTAACAGGCTCATCTGAATGAATACCACAGCTGCGGTGGGTGATTACATCTCTGGTCAGGATCTCCAAATGAGGCTGCAGTGAAAACCAAACTAAGTATATGTATGAATCACTGAACAATATAACAGTCTAATGGGCTTCCTCTAGGTTATTAAAAATGCCCTTTAAAGTTAGGACCTAAACGGCGACGGCGTCTAATCTCACACACACACACGCACGCACGCCAACACACACACACACACACACACACACACACACACACACACACACACACACACACACACACACACACACACACACACACACACACACACACACACACACACACACACACACCATCTAATTCTCATTTCCAATGGGGGTTAGGATAGTGGCCCTATGTACAATAAGACGTTAACAGTGGATCAGACTTAGATAAGCCTCCGCAGAGTCAATAATAAATGGTTTTGCTTGAACCCCATTGGGGGCAGTGCGTGTGATTAAATAAACAAGCGGCAAAAAAGCTGGAAAAATAGTCAGACAGCATGTTGCTCCAATATAAATGCATGCCTCCCCCCACTCCTCCCTCCCTCCCTCCCTCGCTCTGCCTCCCACCAGGTCCTCTAGCCTGGGAGCCTAGAGGGAGTGCGGGGCTGAAACAACATGCGGTCAGGCTCCTCCGCCCATGGCTCTGTCGCTCCCTCAAGTCCCTCCTCCTGCTGGACATTCTTCCCATACTCCATTTAATTCAGATGTTGCAGCTTGGCCGGGACAGCCTCCTTTTGTCTTTCCAGCAAACAAAATGGACACATCAATCACGACTGACGAGGGGCAAAAGTAATGGATTTCTGACTGAAAGGAGAACCGTGAAGCCGCGTTGCTGCAGTAGAAGTATAAGTATAATAAATACCTTGAACATCGATTCAGGCTAATTTCAGAAAACCGTTTCTCTGCATCTGATAATCACCCCCTCACTTAAAGATGAGCTATTGTAATTACTGCAGCGCTCACGCTAATCTGCCAGTCAGTACACGTACTGCATCTTGATGGAGAGCAGAGGAGCGTGGTGAGGTTCGGTCTCACTGCTGCCGCCCATGCCCCCAATTCCATCTCTGACGGGAGACAATTGGTCAAAGTGTGAAGGGAAAAAAGAAATGTGATTTACATTTCCAGAAGAAGAGGAAAATTGGAGATTAAAGTTGCCCCATAGGTTTTATTCAAAGTCCAGGCAGCCTTAATAAGCCCAATTCATTCTCCTCCTGGGGCCTTGCTCCCTCTATCACTAGTGACAGGCGTGAAAGGTCAATAACCTTGGCCCACAGCCCTCATATGGTTAGCAATGCCATAAATTAACGGCGGAGGCCGTTATTCCAAACTCCTCAAGTCACACGAAGAAAGCTTATCTTCTACAAAGGCCACAGTGCTTAGAACACTTAGTGGGAGAGTGAGGGGTTGACAGGGAGTCTGTACAAGATTGCACGCTTATTGCATTCCGGTGAGCAATGCGCGGTGGTGGAGTGTTGTTTCGCCAGAACTCTCCGTGGAAAACCATGCTAGACCTGGGGGGGTGCACGGCGAGTGGAGCTACGTGCCGTGACATTCCCTTTAAGTTTGTTCACTCAGTCATCTTTTAGTTTGTTTGCATGCCTCAAGGTTTCTCCCATGATGTCTCGCAGCAGACATGGGGATGGCGTCATGCACTATCCTCGGCTTTCCCTTGAAACTTTGTTTTTCACATATTTCTATATATTATTATTTATTTTCTTTTAATTGCGTTGGCCCGCTGTTTCATCAACAAATTGGTTCATATGGCGCGTTCTGATTTTCTGATGCTCGCTGCGCCCGGGAAGCACGGAGCATGGAATGGACCCTCTGCTTGTACCAGTACTTAGATCCTCCAGTAACCTTGCAGCCCCCATCCGGCTCCCCTCCTGCTGGGACGGTGGTCCAACAGGAAATAAAGTGGCGACATGCTGCACACTCCTTTAATGCCTCAGTAAATATCGACACAGGGAGAGGGGGGATAATATAAACCCCCGTGCTGCCGCGAAATGTGGCTCTCTGGCAGAGGGCGCACGCTGAAATGGAGGCTCCTAAATCGCGCCGGGTCAATCATAATATCCGTGTTCGTGATGGCAAGCTGTGGTGTCAGCAAGGCCCGGTAACGGTAGATCAACCCGGATGGGGACAGGCAATACACTTTGCCACACTCATCAGATGAGCAAACGTTTTGGCGGGGAGAAGAAATACAGTTCACACAGCATGTTCCGAATCACAACAAAGTACTAGATTAAATGTATATAAATCTAGGTGATGAGTTTTCTTTTTTTTACCCCCATCCTACAGACATGACAATAAATATAAATAGGAAAGCAGTGCTGCCACGAGACCAGAGCAAGAAATGATCAATAAAAATGCAGGATGGCAGGCAGTGGTTGTATCTCACGCAAGCCCAAGATACACACCTCGACTTTTAGCTTTGAATAAAAACAGGAACGTATTAAAAAAGGCACAGCCTTCTCAATACATTCAACAAAAGCTGCACTTGAAGCAACTCATTATACACACCAGTGAACACCCTCATCATAGGAAGTCATCATTGGGAAATGCATGTTTTTTTTCTTTTTGTCCGCTAGAATGTTTGACTAAATGCTTCACTGCCGTCCATGTGTTACTCAATTAAGTCCCATCCATCATTCTAGGGAGAGCCGGGGGAGCCATCCATCTCCGGGGTCGAGGTTGGAGGACAGAAGGAGAGAGGAAGGGAGTGAAGGAGTAGGTAAACGAAAAAGAAATAGAAAACGGGCTCCATCAGGCGATATCACCAGATAACAACTGGCGAGTAATCAGAGGGCTAGCATGCAGACAGTGTGGAGGGAGAAGCGCTGCTACACTGAAATCCCCCGCTGGAACACAATAGGTTGTGGAGCCGGCGGGGAGGTGGACGTCTCTTCTGAGGCAGGATATTGGCCTTTGTGAACATGGTTCTACTATCTGGGTCAATTAATGTAGCCTTGCTCCAACTCTCCCTCTCTTTTGTTGTCAGAGGAATAATGGCGTGCCGGTTTGTGTACCCTCTTTACCACAGCATTGGTTTTTTGATTGCAGTGCCGCCGATTGCATACCAGAGTACAGAGCCAGGCTAGTGGGAGGAACATGGGAGCTGGTTTTGCAGCCGCTCAAAAATGCAGCTCTACATTCGCTCAAAGCAGCTCATAAATATATTAATTTGAGTATTAGTTTCCCCACCAGATTGACCCAGCCGAGAAAGAGGACACTTGACCGCATATCTACATTCACTGTGGATCCTTCAGAGAGGCCTGGTTCGAAACAGGTTGTGCAACAGTATCTGGCAGCCAAAAGGCCACACCCTGGATCTGAAAATCAAGGGTGCAGTTGTAAATTCAAATTCGTTCCAGCGCAAACTAAACAATCCAGCCAAAGATTGAAGAAAGCAGACACCGTCGTTGTTTTTTTTAAGGGCTGTGTTTTGCCGGACAGCAGAAGTGCTTATTAGTCATAAACGGCAAAATTCCTAAAATGTGAAAACAAATATTGATAAAAATAAACTATGCAAAGTCAGGACTTGGGAGACATATTATTGCCCCCAGACATTTTATCAGGTAAAAATAATATTAGCCTAGTTAAATGAGGCATACAAGCGATACGAGCCAGAGTTTCGGGTCAACAATGCTATTTATGCATGACCTCATTACATGGCAGGGTCCGAACTTCACCTTCCGATGTCAAGTTGAAACTTCAACATCTCAACTAGAAAACACAAATTTCCAAAAAGTATTTCGCTAGCCGCCATGACCGAGTGCTCAGAGAAGGATTGTTTAGCAAAACTTAATTCATCTTTTCCCTTTTGACAGTCTTTGAGATGGAAGCACATACACTTAAATTTCAAAACCTAAGCAATCGTGTGTCAAGGCCCAGTGGCCAGTGAGGTCTAGGTGTGATCTAGGGCCAAATAAACAATAAAACCCCTGTGACCTTCACATGACGGCGCCGAAGTATTATGAAAGGGGGCGGCTCCTGCAAACTGTAAGCGATCCATCTTGGATTATAATAGAACTATGAATCTCTTTATTAGAAGATTGAGTCCACAAAAGGCCAGGATGACACAAAACTACATAATAAAAAAAACGGGTATCAACCGGGGATTTTGCAGTCAGATAACAGGCCAGTGATTGTGTGTGCTGCTGTTGTTGCATCTGAATGCTAGCATCATGCGTTGACAGCTGTGGCTTTGGACGCGTGGTCCTTAGCAACAGCTGGGGCCTGCGGAAGTCCTAGCTGGAGGAGTCCTCACCACCACAGAGGGCTATCTGAGTTGCACAGGGCTAATTATATGCCAAGGACAAGCGTCCGACACACACACACACACACACACACACACACACACACACACACACACGAGGTGCCTTAACCACTGTCTAATGTCAGTGTCACACAAGCCTGCGGGTGCCCAAGGCAGCAGCTAGGGTCGGAGGGGGGTTATGAGCGATAGGACTAGAGGTGTCGAGAGGCTGGCCGGTCAAACCTCGACAAAATACTCTATCCGTTGCTCGGGCGTATCTCAAGTCTGCCCTCTCCATTGCCTCCAAATTTAAAATGACGATGTGCAGGCTACCTGATAAGGAGGTACTGCTTTAGAGTGAAAAAAAAGGTCACACATAAATAAAATATGCCCTCTTCTGTCACCATGTCTCACCGCCCGGCAATCCCTCCTGGTACAGGCAAGGAGACACCGGGGCGCACGTCCCTCCCACCCCTGACTGGTGCCGTCTCCTTCATAACACATTTACAACGTTATTATTTTAGCGTTATGATAAGGCCCCTGCGATGGAGCCATGGCTACTCTGACAGATGATAAAAGGTTGCCCTAATGTGCCGAGCCTGTGTTTCGTCTTGGTTATATTCCTTGCGGTGCAGTATTGTATTGTCCCTGTTGCTAAATTGCATCAAAAGGTCTGGTTTCAAAGCCATATAGCATGTAGATCCAATCTGCTGCCACACCATGTGGTTGTTATCTAGGCCAGGGCAAAGAGGGAAAAATAAAGCAGAAAAAACAGCCAGGAAAAACAACACAGACAGCGGATGAAAATGTATAGCAGCTGATAACAAAGAATAAAGCAGATTCAGTCAAAAACCCGCCAGCGATGCCTTAGCTGGGAATTGGAGCACAGCCTTCATTCCAATGTATTGATCAGTCCAAACAAAGACCCTGGATTTATTGATCCATAGAGAAAAAAACGGGTGGGGGAGCAATGGACTTGTCTTGGAAAACATTCCTTATACTGGAAGTGCTGCCTCGGCTTAAAACATACGAGGACGGGATTGGGAGGTGGGGGGAAGGCAGGTCCGATCAAACACTTGGCTACACTTGATGTGTCCAGCTACGGAATCCGCATAACAGTGCACGTGAAACATGGAGCAGGCTTTATAAAAGAGGAAATAAATTACACGGGTTCCTTGGTTTTTTGCCCGGTGCTTTGCGCTTTTTCTCATCTTGTCCTCAAGAGACTTCTCTGTGCTTATAGCTCTCATCTTAAACAAGGATTTGAATATTAAAGGAGATATGTTTGACTGGTGAATAATTCAAGACCGGAGAAGACATCAGCTCTCACCTCGTACGACAACGAATGACCTCGATAGCGGGAAGAAATACCTTCAAACGTCCGGCTTCATTGAGAACTGTGGCGTATCGTGTGAAATAACTCATGCGTTTGATCTTACTCTACGTATCAATCATGTCTTTGTTTAAAAAATAAGAACGTATTGGAAGTTGAAATAAATATGCGCAGATGTAAATTATTCTCGTTCTGATTTTTATTAGTGGTTATTATTCAACAGGTAATAAGAACAAAGACTAATTTAGCCAATGGCAGCGTACTGGCACGGCTGCCTGTGCACTAAAAGGTCTAATACTTGGCATGGCTCTACTTTTCCCAATGATAGATGATCAACAACACAGGTCAGTACTCCTTGTTCTAAGGGGTGCTGCGCATTCAGAGAACCCCCTTGGTGAGGGTCAGGACCCCTTTGGCTGGTCTCTCATTCATCTGGAGCTGGCCAGAAATACCCCCCTCCCTCCCTCCCTCCCTCCCTCCCTTCCAGTCTGAGTCACCCCAGAGCAGAAAAAAATGGTTTTGTCGGTTGCCGAGCACTTGGCCCAATTTACAGGAGAGGGTCAGCCGGGGTCACATCTGACCAAACACCGGGGCCTCTCTGACACATCTGGGAGTGGCCCAGGCTGTACCAGGGGCCGTCAAGAATCTTGACACAACGCAGGGAACCAGAACAAAAGCATTCAAATGGACTGAGTGAAAAACATGAATCAGAACCTCTCGCAGGACTTTGTACTTCCCCAAGGTTTCATGGTTATGACTTTCAACTGTGGTAAAGACTAATGAGACATCAATTAATGAACATGAGCGTACCTGCTCGCATTTATGAGTATTTTACACTACTAGTGGAAAGGCCAATTTTTGAGCAACATGGACGGCCTGTACTACAACCTCAAACTGAGTGCGGTAGCATTAAGCCTGAGGAACCACTGCATCATATCATAGCATTAGCATGCCGAGGAATGGCATTTTAAGTATTAAAAGCACAAGCAAGTTACAGTGTGTATATCCAACCCTGCAACACATGTGGTATTTAAATTTGAAGTGCTGTGAAGTGTATAAAAAAAAAAGAAGTGGGATGGGAGGACAGCAGAAAAGCAGCATAAGAGTTTATTAAGCTCAATTAGGCTCTTGGTTTTTCATTAACCCAGTTTTGTAGAGGGACGTCGGTGCTGCATAATTCCCGGTCTGACTCTCATTACAAGCCTGCTTTACGCGTCACATCTCTAAAACCCCGTCTCTCGGCTCTCTGAAGCCCCCCCAGACGCTTTTAGACCAAAAAGAAAAAAGGCAGCAAACCACCTTAGCACATCTGAAATTAAATATTTAACATGTGGAAAAAATTAAAGAAATAAAGATGATTCACTGCATGCAAACATCTAAATAAAAATGAGTCAAGCGCGCTGCTGGAGCCAGGGCCTCGGCTGATCAAACTGCATTCCGTACCTTGTGATATGAGGGGGAGGGAAAGATAAATATCCATGTACGGTCGTTTCTCTGCACCCAGTATCAGGCGTGAGCAAATAGTCTAATCTCTGAAGCAAGGTCATACGGGGGCCCCGAGAGGGCAGACAGTGGGGATTCTACTAAGCCTGACGTGGTTCTTGCATTAGCAAACAATGAACAAACACCCCCACCGCCACCACCACCACCACCACCACCGCTGGCCTGCCCGATGGAGCATTAGCGGGGAGAAGGTGTCAGGGACCCGTCTGCCTCGGCCTTCCCTGACCGTCTTTGTCCAAACAGCACGTTAAAGATTTCCACCCCTGATCAATGGGAAGTTTCCCCAACCGCATCGCAGTAAAACGTACCAGGCTTGGGCTATGATTGAATTTCACAGCAAAACAGTTTAATCACTCTGCCCAAAGATTTCAATCACCGAATACACAGGAAGAGCTTCATTTTAGACAGACAATGTCACCGTTTGCATGTGAATGGCACCTCTATTTGCAGCTATTTCACTGATAGCAGGATGTGTATTCTGCTGATCAATAAGATGGGGGAAAAGCAGGACTTGTGATGCGTGGAGAGATCTCATAGCCTTTCTTCATCCGTGTCCGTTCGGAGGTCACACAGCAAGAGCATGGGAGTCACATTACTGTCACGTTATACCGGCCACTGATAATATTACACTCATATTCTGAAGGGCTCTGGTTTCCGCTACGCGGGGTGCGTGCGCAGGCCAGCAGACGATTGCAAAGCGCTCACTAATAGCTTTCAAAATGAGGACAAGTTGGTGCACGTCATAATGAGCCATCTAGATCACTTCTGACATAACAAGGAAATGCTCTGCGGTTGAGTTGGAACACACAGAAGAGGAAGGAAAAAAAAAAAGACCCCCCAAACAAGATTCACTCAATCCATTCTTATTCATTATTTAGGGCCTTGGGGCGCAATTAAGAAAGATAATGAAATGCAGAGAGGCATTCACACAGTAAAGCATAGTGGCATAATGCATTAACCTGCAGCATGTGGCCATAAAAGGAAGACAAAAAATCCTTAGGCTCCTGGTCAGAAACAATATTCACAACCAGCAGGGTGGAAGCCGATTTGAAAAACTTGGGGCCCCGGTGTCCGCACAGCAGGGGCTTTGTCTTTCAAAACATGCCACAGGAGCCTTTCATTAGCGAATGGGAGTTTCATTAACATCATCCCACGCCGCTGAGCTCTGCTGCATTACAATGACACAGGAGTGCCTCCTCTGTCAAGGAACCCTTCAGCGAGCAGTAGAAAACAGGGGGAAGGGAGGGTAGCAGGGAGAAGAGAGAAAAGGTGGTGGAGGTGGGGGGTTGGTTAAGGAAGAGTCTCTATGGAGGGCTAGAGGGATGGGGTCTGTGGCGGTGGTGGTGGGGGTGCAAACAACAAAAGGGAAGCCGATTACCCCTGGTCATGGCTCATCCACAGAAAACACAGAGGGAAATCCATCACCTCCAGGATCAAACGGGAAACTTGTGCTTGAGGTAAGGTTTGCAACAAGAAAAGAAAACGAGCCCCACCCATCTAAGCCCCCCCCTTTCTCCTTTCCTTTTTGTATTTTCCTTTCACTGCATCCTTTCCTCTGCCCTCTTTTATGGCTATACATTCCCTTCCACTCCTATCCTATCCCTCTGACTCACCCTAACGCCTGCCTGTGAGTTTTAGGGTAGGACTGTGAAATCCAACGCAAGTGAGAATGTTTTCTAGTCCGAATGACCCCAAGGCTCTAATAGCACGTCGGTGGCATATTCCAGCTTTTATTGCTCTCTGTCGGCCTAAGCACTGTTTCACGCTAGCTGCATCCTCACTTCAAATTGCGGCAAGGATGGCTCTCTCGCTCTCATGAAATGGCTTGTGACGAAAAAAACGAAACATTACTCTCTCCCTCCCCCCCCCCCCCCACACACACCTTTCTCGGTTTACAGCAGGATGGATGTGTTAAGAAAATAATACATACCACATCAAAAAAAAAAATGCTGGCCTATAGTTTTTACCCAAAGCGGGGCCATGACCAAGTCACAACTCTTTAAACGATGCATACATTGCAGTAAGGCTCACTGTTCATTGAGTGGACACAGCAGCTGAAAACTGCATTGCCACTGAACACATTCCAGCATGGGTCCATCATGGAACAGTAAGCTTGTAACATGTGGTTTCCTAGCAAAGACGAACTGACAGGAATACCCTACTTAATATACAGTTGGAAATAAAATAATAAAATAAATTGTCATGTGCTTGTCGCAAGGCAAATGAAAATCATTATAAATAATGTCATAATAACATCAATCATTCAGTGAGCAGGCATGCTGGACAAACCACTGAATGGTAAGTTGGCCGACTGTGCTATCTCGGTGTGAGGAAAGTGAGATATTTATGTGGTGTATGCGACTCATGTCTATTCATTACAACAGAAGGTGTGCCTGGTGAAAGAGACAGCATATCATGTTCCAGCTGGCTTTAGCATGTCTTCATAAACAAAGCCAGCAGTTTACGTCAATCTCAAGAACATATACATTTCAATGATCAGCTAATGTATTCCGAAACACAAAAAAAACATCTGCA
Organism: Pollachius pollachius; assembly: GCF_949987615.1. Classification (NCBI taxonomy): domain Eukaryota; kingdom Metazoa; phylum Chordata; class Actinopteri; order Gadiformes; family Gadidae; genus Pollachius; species Pollachius pollachius. The sequence continues at coordinate 6,306,553 of NC_136947.1, read as the reverse complement.
GTGGAAAAGGTAAAGCAGTAATAAAGTTGAACCAAGCTGCCGGTGGTTTACAAGCCAAACCTAACGACTTGTGAGCCCACACTACTACACCAAACTAATTGTTTAAATATGTCAGCCTTGTTGCAGCCTTCCCCTCAAAGCCGCGAACACAGTTGTATGCCACACACACAAGCATGTGTATGCCCACACATACATTATGAGCATTCAGCAGGGAACAGCTCAAACAAAGCATTATTGCTTCCCTTACCGGTGAAAAGGGGCTCCCCTTTCTCTGCGATATGGGGTAACACTGCATGGTACACATCTTCGGAGAACCCCGGCCGGCACACAGGGGTGCTCCTGCACTCTGCTGCGATCTAAAGGGGGGAGAAGGGGGGCGGTTAGGGGAGAGTCATAAATCAACACTCCAACATGCACCCGCATACCTCTAAAAACGTCTTGGTCACGTTCTGAACTTGCCGTTCTTGTACAAAAGCATCTGTTGTTTTTATAGTGGGGACCGCAATTAGGATAATGAGGCCAAAAGGGTTAAGCATTAGCCAAAAAAGCATGGCTAGGCAAGAACAAGCTCCATTTGTCCTCCAGTGGGCTCTCGCCAGGGGCTGGTACTCCTGGCCAGCACCTCTGATCACTCTACTCCTCTGGACAAACACTCCACATTGAGGCACCGAAACAAGGAACAATAACACCAAGATGCTAACATTACACAGTGTGGAAACCACCCCAGAGTGTATGAATGTTTGGAAAAGCCTGGGAAACGTCAAAATCCCTGTTCCATGGCTATGGTGAAATTTTTTGTTTTAGTTGTCCATTGTTGCATGTGCCCTCCTATTTAATTTTGTACAACATAAATTCAATTTATGTTGAACTAACATAGTTCAACATGTTAGTTCAGAAACTAACATAAGTAAAAATATTACAATTATACTATTTTAAAAGACATTCCAGGTATAGATCTACACTATATGTTCTAACTTAAAAAGGACTCAAATGCAGAATAAGACAAACAAGTTAGATTGAGTCAATAGCAACTGGCATGTGTTCATGTCTACTAGAGAAATCAAGCTGGCCCTAAGGAATAACTAGACCCATGTCCAACAGGGGCTTTTTGGCTGGTCTAATCTGCATGCATTCTCCAAAGAATTTGAAACGAGGAGACCCCAGTGAAAAAGCGCATTGTGGGTATCCGTGCCACTTGCCATTCTTAATCAGTGGAATTTATACCAAAATGCTTGGGGAGGGGGGAAGGGAAACAGCCGCTTTTCGCCTGTTTCCAACAGCACTCTGATTAACAAAATGATCTCCAGGCAATCAAATGTTCGCATTTGTTTTATTTGTAATCGCGTCGTTTCTTTAAATATAGATTTCTGGATGAATAACAATTGCATCGGGGGGACGGAGCAGGCTCCTCGCATGTTGTATATCGAAAGGAGTAGCACAATTGAAACCAAGTGCATCTTCAAGGATACAAATAAATAGCATTTGACCACAAGTCCACATCCAGCTCCAGCCTTACTAGGTGGACGACAAAAGGCAAAACCACATCACAGACACCACATTTAGTTGGATTAACCCGAGTTAGCAAAACTACATCTTGCTAACGCTTGATGGTGGACGGGCAATTAAACCCCAACTTGCTGGCCTCAAATACATAGCCACAACTTGAAGGTCCGTCACAAAAACACCCCAGTGGGAGCCTGTGAACCATCGCTACGAACACCTCATTCGACTTGTATCAATGATGAAGACAGAATATCAAACTACATACAAGGAAAGTAGACGAAACGGGTTAGCTTTTTCAAATAAGACCCACCGTCTACATCCATCCATAGCACGGACAATTCAACCCCCAAAACTGCCGTTAACAATTATTTAGCACTCGAGCCACCCGATATTTTCATCTTGCTGAAATACACAACACGGCTATGTTTTCATTATAATAACACCAGGAAACATGCGAAGTACATGAGCTAGACATGTCCCCATTCCGAACATGGAGAGCACTCGGACGGCGGAGAGCGGCTCCTCGTCACCTCCCGTTAGCGGCAGTAGCATCGCCGCCGCCACTACCACGGAAAAACCGTCCGGTGTAAACTCAACTCAAACACGGCGAACATGTTACCTGCAGTCCGGCGAAGAGCCCCAGCAGAAGCAGACCCCGTCCCTCGATTAAGTACATGGATATCGCGTGTATTGTCCCTCGAAATCGGTGGTAAATATCCGTCTATTACACAGTCTCGTCTTACGACAAAGGCGGCAGCATGTAGCAGCCTCCCCGATCCACTTTCCGCTCAGTTCTGAGATCACGGTCTGGTGCGGGCGACGGCTGGTACTGAGGCTGCTGCTGCTCCCTCCCATGCAGCGCGAGACCGAGCACAAAAGCCACCAGGCGATCTCACTGTCTCTCCCTACCGGTCGTGGTACTCATTTCACTATGAACTGGTTGTTGTTCACGTTTTTCAAAAAGTAACTGTCAGTTGCACCACCAGTCCTGTTTAATACAGGACACATAAAGTATGGGGGTTGTTTTTTTAATTAGGTGAGTGCTGCATGCAGCACTCAACTATTGTTCTTCATACGTTTTATTAGGCGAGTGCTGCATGCAGCGCTGTTCTTCATAAGTTGAATTCTTTCTTTCCTCTTTATTATTCTCTACAAACTTTGGGACCTATCTCCATCCTCAATTGTTCACCTAGGGACTCAGAATAGCTTGAAATCGCGCGCTACTTTTCAGATTTTTAAAATATTTTAGACTTAAGATATTCTTCTTTTAAAATACTATCTTTTTTAACATGGGTGTCAATGGGAGGACGGCAGAGCCGTCCTCTGGTAATTTAACTGTTTAAGACGTAACTAAATCAATTTAACCGTTTATCTTCGTTCAAACCATTTAACAAATCTACACACTTCAGTATCTTCAATAATATCCAAACGGAATTTCGATATCATTTAAACTTTATTCAGAATCACAGTTTTAGTTTTATACCGGCTTCGTTTTCAGTTGGTCTTATTGATTTACGTTGACGCTGGAGCGTGCTGACGTTCAACAGTGTTGCCAGATTGGGCGGTTTTCCCGCCGGATTGGGCTACTTTTGGAGGACGTTCACTGCCTGAACGTAACGGAATTTCGATATCATTTAAACTTTATTCAGAATCACAGTTTAAAGGCCTACGTGCAGGTTAACCGGAAGTTTTGATTAATGGGTACATAAAGCACTCAAAATATGTGTATCATTTATAAAATGTCTCCACAATAGTGTTAAAGTCCAGTTTTTGTAACGGGTGTTTTCTAACGCCATTCGGCGATGACGTCACGTTGGGGAGACGTGGTGGATGGTAGCCTCAGTCTATTACTACAACTATGGCGTCTAAGAGGTGGCAAGAACCACAAATAACATGTATGATGGCCCACAGCCGTATAATTTCGAACCTGTCAGGCGTGACAGGGCGAATGAGGAAATGCCGAGAACTCATAGCGGTCAAAGCCAATTAAATGCATGGTCAGAGGAGAATGAGTGGAGAGTTGCTATCATTTAGCAATGCAGCAACGAGTGCTGGAGCTAGTCAATGAACAGCAGTGCATACAATAACGATACTTTTATTTATTTTTACTGTCAGTGAATAGCACCGAGTGAAAGTCAACGTTTTCTTTATATCTAGTGACAGCGATTATGTCGTTCAGATAAGTACCGGTAAACTTACTCAGAACATCTAGAAATAGAAGGAATAATGCTAGCTATGGGCTAACTTGACAGTCCCACCTGTGAAATCCCCCCTAGATAATCCCTAATTAAATGTTACCCCCGACGTTGTAATAGGTTTTCCGATTAGTTATCCCACGTTTTGATGGTAGCCTACTAGCTCCAGTAACAACATCTTTGCTTAGTGTTTATTTCTAAGCTTTATTTTACCCAGTGTGCGAAATACCCGTCAATATTCGGGGGTTCCCATCTCCGATTGTTGCGCAATACCGATATACATGATTTTGCAGTAGGCCTATAACAATACAATATTTCTTGGATGCAAGACAATTAGTATTTAGCCTACATGATAACACACACACGCACACACTTAACATTTTTTGATAATCCGATATTTTAAAGCAACACTGACATAGGAGGCTGCATTGGCTAAAGTTGTTTGGGTACACGTTGATTTATAACAAGGAGAGGCAAAGTTGTGCATTACAATGCAGACACGACAATAATTTGCACCAATCTGGCGCACTTAGAAGAGCAATCAACTGAATAAATGGCAGGTATAGCCTATCGGACACGCAATCAGTGCACTTGCAAATGAGTGCCTGCAAGTATGACCGATCGTGGTGTGACATTATTTAACAATCAATCTACCGCAAATACGACCAGAAAAATGTACATTGAACACATACACAAAGCACATCGCCCAACCCGGCCGATGCTGACAGACCACAACAAGCCAAACATCACCACGGCGGGTGTGCTCTCTCTCTCACTCTAGCACGCCCGTACACAATCACTCCAATTTATCCAACTCCAAGGCAAGGCTGCTTCACTACTGCACCGTCCGTTGACGGATCCCCATTGACTTTGAATGGGGACTGACGCGCAATGCATTGTGGATCCGTCCATTCCGTTGGATCCGTTGGCACCGTCAAAAAGTTGAACATTTTTCAACTTTTTCGGCAGCGACGGATCCGTCATCCAATCAGATCACGTATGCAAATGTAAGCACTGTGACACTACTCGGGCTCTGACGACCCTGGAAAGCTCCCCCATCCGTCAGCCACGCCTTCCGACGTCCTTTGACTGACGGTGCAGTGGGCACGAGGCACATGGCTAATTTGCATACGTGCACAGGATTGGCTGGCTCCGCAAGGCAAATAATAGAACATATTTAATTATCTTTCTATCTGTCTATCTATCTATCTATGTACGCATGTTTAGTTTTAATGTGATGTATTTTGTGAATGTCCAGTCAGACTTGTTGTCTCACTTTTCTGTGTGGTCTTGTAGGCTATACTGTGTGAGCCGAATCACCTAAATGAATGTATTAATAAAGACTGGACTAGGCTATCTATCTAGGCTATTAATTAACAATTATTCGCCCAATTAAATGCTTTAGTATATACTACATGTAAACACTCCAAAAAAACAAAAAAGATAACACTTTTTGTTTATTTGTTTATTTGAGTTTTAGATGAGTCATGGGATATTGCCCAATATCCCGAGATATCGATCCAATCAAATTGCGCCATCTTAGGAGGTTCACTGTAGCATATACTAAATATATATAATATCTATGTATTTATCTATGTATCTGTATATCTGCTGAACACTCTCTTACTAGTCTCTACTCTCAAGGGTCTCAATACAGCTTTGGTCCGTGTCTCCCCAACCTGACGTCATGCAATGCATTCCGGGGGACATGAGAATCAATAGCAAACCGCTAAAAAAGTACCTACTTTTTCGTATTACATCCCGTTTTGTGATACTTAACAACATTCAATACAATAAATAACAGTTTAAATCTTTATTACCAACAAGCAAATTGCACAAATTCGTTGGAAAATAAACCCTGCAACACGCCTTTAGGTTTCATAGCGGCTTCGTTTTCAGTTTGGTCTCATTGAGTTACGTTGACGCTGGAGCGTGAGGACGTTCGGCAGTGTTGCCAGATTGGTCAGTTTCTCCCGCCAGATTGGGCTACTTTTGGAGGACGTACAGGCAGTGCTGCCAGATTGGGCTGTTTTTCCCGCTCTATTGGGCTACTTTTAATCACGTACCGGCTCGCTATTCTCTTAAAGACACACACACACACACACACACACACACACACACACACACACACACACACACACACACACACACACACACACACACACATTCTTCAGTTCAATCATTTTACATTTCTGCATTTTTAGCAATGCTTTTCGCTTTTCATTCAGCTGTCACTTTATTTGTTTCCAGCCATTTACATTTTCTTAAATGGTGTGCATGTTTACATTGTTTACTCCATTTAGACTTTTGAACTTTTGTTCAAATCCCTTCACTTGATTTAAGCCAATTAACGTTTCTTTATGTCTTAATCTATGTGGCTTTATTAAAAAATATTTTCAACCTCACTTTGCACTATAGCACTCACCGCATTTTCTGCAGGAAAGGCATTTTCTAGTTTAAGTTGGGTTTGTTTTTACTGTATGACTTTTACTGTATGGTATATTTCTGTGGTATAGACATTTTTGACGTAAACATTAACTAAGGAAAAGGTAATGGCAAGGCTTGTGTTGGGGAAGAGTAGCCTAAACAGGAGTACAAAAAACATCAAATTGATATAGGTGAACTGCTGTTCTGTGAACTGTAATCTGACTATGTCTATTGAATAAAAAATATAGTATTTTAAATCAAAAAATAAAGTGGTATCTCTTCATTGGACTCTTGTCTTTTCATGAGTCTATTCTGTTTCATAAATGTCGTCCAGTATGTAATTATAAGTACAGTTGTGGGCATCACCTTCACTTAAGACTAGAATATTTAAGTAAAGGCTTTTTAGTCTTTCTCCTCCCCCTAATAAAATATGTGCAATGAATAATTCCTTCACATTATCTTATCTTGTGATGAAGGATGATGACGTTTAAATGACCTCAGATCTCTGTGGGATTCATTGAATCTGTGGCACACGTGTACAATTTGGTTTGGCATGAAAATGTTGAATCTCCCTCATCAAACAATAAGCAAAGGAGTAGAGGTTTTTGGTTGTTTGTGTCCAAGTGCTTACTTACACCTCTAAACCACATCAAACCTTCCATTCTATTGGCGATCCCAAAGCAAACAGGAGATATTATTTGTGACTTGAGGTTAAGCATATGGGTCAAGCACACTTGCCTGTTGAGCCTGGGTATGATATAAGTGATTCCGCAATTCAATGGGCACATTTCATTTAGTTATTTTGAAGATTTTGAGAATTACACTTCACACTGAGGGTACATTGATTTACAATAAATTGACGCATATAATGTGATAATAAGCATTATTAAATATCATATGCATAGGGGTTAAGGGTTAGTGGGTAAGGGTAAGTGCTAACCCTAACACGATTGAATAATATATAAATGAATAGCTTAGTTAACAAGTAAATAATTATTATTATTTATTATAGTAAATAATAACTAGACACATAAGTTAGTGTTAATGAGGAAACTTATTAGTAAATGCTTATTACTGCATTAACTGATGTTAATTAATGGCTAATTAATTAAATAACCACCAATTGCAATGTTTTTCCAATGCGCCTATAGATAATATTTAAGCTCATAAAAGCAAACATGATATGAATGTCAATATCCTATCATAGAGAAAACAATGACATATAAATTCATTTTGAAACCAATTTAATCTAAATATTAAATCAGTTTACCGCTCAGTAATCTAAAACTGTAATAGGATTTGGATTGTTTTGCTTTACTTTCAACGGGGATAAGATTTCCTCATCAATTCTTTATGTTGTTTGCTGCAAAGAGATCAAGCAGAATGACCTGTTGATTATTTAATTCATATTCGGTGCAAATTGTTGAGTTTATGTAATCTAATCTAATTGAGAGTGAGATCAAAATGCTCCCACTTTGATTAATGGGTTAGGACTTATCTTCCATCTGTATGGGTCTAGGAAGGGAGGAGCGGCGTTTGAAAGAAATCCAATTATTACTTGTGGCATTCAATCACACAATATCATGTTACATATTTGAGGAAACCAATCCGAACGGCCCGAACTATGCACACCAAGCATCTTTCCCTCAGGCTCGATGCCTGTTCCTCTTTAAAAGTGACATGCTTGAGAACATGCACAAGAGAACGGGAACATATCAGCCGCTGATGGAGTATATTTTATGACCAGTGCTGGGCTACACAGAGGTAGCTCAGGGAAGTGTTCTGAAAATATATTCCTCGAGTGATGTTTCCCCACTGAGGTTGCTGTGTGATGTGTGGTGACCATGGAGGTGCTGGGAGGACTCAGTCTGAGACGTTGTCTCATGCGTGAAAGTGTCAGAAGGTCGTCAGCATCAACATTCACACCTTTTCCTCTCACACAACAGATATAGCACACATCACTGTGACACTGGGGTGGCACAAGCAGAAGAGAGAAAATCAACAAGGTCACCAACACCCACACACGCACACACAGACACACAAACACACTTCCCTCTCATCCTGACATTGTATTGTTAAAAGTATATAGCTTTGCTAAGTAAACTCTAAGCAACGTCGTTACTTAAAGTTTAGTATTGTGTTTTCTGTTTTCTGTTTGTTTTGACTTGAAATGATGTTTTCTATTCAAATCACATTCACTGTCATATTAAAGTCCCAAATGACAGGAAAAATGTAGTAACCTTGATTATGCCTAAGTAGGGAGCCTATTAAATGATACCGTGCGTCTGACTGCCTGGTGAACACTCAGGTGATCCCACACTGTAAATAAACCAGTGTGTCAGTGCACCGCTCAATCACCATTACCCTATATTCCTATCCTGCGTACGTTTGCTGCTGTAATATTTTAATAATGAGGACAACCAAGAGAAATTGCATGCTTTATTTCTTTCAGTCAGGGTTGAGTGAATTTCCTCACAGCTACTGGTCAAGCGATGGATTTTTGAGTTGTAGCACTCGTTTCATTTTGCCCAAAGAATGACAGATTGATAACCTCTGGAACATTTCAAATGGACAATATTTTTGATGGGTGCCTCTCAAGGGCTAGGTTTTGCCTCTGGGTGTCTGGCATTTGAGACTGGCTTTTGGCTAGTCTTTTAAATGTTGAACCTCAGCGGACAATGCCCATGCACATGGACTTGGTGATTATCTACTTGTAGAGGCAAGTGGGCGAGAGGGCCATTGTATTCAAAATCTCACCTGTGATGTGGATTTTTTTATGAAAGGACCAGCCATAGCCCTCTCTATGCCAATGGAGTTTCCTAAAGGCTCAAAATATTATTTGCAGGGCCTCTTGCGCTGTTGCTTCTCCATAATTGCAAGTGACAAATCTGACCATCAGCAACACAAAGTGACTTGTGGGTTGTTGTTTCAAAATCAACTTTGCTGGCGTGCATTCATCACTGTTTGTGTGGTGTTTCTATAATTGAACAGGAAATGGGTATGGTCTCTTGGGCATTTGAACGGAATGAATACCATGTTTGGTCCATTCTTTCTTAAACTTCGGACAGCTCTTTTTCGCCAATCCATTTCAAGCAGGGTTGAATGGTGGGGGAAACCTATTCCCTCCATCATCTCTGAGGAATGAGTTAAAAACTGCTGAAGTAAAGGAAGGAATACCAGCGTCCTAGTGCTATCATTAAGGTTTCTCTCTTGGTGGTCGTTTTATGCGGCCGTCATCAACTAGAGTAGAAAAATCATAAACTTTGAATGGACGTCAACAATAACCATGGTCATATGGTTTGTTGATTACTGCACAGCTGTTGGCTAACTGACCACATCCCTGTGGTGCGTTAGCCCAGAAGCTAACGTTTCGCAGTGGCTGGTTGGTTACAAACCACTTCAAAAGTATTGCATACGCAGCATATAGGGTATCTGCCAAAGGTTCTGCTTTCGTTACCCTTAAACACTCTCTTACAGTAATAAAAGTTCAGGAAGTGATACCCTTTCACCAGTTTCTAGTTAGTTAAGATGCAATATTTCACAATTTGTCCAATCAGGTCTATGTTTATTTACTTGACTAGACCTTTTTCTGTGTCAGTGATACAAAGAGCTGTCGTACGCAGTAGGTTTAACAGAACATCAACACAAGGACATTTAGAAGGACCTAATTGTTTTGTGTGTTTGTTTGTGTGTGTGTGTGTGTGTGTGTGTGTGTGTGTGTGTGTGTGTGTGTGTGTGTGTGTGTGTGTGTGTGTGTGTGTGTGTGTGTGTGTGTGTGTGTGTGTGTTTGTGTGTGTGTCTGTGTGTCTGTGTGTCAATGTGAATGTCTATGTGTTTGTGTTTTTTTTGAATGGCAGGGCCCCTCTTTAGGTTGAGCCCTTGCCCCTCAAAATGTCTATGCACAGCCTTGTACTTTCTGGTCTGGATTTGGCTCATTCAGGTTTTATTGTTTGTTTTGATGTGTGCTATCCTGGGCTATCCTTCATTCAGGTCATATCCTTTATAATAACACCCCCTATATCTATGATAAGTAGATTCTGGCCTTAGTATGAAGACTGGCTGTCATCTTATATATATTTGTGCCAGTATGCTTGTCGGGTAAGGTCCAACGCTTTTAAGAGAACTGCACTTAGTTTTCTGTTTACCTCGTCTATTTATTTTGCAAAGAGTGGCAACCTGCCCATTAGTGAGACCTAAGATGAGTAATGGTAACTGCGACACTGCACAGTGTTATGCATTGTTATCATTGCCACACGTTATTGAATCTCATACAAATTGGCTCAAACACTCACACACACTAATCTAGATATGGAGTGTTGCTTGGTTTGAAATTTCTACCATGGATCCAACTAATGGATGTTTTTAGTTTAGACCAAGATGTATTAATACTTAATACTCCTTTTTCAATTGTTGTGTCCGTGGCCGTGCTATGTTCACAGGAGCAGAACACGCAGATTTTAGGGACTATCTGGGTTACTCGAGAAAAATGGAAGAAACCGCTGTTTCTGAAACTGTAAGAGACAATCACTACTTCTCACACACTCACAATCAGACAAGCTCTCAATCACACAAGCTCACACACTAACAATCACACACTCACAATCACACTGACACAAACTCACAAACACTCACAATCACAGAGACACTGTTCTTCTGTGACACACCTTTCCTGTTCTCCCTGTACTCACTTTGCATGCCCTGAGTCTGGGTGTGTGAGAGGCTGAGTGGTCTCTTTTTTCAGCCTCTGTAGTTTCATACGTTATGTGAGTTTGCCAGCAGGTGTTGATGTGTATTCAATTTCAAGTTTTTGTGTTTTATATTTTTTGGGCTGAACACAACCCAGATCATTTTGTCAGGGCCTGTGACATATTGTAACCTAGGAATTGGTTTAAAAATGTTTATGTGCAAAATAATTGCAACAGTATTATAAGTGTATTGGTTTTAATTAATCTAATTTTGGATAAAGCTAATTTATTAAAATTGTATTTAAAGGTCGATGTATTTAATTTTGCAAAGAATTAATTTATTATTGTTTTAGTTCAAGGGTTAATTCTATTTTTAAAGACCTTATTTATTGTTTTATTTAAAATTATCGCGGCTAACGCGGCTAAATGTCACGCGTAGGTGAGTCAAAAGTTAAAATTTTTTGAACTCTGCGCGTTGGTGCGTTGGGCGCGTTATTTAGGTGCGTAAAACGCGTCGGAAGGTACGGCCACACTGAACGCGTTACGCGCACAATCTTACGCGCGTAATCTTACGTGCGTAACGCGCCTAACCTGATGCCTGATCATTGTGTGTCACAAAAATGGTTCAACGCGCCTAACGCGCCTACGTAGATATAACTATATAACTTCACATGGTGTGTCTTTTTACAATTTTTTCGTTAGCAGCATTCGTAGTGTTGATTTGCAGAGAAAGTCTGCCAAAGACGTTGATGTCGCTTAGCATCCGAAGACGCTGGGGTTGACAAGTTACTGGACTACTTACTACCCGTGCAAGTGAACGGAGCGTTCCACGGCATTGAGAAGACCCGTGTAATAAAGGCCTATAATATTTATGTTTATGGCATAGATTTCTCCTCAGATTAGGCCAATAAAGCAATGATTTAAAATAACAAAACAAACGCTCGATCAAAGGCCCGGCCCGAGGATAGTGGTGGGAAATATCGGCCCGACCCGGCCCGCGGGTCGGCTCGGGCTCGGGCAGAGAATCTAAACTCTAGTGCATGACATCCTCCTAGGCGCTCACAGCTGTGTGAGTTTCACCACCTCCTCATCGTTTCAGCACACACTGAAACGATGACTTGGTCGCCCATGTTCTTTCTGCTTCTGTGCGTCCTCCGGTCTCTCTGCCAGTGACATCGGGTCAAGCTCAACGCTGATTGGCTATTGCGGCTAAGCGTCACGCGATGGCGCGTCAAAAGTTTAATTTTTTGAACTCCTTGCGTTGGTGCGTTGGGCGCGTTGGTGCTATCAACGCCTCTAACGCGCGTAACGCGTTCAGTGTGGCTGTACCTTAACGCACTTTAGCTGCTTTAGCACGTGTAACGCATCTACGCGCCTTAACCAATGGTTCCCTATGCAAAAAGGCCGATTTTCAACGCCTCTAACGCGCTCAGTGTGGCCTCACCTTTAGTGTCCTCTCTGTGCGGTTTCCCTGCAGTCTCCACACCTGAGATTTGTAGGCTGATCAAGCCCTGACCAGGTACCTCCAAATCTCCCCTTCCATACTGTAATAAAGTATCAGAAGACAAGAAAATAAACATTAGGATTGTCAATTAATTAACATTTCTAGAACATGTAAAACTCAAAGATTTGTTTACCAGTTAAGAAAGGATGCTGGTCCTCTGGCCATTGTGTTTGGTCATAGTAAAAAGAAAAAAAGGCATAGCCATAAATAGTTAATAGGACGGGAGCGTTAGCTCCAGTTAGCGCTTTAGCATCGAGCTAGCGGAGCTTTTGTCATTCAAACAATTGGACATGTTGTTTAAAAGTTATAACACCCAACTTATTAAAATATCCGGATTTAATCTGTCTCTGTCCCATAAATACAGTTAATAGGACGGGAAGGGACAGGCTCTGTTAGCCCCGGTTAGCGCGATGCTAAAGAGCAGCTCTACCGGAGCATGCTGCCTCATCAGGTACAAGTTAGCTTTCGGTTTGATATTCGCCGGATATACGGTTTTGGTTTACCACGCAATCGGATTCATCAACACAATTGCACTACATTGCGGGTGTAGTATGTTGAGGACAGTTTAGGACACCGTATCGCGAAAAATCACAAAGACATGTTGTTGCTATCGATGTGTGTGCAACAAGTCATCTACGTTCTGGCTGCTACCTGTTTTAGGGACCGTCTACCGTCAAAAAATCAATAAAAATACATTTTGTCATTCTGATTGTTGTAGTAGTTGCCAATGGTGGGCTGCTACTTACAACAGGTAACACTTTGTTAATATATTGCATTATTGTTAAACAGGATGCAATTAATAGTTTCAAATATAGTTTAGTCGATTTTTGTCGAATATTAAACTATTAACTGCATTCTGATTAACTATGATGCAATATATTTGAGTGATTAAAGATTTAAGAAGATATACCATGGCACTAGAGGAAAACAGTTCCTGCGGAGGTTGTTACCAGGTAAGTAATTCCATAGTTTCTAAGGTAAATCGAATAAACCCTTTCTAAATGGGTGTAGCTATGAATAATAACTATGTAAGAAAAAGTAATTTATTAGAAAGTACTATGCTAATTTCTAGATAGTACATCATTAAACTTGAGCTGTTAACAACATAAACCTTAGATAACTACAATTGTAACTTGAATTAATAGGTGTTTCAAAGAATTGTCTAATTTCCTAGGAAGTACACAATAATATCTGAGTTATTACCAACCTAAAATAGTTACAACTACACTGTACTTGGTTGAGTTCATGTGTAATAGTGGAGGTTTTACTTAGTACTTCAGCTGTAATTCCTCTGTATTTACCTTCTTATTACCAGTGGTAATTACCCAGTAATACACTATGATTTAATATACCATATATTTACCGGGTAATTCCTCTGTATTTACCTTATTATTACCAGTGGTAATAACCTAGTTATACACTATGATTTACCATTTATTTACCGGGTAAATACCTAGTAATTAGGGGACTGTAAAAGGAAGGGTTACCAACCAAGTAACAAATAAGGTTATGGGTCGAATTCAGTTAAAATTCAGCCTCTGCTGGCCCACAACTAGATCATCTCATTTCCTCGTTACACGCTTTAATTTAATTATATTTACATTATTATGACCATGAAGCCTTTATTTTCTTGCCGTTATCATTACATCCTTTCTCGTTATATCGATATGAATTCTCGAAACACAGTGGAAAAGAGAGAGAGAAAGCCATAGAGAGGGACACTGATGCACTGCGGAGCCAAGTAACTGATTGGCTTAAGAGGGCCTTTCCTATATAATGAATATACATATATATATATATATATATATATATATATATATATATATATATATATATATACAATATGCATGGGTTTACATTTCGTTCTGTGGAGCACGGTTATTTTTATTTTTATTTATTTATTTATTTATTTATTTTCTGTTTTTGAGGAGGTCTGCTTCAAAAATGAAAAAATGGAAATATTGACATGTATATAACTAGAGGGTGCACTGTACTATCTGCACACACCCCTTCTGAAGCCTCTCTCTCGCTCTCTCTCTCTCTCTTGTTTCGTTTTGTGGAGCACGTTAATTGTCTGAGAACCGCGCGTTCTGTGGAACACGTTTGTTTTAGTTTTTGAGGAGGTCTGCTTAAAAAATCGGAAATATAAACATGTATATAACTAGAGGGTGCACTGTACTATCTGCGCACGCCCCTTCTGAAGCCTCTCTCTCTCTTTCTATCTCTCGCTCTCTCTCTTTCTCTCTCGTTTCGTTTTGTGGAGCACGGTAATGGTCTGAGAAACGCGTGTTCTGTGGAGCCCGTTCGTTTCAGTTTTTGAGGAGGTCTGCTTAAAAAATCGGAAATATTGACATATATATAACTAGAGGGTGCACTGTACTGACTGCGCACACTCTCTCTCTCTTGTCTGAAAAACGCTCCCATTCAGAATGCATTGGTTTACATTTCGTTCTGTGTAGCACGGAAACATCTGAGAAACGCTCCCATTTGGAATGCATTGGTTTACATTTCGTTCTGTGTAGCACGAAAAAAGTCAGACAATCATGCTCTGGGACACGATTCAATAGATCAACGTTCTTGCGCATGAGCACGAAATCACGTGATACAGGGTTGACATATATGGTGGTTTAACATGCCAGGCTTATTGTCAGTTGGATCGGATAACAGAGTGCCGACCAGTTGCTGTGAAAAAGTACACAGCTAGCACTTCTTGAATGACTGTTTCCACTGTGAAGGTCATTTCCACTTGATATGGATCTGGAGCATCTCGTGGAGTGAATGCAGCAATGGCCACGCATCCGTTCTGAACCTTTCAGTGTAGGTATGGAGAACACATTTGACATATTTGTTTAAAGTGGTGCTTCAAATTGGGCTACCTCCTCATTTCTTTGTCATGGGCCTAAGGCCTCTCACAACGCACAAGGTCCATTTAACTCAACAAAGCAAAAGTATCCATTTAACATACTTTTGCTTTGTTTACCAACTCTAACACTATTACCAACCCTGGCCCCAACCAACCCACAGTTTAAATACCACTTCACCAAATCATTTCCATGTGGCATTTCATGGTTGTGTGGTGATTAAGATTTCATCCAAAAAGCACACCACATGGTGTATTTCCTGAGGAATCCCATCCAACCTCATTCCTGTGTTCTGGTCGATTTTGGAAGAACACAATGAGACAGCTGGTGATAACTGAATATTACTCATTTGAATTGATTCTATTCATAGTAAATGAATGTTCTAGTTATGCATTCAATGATATCTGACAATAAACAAAAGACTGGTCTAATTTTCTAATTTGACACATGTACGCCACATGTGTCCTTATTCCTTTGGTTCTGTGACAAAACAAGTTGTAAGGGCATGTTGTCCCCTGTGTTTCTCTTTCTACACCCAATTTTGAATCCTATTGCACTGAACTGTTTTGAAAGCAATGTTTGGTTTAATTGCAGAATGCTTGCCTGAATAGTTAGATCCTTAAACATTGACATTTATATTTACATTGAGAGCATTAAACAGAAACTTTAATCCAAAGTGACTTTTACAAGTACATTTGTCAGAAGAACGAGAAACAACAATATATTGCTGTCAGTACAGTAAAGATATTCATAGAAAAATGTGCCAAGCACTTACAATTGCTTGGTTAACCCATTCCCCGCATCCAACAAAGATAGCTAGGATAAAATGCTGCACAATGCTAAGTGCTATTTTTAAGTGCTATAACGTAGCCAAATTAGGATGCGAGAATACATCAAATATTGTTTGAACTTCTGGTTTGTAATCAATCGACAGGAGTCTGCCAACCCCTTCACAGTGCACTCTTTCCACGCCTATGTCGTGTTTTTATAGCTTGTAAAAACCTGCCTATCAGCAAACAGAGTGAAAGCCTTTCGAAGCGGTTACAGTTTTGTTTTTTGTGGTTACTTTCAAATGGTATCACAGACTGTTAGTCTTAATGGCACCAGAGTAAAGTAGTCAGCGCTGGCTATTAAACACCATGGGGGAATTCCAACACAGCTTCTATGACTCAAGCCAGCAGTCACGCTGTACAATCATCATTAATCATAAATCATTGTGAAAAACAAAATCAAACTTATAGGTCCCGGGTAAAAGTGCATCACAAAATGAAATGGCCCATGGAGCAGGGGACCCTAACAAGCTTGTCTGCATTGTGAGGGACCGCGGGCAGCGATGGTAATTCTGAAATGATTCGGCCCCCATATTCAGCACACACCACACAATGTACTTGTGAGAATAGACAGCAGGATGTCAGTCGCTGACATCGACTCTCTGGGAGTTCTGCAATCCCATCAGTTCTGCACACCGGCAGGCAGAGGGGTATTATGGAGCAGGAAGATTTATTGTCCGACGGCACATCATTTTAAGCAGTAAGGACAACTGCACACCGCAGCAGTGAAACGGTTGTGGGGACAGTATGTGGGGACAGTAATAGTCGAGCCATGGCGATGGGAGAGAACGCCGTCGGTCGATGAAGACATGCTACTGGACATATGCTGTCTTAAGCATCACAACATGATCACATTTTCTTCCAGCCCAGGACTATTTCCTTTTAAGAAGTTTCGAATGCTCTCATTGGCCAAGGGAATGAAGCCTTCAGCGGTTTCTATTTGGAATTTGAAATCAAATAATGACAGAACTGGTTCCCTTTAAAGTTAGGAAATAATTAATTCAGGACCTAGAATTGGCCTCAGTAGCATGTATATGCTCTCACTATGGCCTTTCATGGTGAAGCTCTTTGAATCAGATTGTTATGCTCCCCCAAAACTTGTATGGTAATGTGTTGTCTTTCCATACCGTATGTTGTATGGTGTACAACATACAGTTGTACAGCTTGCTGTATGGCTTGATCTTGGCCATGACACAAATGCAAAGTATATCTTGAATCCCAAAATACTCTCCGGGTAAAATAAAGGTAAAACAAATAAAAATAAACGATCCTCTTTGCGTTTTTCCCTCCCATTGCATTCTAGTCGTCCCCACTGCATGGACCCTGTCCACAGAGAACAACAACGACACAGAGTTGATGCTGATGGGCTCCCATTGGGCTGTGGTGAACTTGCTAGAGGAGAAAATATGGAAAATGCTCCATGTACAAAATGCTGTGGAACACATCACATTATGCAGGGATCTCCGGTCCCTCGTTGAGATCTCTCGGGGGCATTTCAACCCCACAAGGAGCACTTGGGCCTGTGGGCCTGGCTTGTTGTGATTGGTATATATGCAAGCAGTGGGTAGTCTCAGGATATCATGGGAGTATCAAGAGTAATACTCATATCAAGACTGTTGCCCTCTGGGCCCCTTTCTAAATGGAAGTGTTGTCAAGGGGTGATGCAATAAGAAGACCAGTAGGATTTGGACCGAGCAAAATTATTGGTAAACATGATTAAGGTGTACTTTGCTGCCACCCCCCTGCCTTGGATTTAAGGATAAAACAGTTAGCTAAAGTGGTTTGACTTTTACTGGAGACCTGCTTCTAAACCACTCACCTCCCTGGCATTTAGCATGTATTACTATACGACCTCTCTTGTTAATCCCTCCGCTACAGCCAATGGAGGATTTCTTTTTACTTATAGTTTTGGCATTTTACAAATAAGAAACTAAATGAAAAACTTCTCCCATAATTTAACCTGCACTATTTTTGCCTTGGGTCATGTGAACGTGGAGAGGTGCGTTTGTGTTTGGGAACATGTGACAGTGGACAGGTGTGACAATGTGTCAGGGACGGGAAAAAAACTCTCATTCAGTGTAAGGGAAGGTTTACCGCACACCAGTTGAGCAGCCTAGCAGATGCAAAGGTGTAGTTTCGTCCCCACGGAAAGCCAGGATTTGTGGGTCTTTTGTTGTAGGTTAAAAATAGATTTAGATAGAAACGATAATGGGGAGTCCTGAGTGGCACTCCAGGACTGTGTTTGACGTGAGCAGCAGTGTGAATTCCCATTTGAATACAATGACTTCACATTGCCTGGCCTTGTTGGCGAATGTGCCCAATGCATGACCTCTTTACCGTGGTCACGGGGGGGGACACTCTCCCCAACCGCAATCTCAAACACATGTTTAACCACAATTTCCTTCAAAGCCATTTGCCACTTCCCCACATTGTTGCCAGCGTTTTGCATACGCTAGGATAGGACTAACAGGCAAACGTGTGTCAAGGGTAGGATTTGCCGCTCTGTGTGTTTTCGCTGTTTGTCAGAAAAAAAATGCACTCTTGTGAGAAGAAAGCAAAAAGGGAAGAGGTTTGTTTTGACACCTTGGGAGTCTTATAAGGGGTGGGATCACCTGAATGCAGCATTACAGTAAGCAGACTGGGATAGTCAGGGCTGGAACAAAGACAATTAGAAGATACATCTTACAAAAGTGACAGCTCTCACTTGTCACACTCAAAGAACACTGATCTGAAAGGTATTCTGGAGCTGTCTGCTATGGTTATGAGCATATACACGTTGACCCCTTGTTAACAAAAGGCTAATTAATTTACTACATGCT
>NC_136947.1:6245229-6285229 GCF_949987615.1 Pollachius pollachius | reverse complement strand
GCTGTTTCTATTGATCCACTCTGTATTAAAAACCGAAGTCAAAGTGACCACTTTCAGGGCTCATGAAAGCTCTCATTTTCCCTTGTCTTCCAGTCACCGTGATTTATGAAGCAATGCCTTACATCTTTGCAAAGAATAATATAGATTAGAGGACATAGATTGTGTGTCTCAATGTGTTTTTGCGGGCTTCTTTGCTTGTTGGTGTGTCTGGACATGTGTATCTGCATGTGTGGGGGTATATTTTTGCATGTGAGTGCTTATGTGATTATAGTACCTTGTATACAGATCGAAGGCCTGGACAGAGCAGCTCTCCTGGGCATGTGTGGCTATAGCAGCAGATGAGCTAGCCAGCCAGGCTAAAGCAGCTCTATGTGTGCCTATAGCAGCAGATGAGCTAGCCGGCCAGGCTAAAGCAGCTTTACATGTGTGTGGCTGTAGCAGCAGATGAGCTAGCCGGCCAGGCTAAAGCACCTTTACATGTGTGTGGCTGTAGCAGCAGATGAGCTAGCCGGCCAGGCTAAAGCAGCTTTACACGTGTGTGGCTGTAGCAGCAGATGAGCTAGCCGGCCAGGCTAAAGCAGCTTTACACGTGTGTGGCTGTAGCAGCAGATGAGCAAGCAGGCCAGGCTAAAGCACCTTTACATGTGTGTGGCTGTAGCAGCAGATGAGCTAGCCGGCCAGGCTAAAGCACCTTTACATGTGTGTGGCTGTAGCAGCAGATGAGCTAGCCGGCCAGGCTAAAGCACCTTTACATGTGTGTGGCTGTAGCAGCAGATGAGCTAGCCGGCCAGGCTAAAGCACCTTTACATGTGTGTGGCTGTAGCAGCAGATGAGCTAGCTAAAGCAGCAGCAGATGTCAGCAGCAGGGGGCTCAGCAGGGAGGAGCCTCCTGACTTGGCTCCTTCCGCTGGTCATCAGCAGACTTGTTGCCTCTCACTCCGGCTTCCCATATGGAGCTCGGGGTAGCCGTCCTCTGTCTCCCTGGGGATATGGTCCGAGACTTTTTTAAAAAGGCTCACCAGAAGAGCAGCAGATGTCCGCCATCCCTCCCCAGGAGCTGAGTCTCGGATGTCTCCCCTGAGTTCTGCTGGAGAACCCCAGGCCGCCTTTTGACTCATCATATCAGATGTATTTCACGGCCCGCAGAGCTGACTTCTGTCCAAGTGAAGCAGAGCAGTGTAGAGCTGTAATGCCCCCCCCACCCACTGCCCCAACTCACTGTGCATGTATTCGGGGCCCATTTCACAGCTTCCCTCTCGTTTAAATTGTGTTGCGGTGAAATAACGTGTCACCGTTCTACCTCACAACAACACACACACACGCTTTCGGACCAAAAGCAATGTTTATCTCCTGTGTCTCCCCCCGGAAGATGTAACCGGGCGTCGGTGTCCGAGGATGGACGACGGTGGAGGGTCGCTCTGTCGCGTGCCTCCTCACTCACGCTGCTCCCTCGGACACTCCGTTTCCCGCTCACCTTGGCCGCTCTCGGAGTCTAATTGGGTTTCATTGATTTATCCGCCGTGACGCCGGTTATGGCCGCTCGCCGCTGACCCAGCAGAAAAACAACAAACATCAGCTGTACCACCACCCACTGCAACCCCCCCCTCCCCCCTCCCACACTGTCCACCTCCACCTCCACCTCCACCTCCACCACACCCACACACACACACACACACACCCTTCAACACTATCAATACAACAAGAAGTGAATGAATGATCTACAGTGAGCTGAAGAAGACTCAACCTGCCACCCGAGCCCCGGGCCCAGGCTGCAGAGGTTGGATTAGAGTCTGGGGGAGGGGGGGGTCGGGTTCCCTCTCCCCACCAGTCCTCCACCGGGGGGGACAGGGAGCCCGTCAGTCTGGGGCCCTGACGACGGAGAGACACCCCGAGACGGGGGGCCTTGTTAGCTTGACGTGGGTAAGAAGAGTGTCTGGACATATGGCACGGCCACGCATTGATGCCTCGGTGGGCGGGGGGGGGGATGACACGTGTCACCTTGAGCTCTTGGCGAGTCGTGTCCGGGATGTAGTTCGCCTGCTGGGCCAGCCGGAGCGTGAGATGAAGGTGGAGTGGGCTTTTTCTCTCATGGCTTTTTGCTCTGTCTGCGACAGCAGCGACTTAGAGCTTGTTCGGTGTCTGGGGCTGAAAGTGAAGAAGAAGAAGAGATTTCAGCGTACACCGCCTAAGAGATAAAGAAAAAGGGAAGAAGCGGCCCTGGTCTTTATTTCCATATAGTACAGCAAAGTACGGGCTTAAGGAAAAGAGGGTAGAACACAGACAGAGGTTTGATGCCGACTGTGTTCCTGTTCCCTGCTCTATAGGCCTGGCCCTTCTCTCTAGCCTGCATTATAAGCTGTTGATTATGACAGTGACAGCTCCTCAGGTGTGGAGTAGTCTAAATTTGTTATTCTGCCCACACACCGCCATCCCTCCCTTTTTACCACCTGCATGGAAAGACACAAGCACACACACATACACACACAAACACACACACACTCACACGTTGCACCCTGTCTCCCTGTTACCATCCAACCGCACGTACGTACGCAAACCACATCACAAACGTGCACATATACACATACTGACACACACACACACACAGACACACACACGCACATATACACATACACACACATGCGCGCACAGACAGAAACACACACACACACACACACACAAACACATTTGTGCAGGCATACACACACATTCACATCGACATGCACATTTCTCACAGCTGCTGTGTCAGCAGGAGTCTGGGGCCGGGGAGAGGGGATATGAAATGAATCAGCTTCCCACTGAAGCGCCCATGGTGATATGATCTAAAAGCATCGTGCGGGTGCTTGATTAAGGTTTGCACAGACCACCAATATTGGTACAAGCTCGTGTTTGTCATCTTTAGTGTATTATAATGCAAATGCGATAGTTATATATTTTCTAACACGAGCACGACCTATATGGAAAGTTGCGATCTGCGCTCAGCTTATAGCCATAAATCTTACATCAAAAGGAGCACTAAGCTGGAATCACTCTGCGAGTGAGGTGCCACGTGGCCCGTCGCACGCTGAACACCCGCTCCACACAAGTATCCTCCCGCTCGGAGCCTCTTTGTTAACGCAGCCTTTTATCACCGCGCCTGCCGCAAGACCTTCTTACATTATTTACCTGCACCCAAATGACTAGATCTGGTGTCAGGCATGTAGGCCCACACGTTCACACCAGATCTAGTCATTTAGGTAGCTGTCAAGAGGACAATGCGCCGCGCTTCGAGGTCGTACCTAATAATGACGAACACTCGGCAGGTAGTAGGGGGGGTGTGTGTGTGGGTGTGCAGATCGACTTCCCTGCCACGGGTGTATGAATAGCACACTGAGCATCTGCTCCTGTGGCTCCGCTCGCCCTGCTCTACATTCCCTCCACCGCCGCCTCTTCTCCCCTCGCCAAAACGTGGAGGGGAACCGGCCTGTTGGCTGGAAAGAACCACAAGTCCACCGTAAAGGAAGAGAGGAAAATACCAGGGAGAAGAAAAGAATAACACAAAGGCAGCTGAGGAACAGTGTTGGCTGTGTAAACTAATCAGGGCGAGGGTGATGATAGTTTGAGTCTACGTTCAAGCAAAGAAAAGTAAAATTGCCGGGGTGTTGATTCATATCAAGAAGTCCTCCGCTCCCGTCCTCCTCTGTTCGGGCCGCTGTGTTGTTTCTGCTCGGCTCCGAGGCTCTAATTTGCTCCAGCTTTGGCTCCACTCTTCCATGTAAATGCAATCAAGTTGCTGACAAAGTGTTTCTGTTGGCAGCGTCGCCGTCTGCCGTTTCGATTTAGAAAACGAATAAATAATGAAATAAATAGGTAAAGCGGGAAAATGATCTAAAAATAGCAACATTAATCACTTTGCCAGGCCTTGCTGTGGAGAGCCTCCGCCGAGGTTATAACTTCACCTTTAAAGAGTCACATCGATTTCTCCCCGAGCAGTTGGTTCCCCTCCCACTCTCTGGTATGTGACGTTTATTTTTACTCTAATCCAACTGGACACGGTTAAGTTATTGAGGCCCGGCGTACAGTAAGAAAGATTGCTGACCTTTTGACATACACATTCATAGTCAACTTTTAATTGGGTTCCACATTCAGTTCATTAGTTTGCTGTTCTAATGCGGACTGATTGGAAAAAAAACGCATTTATTAGACGTGATCTAACGTGAGTAGGTTAACAAAGCACTGGGCCAACTACATTAAGACTGATTGCCCATACACATGTAAAGGTTACATCAACCTTCAACGCATGGCAGCCCAACACTATTCATCCAAGCCTTTCTTGGCATGTTTCTCATCATGTAACAGGGGTTGCTGTTAGAAGTGTGGATGGTTGATTTGAGAGCCTGCGTGTTAGAGCTCTTCAGTCTAATAGAGTTAAATTTCCTCTGGAGTCAGGAATTACTTCTCATAAAGGCATCATTAGCTTCTCTTCCCAGGTCCGCCTTGGGGCCTCCGCAGAAGAGACACCGCAACGATGATTGGCTGTGTTTTCATAGTTTCCACTTTTATAGTCTTTTCAAGATCTGCAACACAAATACGCAATCTTGCATTGTTTTGTTGTTTTAGTGACTCTCCCCCTGAAGAGAGAGGACTTGTGTGTAATATACACCGAACCTTCCTAATGGGTAAAGGATTGAATGTTTGTCTGGACTTTCTCAACAGCAGCGGGGTCAAAACAAGCAACCGTTGGTTGGGTTTCGAGTGACAGGGGCCGTTGTCATGGCAGTATGATCGCTACCGGTCCTGACAGAACGTCTCTTATGGACGTGGTGAAATCATGACCATATTTGGCCCGGGGGGTTGTCTGGAGTCTCGTAATAGAGTGTCATCTCGTATTTACCGGTAGATCAGACTTAAACGCCAGGGCGCTGACCTGGGAGTGCATCAGTCGCCTGGTCAGACCTGATTAACAAATATTGAATTGCAGTGCCTGTGCTTCCAGTCAATATTTAAGGTTTGTAGATCATATACTTTGTTTCACTTTCAGAGGCCGTAGGATGTACATCTATTTCCAGGGCACAGGTCTAGATTTTTCAGATCTGTGAAAATTTAAAAGGCATTTGCATTTTCCACCCACACAAGCGTGT
This sequence comes from Pollachius pollachius, assembly GCF_949987615.1. Classification (NCBI taxonomy): domain Eukaryota; kingdom Metazoa; phylum Chordata; class Actinopteri; order Gadiformes; family Gadidae; genus Pollachius; species Pollachius pollachius. Next base: position 6,280,112 of record NC_136947.1, on the reverse strand, counting down.
GCACACACACACACGCACACACACACACACACACACACACACACACACACACACACACATGCACACAAACACACACACACACACACACACACACACATACATGTACAAACACCCTGACAGTGCCTCTGTTTATTTTGTTAATGGAAGAAGCACAATTTCTAACCAACACAGTGTTGTGCTTTCATGTTACACGACAACAATATGATCAAAGCCACCAGCTCCTGTGTGCTCCTCCAACCTTCGCCATTGACAATTTAGGCAGGAAAAATAGCCTGTGACATCCATTTCCTCCCCCTGGCATGGAGGTTGTCATCTTGGATACCACACGACACACCGCAGAAGGCGGCAGAGAAAATAGCCAAATGAAATCTACGTCACCCGTCTTTCACTGGAACCAAGTGATGCTCTCTGCCATTCAGTGCCCGCCTCCTGTATCATATTGTACCTGTTTGTTTGCTATATTTTTGTTTGTTGTGAGGACACAAATGTTTTTTGTGTTTATTGTGTTATTTCCGCCCAGAGACCAGCAGACCTGGACAACGTCAGCCCACACGGATGTGTTGTCTGGGCGTTGTTTGCTTTGAAGGCTGCAGAAAAGCTCTTGGTCAAACAGCTGCACGGCTTCAGCCGTCCTTCAGCAACCTTCACTGGGAGTTTGGATTAAACGGACGAGAACAAAGCGAAGGATTTGCGCCGCGGTTGTTTGCATGCGTTGCGCAACAGACACCCATCCCCTGCTCTGTTGTTCACAGTCCTTGTTTGGGCACCAGTGTGTCTCTTCAGTTTAGGGGGAATACATCGGACCTGAAGCATGACCCGTAGAGACATCCTTTCTAATTGAACTGAATTGTATTGTATATGAGGGTCCTAACCCATACATTGCAAAAAATCTAATCAGAGCTAAAGAAAACCCTGTCGTGAATACTGTTAATGGAGTGCCAAATAAAGGTCTGTGGAACACGAAGGATGTTAATTCAATTTGAGTTTTAATCGTAACATCTGAGAGGACAATTAGGAAACACAACGATCTATTTGCAACGCATGACAATACAAACAAGCCAACGCTATCTGATGGAGGCTAATTTGATTTTGTACGTTGTGAACGCCAGCGTGTTTAACAGACTTCTCCTCGCATCGTCCTTCATGAACCAGCCTCAAAACGTATGGTCGCCATTATCCCAACTGAAAGTGTTGAGACTTCCACATCTGTGTGTGCGATGGCATTGAGGATATACACCACACGCCTCAAGTTGAGCAGAAATCATCTTTTCAAAGACCTTTAAACAATGAAGAATCATTCACTAAAAAAGTATTGTGGGCCACGCATTTCTCTCATGAAAGGGAAACTCCTTCTCTTCAATTCTGATTATTTGTTTATTTCTTTCGTTTTTGGATTGGGAAATGATTCAACGCATTTTTTGCAGTGGCGTAATGAATAATGGCTTTGGAGGAACAGAGACAAAGACCAGTTTCACATGCTCGGGTGAATCCCGAGGTCGAGCTAGGTTAACGACATCCAGTCAAACCAAAGTATTAATTTTGATGCAAGTAAAAAAAGAAAAGAAAACGTCAACCCTCGCTTAATAGGATTTTCAAGTTTAGTGCTTTTCTTTTTATAAAACAAAAACACCTCCCATAATGCATCATTCTAGCCCTGTTCGACGCTGCCGCCGCTCTCTCATTCATCACACCGCCTTGCGTGACTCGACCGCTGCGTCTTTGTGTTTTTCCACGAGATAATTACAAAGTGTGTGTGTGTGTGTGTGTGTGTGTGTGTGTGTGTGGGAGGGGGGGGGCGGGGGCATCACAGCGTTTCACAATTTCACCACATTAACGTATTGGGAGTAGAAGGAAACTGTTGTGATGGAAACAAATATATAGATTATTTATTTATTTATCGGGTGGATGGTTGCGTCCAAATGGCACATGCTGTTATGATATCTGCCACTGTTGTCTTTGTTGTCGCCCATACCTGCTGCTCGGCTAAATGGTCTGTCACTAATGAGGCACACACAAACACACACCAGTAGAATGGAGATTTACATGATTTAGATTGCATTCGGGTGTCACATATTGTTTATTTATTTTTCCAATGTCCTTCGCCCTTGACTCACTAGTAAACATCTCATAAACCCCAGCTCTCTGTTCTGGTCAAACAGGCTGGACGCATGGAACATGTATGATCGATCCATTCAAAATGTATAGAATAAAAAAAAAGTAATAAAATCGGAATGGATTGTAATGTTCCCTCAAAGGGATTAACGCAAACAGATGTAATATTGTACACGTTGAGTCTGTAAACAACAACAGCCAGTGGCGGTTTTAGCAAATTGGGGGCCCAAGGCAAAGATCTGTATGGGGCCCACCTCGTCCGATCTTTAAAAGAGAACGGAGGGAAAAAAATACTGACTGAATGGTGGATAGGCAGGTAAAGCTAATCTCCGCGGAAGTAAAGGTTGGAGATGAGAAAAAATACCTTCCCCTTTAAACCTTTCATACACTTCTTTAATCCAAAATGAAGATGGAAAGCAGAGAACACACAAAAAAGCAGAGAACACACAAACTAATAGTCACAATGGAACCCAAAAGAGAGTAAGGTTTGAGATAAAACCTGTCTCTGCCAAAATGCCAGGAAAATTAGCACTGTTTATTCTTTTTTTTAAGATCAAATCAACATCGATATAACCAGCAAGAAAAGTAGTTAGGATAAACCCCCACCAACAGTCATATACTTGCCAAGCTGAATAATTTACTTTGTATGTGTGAGTGAGGTTGCAATTTGCAGTCCTACTTATTGACGTCTTCTCACAGGTCTTCAGCTAGCTGCTGCTGCTGTAGCGTCATGTTCAACGCTTTGGACGTTGTTGTTCCTGTCTGTATCCCCAACAGTAGCCATAAAAAGTGTGTCATCTTTGGCAGTGTTGCCAAATACTTAACGGCATCTTTTAGCTTTTTTCTTTTATTTGAGCCGCTTGGGTAACTTTATTTCCTAACCCTTCATTTTATTTTTGCGTGTAGACTCGTCTTGCTTCGTCTCTGTGTTTTTTTTGTTTTTTTTTTGAGGATGGTTTGGGGCCCCCCTACTATGGGGGCCCCAAGCGGCCGTGGCCTATGCCTCTATGGTAAAACCGCCACTGACAACAGCAACAAGAGATAGAAAACAACGGGGCTCCCCTCTTAGCTGAGGGAAACTGTTTGAGATTGCTGGGAAGCAAGGTTATTATCGTCAATGAGAAGAACTCTTTTTTCTGTTAAATAAAATCGTAATAATAGCAAGGTTTTACAGACAAAAGGATTACGAACTGAAAGTGTATTCTGTGTCTAGAAAATAAAAATGATAAACGAAACATTTGGAGAACATTTCTTCAGTTTATGTTTTTGTCAATTTGTCTTTTGTGGAATGTTGTTTACCTGTCCTTAGTGAATACAGTTGTCTTTTAAATGGTACGATGTTTGAGTTTTTAATACAAAACCTTTTTCTGACCTTTTTGAATCATGGCAGATACCCAGTTTTACAAAATAATACAAAAACTAAAACAGAAACTATGAAAAACCAACTACTACCAAAAAATATTAACAAAACTAGCAAACACGCTTCAAAAACATTTTACCCTTAACTGTAATTGTAAGTGAAAAGCAAAAAGCTAATAAAAATAAGGAGTGAACGAATGAAAAATGCAAAAACGAATCCTTGCTACAGAAGTGCCACTTAACTGCACAAAGTACACAAATGCAACTGAATGTTTTACTGAATCAACATTGAGTATCGGGTTGAAGTGGATTCGGGCAAACATTTTCTCCTTCCTTCTCCTTGTCTTTCTCATGTTCCTCAGATTCCAAGAAACTCTGTGCAACCTACCCCTCTGCCTATGTGTTGCCGACAAGGCTAGAGTGAAACAAACGGGCCTGAAGTCATCAACGTCAGATAAGCTAAGAAAACACACAACACATTCTACACCTCTTTGCCTTGGCTCGCGTTGGTGCTTTACTGGAACTTTGGCTGAAAGCACTTCAATGATGTTGAAACTCCACTGAGGTGCCAGCAAATTGAAGTATCTCTCTCCTTCTCTCTTTCCCTCTCTCTCTCTCGCTCTCCCTCTCTTTTCTCTCTCTCTCTCTCTCGCTCTCCCTCTCTCTCTTTCTCTCTCTCTCTCTTGCTCTCACTCTCTTTTCCCTCTCTCTCTCTTTCTCTCTCTCTCTTTCTCTCTTTCTCTCTCTCTCTTTCTCTCTCTCTCTCTCTTGCTCTCCCTCTCTTTTCTCTCTCTCTCTCTCTCTCTCTCGCTCTCCCTCTCTCTCTCTTGCTCTCCCTCTTTTCCCTCTCTCTCTCGCTCTCCCTCTCTCTCTCTCTTGCTCTCCCTCTTTTCCCTCTCTTTCTCTCTCCCTCTCTCTCTTTCTCTCTCTCTCTCTTTCTCTCTCTCTCTTGCTCTCCCTCTCTTTTCCCTCTCTCTCTCTCTCTTTGTCTCTCTCTCGCTCTCTTTGTCTCTCTCCCTCCCCCTCTTCAACCTGCTGTTGAAGTAACTGAAAATGTTCCGTACTGAGTAGCCTTATCATGGCTCTCTCTCTTTGGCCGGTGGTGAGCTGGACCCTAACATTGGCAATGACGCATTGAGCTCTCTCTGCCCCAGCACCCCCCACCCCCCCTCTCTCTTTCCCTCTCTCCCTCTCACTCTCTCGATCTCTCTCTCCCTCTTCAACCTGCCGAGATATCGAAAAATGTTCCACACTGAATGGCCTTATCGTGGCTCTATCTTTATGGCCGGTTGTGAGTCTGACCCATTGTGCAGTTCCCTGTCACTGCACCTTCTCACAGTCACTTAACACTCAACTTTAACAGCGTTGTTGACCTAAGGGAGGGTAGAGGGGAGGAGGAGGAGGGTTGAATTGATGTCATTGATGCAATGTATGACTAATGAACCCCAATTTACGGTTAGTGGTTGCATCATCGAGTAGCATGGTGAGGAGAAAAACTAGATCGACAACACTCAATCAAATAAAGAGTGTAAAAAGTAGACTAAAATGTATACCTTGATATTTTATAAGATAAGATAAAGTAAGACTTTATTTATTCTGAAATTCTGGTGCAAATGCTCTTCTTCCAAAGAACAGTGCTTCCAATGCGGTTAATACGAACTGGGAATTGAATTTCAATGGTGGTCTATTTAAAAGCTGTCAGCCTTGTGGTATCTAGTGTTATTACTTTTGTGTGTGTCTGTGTGTGTGTGTGTGTGTGTGTGTGTGTGTGTGTGTGTGTTTGATGGAAGAATGATGGCTAACGTCTCCACATAGTTTAATGGGGCTGATTTGACGTTGACGGTATCGGGAAGTCGAGCGAACATGAAATGCGTGGATGGCCCGCCCCTTGAGAAATGCACGCAGCCCTCATGGTATTAAGCACAATAAGCATACATGTCTTACTCAAAGAGAAGCAACGCAATTTATCTGATGCCTAAATTTAGTTAAGCGCCGCTACTATCAAAGCAACCGTGACAGTTTAAACAAACACTTGCGCAGAAGCCCTAGAAGAAGAAAAGGACGCTGTTAAACATAGATTGGAGGAAAATGTAAGTGTTTCTTGGTGTCAAACTGTCACGAAGAAGTGATACAAAAATGCGCTTTTCTATTGGAATTTTAAGAAAAAATGTACGTTTGTCGGATGTAATGACGGCTGGGAGCTTGGGAGAGGGCTCATAAAAATGGTATCATAATGATGCATCTAATGGGATGCATCTACTCAAGTAAAGTGATATGATTAACTTTAAGTTCGGGTATAACTTTATATTGCATCAGACCGGGATAATTAGAGTAAAAATAGCTCACTTATACGAACATTCCTCCCAGAAAAAAAAAATAGCTGTGCTGTTAGTTTCAAAACAAAAGTGCGTAACCGGTTTGGACTTTAGCAAAGGCAATGGAGGCGGGTTGTTACATTAACAGCACAGGGGGGACGAGACGCGCATTGTCGGTTTTAATTGACTCCTCTTAGATCACAACTTTCTGAAACCAAATTAATCCTTTCAACTCTTGCAATTAGGAACACAAAGAGATGCCTGACAAAAGGTTACATAACACACTGAGATGTTAATGTTGTTGACGGACTTAGTTCTCAACTGGCCAGAACGGATAATGAGCTCATCTGTGTTATTTAAATCCCCCCACAGCAATGAGGGCTTTTATTTTGGAAGTTTTGTGATGTACCACTTACCTGTGTGTGCGTGTGTGTGTGTGTGTGTGTGTGTGTTTTGGTATTCTGTCGCTGAGTGTGCGTTTGGTGTGTGTGTGTGTGTGTGTGTGTGTGTGTGTGTGTGTGTGTGTGCAATGACCCTGAAAAGCCAGACATGAACATGTTCCTTTTGTACAAGAGGCCGAGGAAGCCTCCTGGGTTGCCACGGTGATTGCAGGGATAATTACGAAGACAAATCACTCAAGCACATCTCACCTGAATCCCGCGCTGGAAGCATGAAACCAATTTAGAATAACATTGCAGCCTTCAGCGGCCCACAGACAGAAGTGTTGGCAGACAGGGACTCATAATGATGGTGCCCTGGCACTGCTGTCCCCACTGCTGCGCAACTGCAGCTCACACAGGAGCACTTTTTAAAAAGCGAAAGATAATAAATTGATGCACAACATGTTATTACTATTATCCTTTTTTTTTCTTTTTTTTCTTATATATGTTGATTTTATTACAGAAATTGTAATCATAATTTTTTGTATTATGTTATGCACATGTTCATTTTAACAATAATATATTCATTATTATCATTACCATTAATTTGACTACTAATATTATTATTATTTCAAAATTGTATACCTTGATGCGTCCATGCTGCAAAATGGCTTGTTTTCCATGGGCTGTGTGCTAATAAGTCACTTCTGGCTGGAGTTTTGTTTAGGAGTTATCTTGGGTTTGATGCGAACAAGATTGATGATGGGATTCCACAAGGGGGATTATTTCCCGACCTTGGGGAGGGCACATGCATCTGAAAGTGTTATCCCCTCATATCAAGCACCATCAATCTCATATCTAAGGAAACTATACAAATTGAGAGGTTTAATCAGATGTCGCAATTGACCCATTTAATCTGGAATACTGATTTATTATCTTCAAGCTATGTATATCTCTCATCTCTATGAAGTAGACGTGTAACCATAAAATACATTCCTAATTACCATCCATTGGTAGAGGATATTGAAGTTGGTCAACCACAGAAATCCAGCATCAAAATTTTTAGCAACTTTTTGGATCCCCTCCTGTCTGCTGTATTTACTGTGTGTATTCTCTACAGTCAAACACATAAATGCAACACACACACACACACACACACACACACACACACACACACACACACACACACACACACACACATACACACACAGAAAGAGGGAAACACATGCATGCTCACACAGACACTCACACACACACACACAACACACACACACACACACACACACACACACACACACACACACACACACACACACACACACACACAGTAAAAGTGGTTAAGCAAAAGCATTTAGTTGACATGCTGTGCACTGCCAATATCTGCTGTACCAGGATGCCTGGTTTACGTTTTGAAAAATAGCAGCCCATCAGCGAATTCCCAAGTGGAATTCAAATGTGGATTGGAATGTAGTTATCTTTTTATGAGGATTCAGCTGGAGGGGCTTTTTGTGGGGCTGGAGAAGTCCCTCTTCACAAACACTGTCACCACGGAGACACCCGCTGGTTCTTGCTGAATGGATGTGTCGGTGGCTGTCTTAAGCCATTCTGTCTCTGTCTGCTGGATCCATCACATTTAGAAAGCACCCTTGATGGGACAAAATCAGAGTTTTTCTACCAGACCAGGAGCCCATCTTGATGTGGCACTCATCCTTCCGCCCTTAGCCCTCTTATTGAGTTGTGGACCAGTGCAACCTGTGAATCAAACTCAGAGAATTTGGGAGGGCAGACCAAACTAGGGGAGCCAGAGCTGCTTGTTGTTCTGATGTCAGGCAGGATGTTGATTAAGAAGAGGGCTGTCTCTCCTGGAGGATTCCTTCGCTCGCAGCAGCCAGACGGAGGAGGGGGAGCTGACGGCGGGGGAGATAAGATGCACCGTTTTCCCCGCGTTCCGTTCAATGCAATGGGGATGTTTTAGTAAAACGTGGAACGCAAAAGGGCCTCAATCAAGTCAATTACGAGACGGTTTCCCAGACACATTACGGCAAGACGGTGAAGGGATGCTTAACATGGCATGAATTGGGAGGCTCACGAGGCACTGTGCGCCGCTGAAGCAAGGGCTCTCATCTTAGCCCCGCTGCCAGCACTAAGAACCTGTTAGCCCCCTGTGGGCTATTGATGAAAGGTCAGTCATCGCTGTTTGTGAGTGCCTGGAATTATCCAAATCACAGTCAGCATGTGTGTGTGTGTGTGTGTGTGTGTGTGTGTGTGTGTGTGTGTGTGTGTGTGTGTGTGAGAGAGTGTGTGTGTGTGCGTGTGTGTGTGTGAGTGCATTTATGTGTTTGACTGTAGAGAATACACTCTACGGAATTGATCTGTGTTAAAAAAGGTTGCCTCCAATTCTTCCTTGGCAAAGATTCCCTTGGGTAGCCGCAGAAAAACACTCGTGACCCAAACTATCTGGTATCGCACGCATCTGCCGTCTAGACGAGGTGAATACATTGCAGGGAAGGAGAGAGAGAGAGAGAAAGAGAGAGAGAGAGAGAGAGAGAGAGAGAGAGAGAAATTCTACGCAATGCAGCACATTTTCCTGCTGCTTGCGTTTCACAAGGGTTTGTTTTTGACATTGTTAACAGGGCTGAAGCAAATGCGCTCAAGAGTTTGAGAGGCCTCATTAAATGGTGCTGCTCAGATTCAAGGGGAAGGATCTCCTTTATCTGATCTGATTAAAGGAAAGCTTGGCAAACATTTGAAGAGGACATGGCAGGGAGTTGTGGGGGATAGCAGGACACTTGTCTATAGATGGGAATGAGGACGTTATTTCCTGTCTCCTTTCGAGAATGCTTTGAAAGGAGACGGGAACGTACACTGCAAGCCTAATCGTTGTTTGACAAAATAGATAAATCAAGTTTGCCGTGCTGTGTGGTTTCCCCTTTGAAGCCGCGTACGGTTTGGAGAAATACTCTCCAACTTTTATTAAGTGGCACTGCGGAGAGCCAAACAGCAAACATGTGTTGAAGGCCGTCTCTCCTTGGCCCCTAGTATCAAATAAACTCTTACGCTGTGTCAACTCAACAAAGTGTGCCTGAAAAACATTTGTTTGGAACAAGGTCTCATCCTCCATGACAAAATGATTCTTTGATGCCGGGCCGTGGATGAGGCGCTGTGTCACTCGGTGTTTAGCTGAAAGGTGTGTTGGGTCACTGAGTTGATGACAAGGCCATTCATTATCGGCGAACCTCGCAATGTGCCAGCCCTTCATCACCCGTGCTGTTATGGCAGGTCCATCAAAGGAAGGCAGCTCTAGTCGTTTTTGTATTTATTTTAGTTTTTTAAGTTGTCACAGTTCAGCTGGATTTTTCAGTGTCCCTCCAGCTTGTCTTTTTTTTCTTACATCATAATATTTTCTTTGAGGATTAAGTAAGTGAGGAGATAAACGGGGTAAGAGAGCTCCTAGATTTCACATGGCCTGCAAACATTTGAATTCATAAAAAGCATTTTTACACAGGGTGACTGTTTGATATGCAAAATGCAAAAAAAAAAAAGCATATCATTAGAGTTGGGATGCAAGAAAGTTGCTTTTTTTTCTTCTTTTCCAATTTCGGCTCCCCGGCGAGAGAATTGCACGTTGCATCATTGCACTTGTGAAGTTTTCTCAGACGTTCACCTCGAACTCACCGCAGTGCGACTCCGGCAAGACTTTATCAAGTCACGCAACAGGCCTGGCTGGAGAGAAGGAACCACTCGGGGAAGTCAGAGCGGGAGAGATATTGTCCATCAGCCACTTCACCTGCTTCTAATGTCTTGCCTAGCCCATGTTGGACTGTGTGTTTGATGTGTGCACCTCCTCGCCGCCTCCAACCCTACTCCGCTAGCACCCCACTACTCTTTTATGTCAGAACATCAACGGGCGGCACGGTGTCAGTGTCTCGCAAATGGATTTTCTAATCCATTTGTTTTTGCCGGACGTTCTTTCAACCCCCTCTTTTGAGACCCTAGCCAAAAATATACTTAAACAACACAAGCACCCCCTAAGACTCCTGTCTGTCTCGCCCACACCCCTCCTACCTCATCCCCCTTCCCCTTTTACTCGGCAGAGGACAGGAAATGGAGGCCAACAGGAAAGGCGAAGGACATCAGGAAAGATTCAAATAATGAGATGTCAAGCAGGGCAGACCATAATTGTTAATTACATTTATTCCAGTGCTGCTGGAAAGCGGCCACGATGCTTTCAGGAATATAAAGTGGTGTCCTCAACATGTTCCTGGTTCTGTCTTTTAAATGGATCTGAGATATAAGGGCTGAAACTCAATAAGCAGGGAACCTTATGCCGCCCGGCCCATGCCGCCGGGCTCTGAATAAAGATGCATCGGGCATAAAGATGCCCGATGGAAAAGGTTAAGATAGCTAGTCCTACAAGCCTTAGCATGTATAGAGATAGCAATCGTGATTTCCGTGTTCATTGTTATTTATTACGTCTTTTTGACAAAAAAAAAATCCTTGGCAAACCAGTCACTTTGGATCGAAGCAATATTGCTTTATACAAATGCAAGAAAATTTCATCTATGACTGAGATTTTACATTTGATATTACATTTAGGAAGCTTTCTCACCGCTATCCATATGGAGCATTTGGAGCGTACACGGCAATTCAGAGTATACAAAACACAGCTTTTCATCCTTTAAAGTTAAAATGGCTTTGTGTTCAAAGAATAGGATTTGACAGGGGAAATATACATAAGCCATTCAAGCCTATTCAAGATTCATTCCCATGTGAGCAGCCATAAAAGCCAGCTGTTGGATCTTCGGTGCCTTCTCACATAGTATTGAGGAACATCCCCATACCGAAAGAGAGAGACAAATGTACTTTCTTCATATTTCTAAAATAAGTTCAAGAGGCATATTAGTTATGTAACTGATATTATGTTAGTCGGCCAGTCAAAATGTCTGTGGCAATCCGATGCACTAACTACCTAGCTAAAGAATTATCAACAAAACAACTAGCTAGCTAACTTGATAATTAATTAATAAATAAATAATCATACTAACTAACTAATTTACTGACTTACTATTTACCTAATTTACTAACTAGCTAGCTGACAAAAAAAATACATGAACAGAAATACTACTCCACATTGGACGTTGTTCAGTATTCTAAGGACTGTAGTTGCCTAATTGATTTCCAAAGAAGGAACTGCCAATCACTCTTCTTTTCTTCTGCTACTCCCGAAGAAAATAACATTTTGTTAGGAGTCAACATCTCTTGTGTGTCTTGTGTGTGCGACATGTCAGCACGGGACACTGTCATGGCTTCATACACATACCTTACCAGTATTCCTCGCCACCCCCGAACCATCTGCTGTCAGACATTACTAATTAGTTTTATGGAGTTCTTGGCAGCCACCATATGACTGCCACATAATTGCCCCTTTATCGTTTTGTATTCTATTGTTAATGTTCTTGTTGTATGCTGCCGTGTCCTAATTAAAAGTTTGGAGCTTCTAGAAATGATCACATTCTGCCCTTATTGTCGTTATGAATTGCTTATCCCGTCAAAACTGGCGAATGAAACAATAAGCAATGAGCAAGAGTGGGCGACAACAGCGAATGTGACCGGATGGTGTTTGACTGATGGCATAGACTTAACAATAATCCGCTGGACCACAGCTACATAAGCAACTGCTACCGCGGGCCGTAATAGGAGTTGGGTGGTTTTTCCGAGCGGGGGCCTTTTGTTCTCTCCGGGGAGCCCCTATGCATGGCTACTGATGTTATCCCAAAAGCCTGGTTCACAGATGCCGACCCTGTCACCTCCCTCTCGCACGTTCAGATTTCTGTGACGTTCCTACTCCACCTCCCCACCGCTCCATCGTGTGAGTTCATGACCAGTCGATATTCCTCCTGTTCTGTTGGTTTCTGAGCAGTGGGGAACAGGCCGGGGCCGGGTACGGTAACCGGTACACATTAACCCGCTCTGCCTGCACCTCTCAGGGTTAAATGGAGGGCCAAGCATCGCTGTGGGAAAAAGCATGAATGCTTGCATGATGAAAAGCATGAAGAAAAAAACATAAAAAAATCATTGCCAGCCCATCTGGCAATGATCTACCCAAACGGTCTTTGGGCAGTGGACCATTCAAAATGAAATAATTGTCTTGAGCTAAATACCATAAGACACATGATTTTGCCTATGAACTCCAGGTGCCAAATCAGCAATTTATGCAAACAAAATTCCACATGTAACTCTGACTTGAACCATGTAAACATCTCTTCATGCATTTTCCACAGTCCCACGTAGAATGTGAGTAATTCCTCCCAGGCATGGGGTCACATTGTCTGGAATAGTGAAGCACAATGTGAGCATTCACCATTGGCCAGCAGAGTGGAAAATCCTACCAGAGTGCCCACTGTTTACAATGTTTCATTAAACACCCGGGCAGTGTTCAGATACAGATATAGACCATCATCAATATGTTGCCATACAGAGAGGGAGAGAAAGGGAGAGTGGGAGAGTGAGAGAGAGACAGAGAAATATATATATATATATATCTATATATATATATATATATATATATGGAGAGAGAGAGAGAGAGAGAGAGAGAGAGAGCACAAGAGAGAGAGGGAGAGAGAGGTAGGCCGATAATTACACAGAAAATATATTTGATAGCTAGCTAGATTCATAGCTATATAGATATATAGATTGCGAGTTTGAGATATAGATACATAGCTAGATAGATAGATAGACAGATAGAGATAGAGGGACATCAAGAGATAGAGAGATATTTTCCACATTAGCACAGATATTGCTGCGAGTTTAGCTTAAATGTCACAGTATTGTAGGCCGGCTAATGGCCTGAGCCCAGAGAGGGAGTACAGATATCTCTTTGTTTAACACATGGAGAGTAATGATCTGCACTTAGAGGGGTATCTGGGAAAAGAAGCACTTTTTCGCTGGTGTCCTTCTAATAGGGCCTGTCGCCGGCGATTAGGCTTTGTTGACAGGGCGACTTGTAGTGCCTGACACCAGATGCAGTGCATAGTCTCTTGCTTCCTTCATTCATTATTTCCTGCAACAACCCACACACATTCTCGGACATACACACACACACACACACACACGCACGCACGCACGCACACACACACACACACACACACACACACACGCACACACACACGTACACCCTTGCTCATTATGTCAGATATCAGGTGGTCGAGCCAGACACTGTGTGCACTGTGTTTGTCATGGGGAGAGTGGGCAGAGAGTGCAGAAGCTCCTGGACCAGAGGTGACCATGGCTCTCTCTCTCTCATCATTACGGCCCGGTCCAGCACATTCCACTCTGAAGTACACCGAAAACAAACTGATTATCCTGTCATCTCCTCTCCCTTGGCTTTGTGTGTGTGTGTGTGTGTGTGTGTGTGTGTGCGTGTGTGTGTGTGTGTGTGTGTGTACGTGTGTGTGTGTAGGTGTCTGCCATGTGTGTGCTAAGGTGGGCTCCCGATTGCTCTGTGATTAGTTTTTCCTCCTTGTCATTTATATAACGGTCCAGGGGAAGGAGGGAGGGAGGGAGGTAATGTTTTTTTATGTCTCCAAATTAATCAACAGTGCCCTTTATTTTGCGGTGGAGAAAAAGGGCAGACCTTAAGCTAATCGTATGCAGAATGACTCTGTCCACCCCCCTGTTCCACCGGCCAGGGTATTTACAAGGGTATGACTGATACATGGACCAGGGTTTGACTGGTAAATGGACCAGGGCATGAAGGGTGAATTGACCAGAACATGACTGGGACATGGACTAGCATATGACCTGGACAAGGACCAGGGTATGACAGGTACATGAACCAAGGTATGACCTGTACAAGGATCAGGATATGACAGGTGTATGGACTAGGGTATGACCTGGACAAGGACCAGGGTATGACAGGTACATGGACTTGAGTATGACATACACTAGTCCATGTTCCCCTCGTACCCTGGTCCATGTACCGTTCATACATGGACCAGGATTTGAGCAGTAATTGGAGCAGGAAATGACCAGAACATGGACCAGGGTATGAGTAGTACAAGGACATGAGTTTGACCTAGAATTGAGCAGTACTTGGACCAGGGTATGGCAATTACATAGACCAGAATATGAGCGGTACATTGACCAGGATAGGAGCAGCAAATGGACCAGGAAATGACCAGTACATGGACCAGGATATGAGCAGCAAATGGACCAGGAAATGACCAGTACATGGACCAGGATATATGTGGTATAAAGACCAGGAGTGCGAGAGTTTGACCAGGATTTGAGCAGTACTTGGACCAGGATATGAGCGGTACATGGACCAGGATATGAGCGATACATAGACCAGTGTATGACCTTTACATGGAAATATTCGACAGTGAATACTCCTGTGTTCATTCTTGCCTATGGATCTTTGATGGGATCAAACATGCATTCACCAGAACATCTGATTCCAATTGACGTCCACCTTTGACCTTTGGTTGTTCACGGACTGCACAATCATCCTCATGCCAGCCAATGAATACTGAGCAGGCCACCACCACCACCACACTTTCGATCTCTGCTTAGGGCTAAATTAATTTGTATGGCAGTCAAGGAAAACTAATAGGGCAGCATTGATAAATAATACCATAATAATACCATAAGTGCGTCGTTCCACACCAGTACAAACACACACAAGGTCTATTTGATTATATGAGCCAGCGGGGTGTATGCTCGACGCTGATCCATAGAAGGGCGCCTGTGATTGCATATTAAGAACACACTTGAAGCCGCGGTGCATTACCAAGGGCCGAGTGTGAAGGGGTGTGTGAACCGCGCCATCGAGAAACACGGCGTCACGCCACTGGGTTCCCTTATTGTCTTAACTTCTGAATTTGGACGCAGATATCGGCCATTAAGCGGTTGGTTTGAGCGGCCAAATATGTCTAAAGTACCTCCCCCCCCCCCCACACACACACACACCTCCCTTCTCGTCAGCTCCGAGCTATTTGAACCTCCAAACAGTTGACCTTTTTTGTCACTATTCATCAAATGCCCGCCCCCTCCCCCCCAACCACCCTCCACCTCCTTCCCCCCCACCCCAACCCACCACCCCTGCATGGCACATGACAACCATCTTGCAGGGCAGTGCATGCACCCAGAGCGCTCACAAATCATTATGTCCAACGGTGCAATGGCGTCTGTATACCGCACATCCGCCCTTAGTATCCCGTTCGGCGAAAAAAGGGTGTGAGGAAATTAAAGCATGAAAGTCATACTGTGCTTTGAGAGTGGCCCCAGGAGAAGCGTGAATGTGTGTGTGTGGTGTGTGTGTGTGTGTGTGTGGCAGGCTGGGGGGCTGAGGGTGGAGCAGAGCTGCAACATGTTCCATCCTCAGGATGCTAGCGCTAAGCCAGCTGCGCTGCTGCTGTATGGGCCATCAGCGCCCTTGTTAGATGAGCGGGGCGCACCCATGTGCATGCTAGCCCTGGCCTTAATCGGCCCTGATTATAACTAATGGCTTTAATGATGTTCACTCTCTACCCAGCAGGACAATGTAATTAGGATCAAACAAATTCTGTATCTCCCTCGGCTGTACCCAAAACTCCCTTTTCTCCCACTCCCTCTCTCTCTATCTTTCTCCCTTTCCTCTCACTCTGTCTGTCTTCTTCTCCTTCTTTTTCTATCTCTACCTCTCTCTCCTTCCCTCCGTCCCTCTTTACCATTCTCTCCTTCTCTCTCTCTTTCTCTCTCTCTCTATCTCTCTCTCTCTCTTTCTCTCTCTCTCTCTCGTGCCCTTGTGCAAGTGCTGCATATTTGTAAGTCTGCCTGTCTGCGGTGGGTGTGTTGCATGTTGTGAGCAGGCGCGACAACTGTGTGGTTAAACATGTGCTATATGAGTTTGTTGCTTTATGGATCACGGAGTGTGACTGCATTATTCATCAAACAGAACCTCGCCCCTGGTAAGAATCTCCCTCACTCCGTCTTCCAAAGTTTCTCTTTATATATATATATATATATATTTATGTGTTGATATATATATATATTTATGTCCATTAATCAAACATCAGGTTTGTATTTGAGATCATTTGCTTCTACTTTGCATGGTAGCCAGTTTTAAACGTGTAGGTTTCGGATCAAAACGTGTCACATTTCATAATTCAGAATCTGTCTTTATCAATGCACAGGCTTTGAGGAGTCAATGCGCTGCCTTTGTCAACCAAAATCTGTAGACCAATTTGTCCCTTGCTTGACTTTTGGTTACCATGGATACTGAGATCCTACATTTCTACAGTAGCGGATGTGTGTTTTATATTAAAATAAATATCTGTTAGGGGGGTTAGTTTATATTTTATATTTTGGCTTGGGTTTTGTGAACTTGCATACACATACAGAAGGACACACACACACACACACACACACACAGACACATACACACAGTTAACACACACCCCTAAAACCCCATACTCATGCACAACTTTCTACACACACAAACACATCCACATCCACACACTGTCTCTCTCTCTTGTTCTCTCTCTATCGCTCTCTCCCTTTCTCACTCTCTCGCTCTCTTACTCTCTCTCTCGCTCTCCCTCTCTCCCTCCCTCCCTCTCTTTTTTCTCTCTCCATCCCTCTGGCTCAGGCACATCCAGACACACATTGCTTTCATCAAATCAAGCCACGTATCCATGGCAACTAGAGTTGAATAAAAATACTGCTCTAATCACTGGATAAGTACTATAAACTCTGCTCTAATCCAACCAAAGACATCCCATTCCCAATATGATATCAATTCCATTGTGGGAGATGTGTGAGGCCCCTCCATCCCGCAGCACCAGAGTGGCCCAGGCTAGAGGGTCAGGCAGCCCTCCAACGCGTCGCACCGGGTCTGATTAAAACGTATCACTCGCCAATGACATCGGGTCATAATTCATGCTGATTGATTGAACATAAACGAGCTGTCCGGGGTTTACAGATAGTAGAAGCTAGCCATCTTAGATACATTTCTGGGAGTTATTAATCAAGTTGGTTTTTTTCTGATTATGATGATGTATCGTAAAAAATATAACTTGTTACACGGCTCAACTGTTCAATGCGGAAATTGCCTTTGTCACGATGAGTCTTGACGGATGTGTCGAGGTAAAAACATGTATAGGTTGTGGATTATTACTCTTATAGAAACTAATGAGGAAATTCTTATGCTAATAATAATCCCTTGCAAAAAGGGGCGGGGGGCAGGAAATGTAATGTATTATGCTTTGTTCTCATCAGTGGCCTTTTCTGACTATTTTTGCCTTAAAAAGAGAGTAAGAAAGAAGCAGTGGTCTTCCTATCAATATGCCGTGTGTTCGTGGCTGTAGGCTGCACAACTGGACCCTTCCTATTGATGGAGGAGGGGGTTAAAAGTGTTTGACGGTTGCGTAGGAATAACGGCGTTTAACTGAAGTTGTTATCATTGAACACATTCACGTTGCTTTCTGCAACAACAAAAAATATACAAATCCAAAATACATCTATCAAACGTGGCCATTTACGAGTCAACCGAATTAAAATGCAACATATTTCATTCGATGAAATTGCCCTGGGGTAACATTATCTTTCTCAGAAAAATGTTTCCCATTCTTATCCTAAATGGGAAATGGGGAAAAAATAAATAAAAAGTGTTCTATGTAAACACAGCTTACAGCGTTTGCCTTGATGTCACTATGATTCAGCTATGGAGGCCACGCGGCCCCTGAGGCTTTAATTGCTCTGTCAGTGAATAAAAGTCAGCGTTCTCCCCTATAAACTTTCATCTCCCGTTTCAATCAAAGCTTTACTTTTTTAATTTTACAACATCTTAAGACTTTAACATCTTGGCCTTTTTTTTTTTTAAGGCAAGGGGGGAACATTAGAAGGATTTACATCCTCCGCGAAATACTTTCGTGAAATTCCCAGCGTAGCCGTGACTCTCAAAGGCAGGAATAGTTTCCCGGATGTTTGCGTTACCCTTCCACCACTCACAGCCAAATGAACGATATTTAATATTCGCACAAGGTGTCTGCACTCTGGAGTGTACTCTCGCTACCACCGCCGTGGATGTCAAACAGTGTAGCAACCTCTCTGGATAGACATCAGATACTGTATTCAACCTCCGCCACACTGAACATCTTCACCGCTGTTGAGCCGCCCAAGCTGTTTGTTGTTTGTGTCAGCGATGTTCAGCACCGACTAGTTTCGGCGGTACGGAAAAACAAGCACCTAACAAGGGGGGTTTGTGAGGGAAAAACAGAAAAACAAGACAAACACAAGAAACAAAACATTGAACATGGACGCCAAAGACAGGATGGCCGTGGAACTGAAGGATACTTCAGTGCCACAATAAAGTGAAGTGGAAACCATAACTTGCATACTCAGTCAGAAAAAGCTTATCTTGAAATGCTCAAGACATCGATTTTCTAGTGTACTACACAAAGGTTCCCACCTTACTTTACCTTGTTGTTGTTGTTGTTGTTGTTGTTGTTGTTGTTGTTGTTGTTGTTGCTGTTTAGCACTCAAACTGAATGTTGAATGGTAACACCATATATAAATATATCATCCATACTTGATGCCCCTGGCAGTCATTATAAATGCAAGTGGGAGTTACTCGGAAAGACATTAACTGCTGTTGTTCTCCCAGAAATGCGAGTTGTCCCTACTTGTTTCCGCCTACATCTAAATACCTGCGGCTTTGGGCTCATTATGGATCCTAAATGCCCGATGGGCATTCATGTGTACATGTCTCCCTGCGATTCATTGGCATCATGTTCGGCAAGTCGCTCCCTTATGGTGTGTGTCTGTGTGTGTGTGTGTGTGTGTGTGTGTGACCCCTCCTCCCCCACCTTAGTCAGAGACAATCAATATCGCTCTGAGAGATATGGAATAAACCTTCGCCAGCACCGAGCCCCGTGGAACAGGATCTGATGAAAACGGATGAGGAGTAACAGTACGGAGCGGGCTTACACTTAAGCCTGTGTGCTCATGTTTGTACCCGATCCCTAACAAGCTAGCTTAGCTGCTAGGGAGAAGCCTGTGCTGAGAAGCGTCCTGCAGGGACCCGGCTGGCTGACCTGGCATTAAGTATTCATGTCACAATATGGGCGATGACGTTGCCTTCTGCGGTGCTTCCCCCCTTGACGGCGGCCGCTAGCCACTTAGCGGGATGATTGGTGGTGTTTGGGAACGCCGTAAAACAATTTAATTCTGTTCCCTGTCATTGCAACACACTTGGTACATAGGAAAAGTTTGAAGTTGATTTAAATTAGCAAACAAAAAGGTGGACACGGTTCGTTTTATGATATAACATCACGCAAAAGCCAAGGAACAAAACCACAAACAGTAGAGCACAATGTAAACTTTTACATTGTTACAGGTTATATGTAAAAGGATTTAACAAACGTTTACATTGTTACAGGTAATATATAAAAGATATGGATCAAATACTGTTACTGTACAGTAAAAAAAACAGTTTGCAGAATTATCATTTACTAAGTATTTTCACTGTAATTGAGTTGTAAAGTATGACTGTTTTCCTACCCTGATCATCAATATTTCCTTATTTAAAGACGTATAAAGACAGCACACATATTTCATCAGTAGCAACGCTTTCCACATTTGTTATCACAAACTGAATTACTAGTGAACTATTATGGCAATTTGCCCCAGCCCAATAAGGTTGTTATTGAAAAACTGGTGCTCGTCGTTGCATTGTTTTCACCAGACAATTATCAATATATAATGAGACATTTTGAATAAAGTACTCCATTTGGGAGGACCGTGGCAAGCATTCACCCGCTAGCTAGACACGCTAGACAATGTTACTATTAATAAACCTTGATGAAAGTGCTCAATATCCCATCGTCTAGTGATTACCTACTCAAGTGTGTGTGTATGTGTGTGTGTGTGTGTGTGTGTGTGTGTGTGTGTGTGTGTGTGTGTGTGTTAGTTTGTGTGTGTGTCCAAGTGTGTCCAAGTGTGCGTGTGAATCCAGTGATGCATGAAGAGGGCCATCTCACAGCCCTTTTAACCATCCATAGACACTTACATTATTTTATTCAAATCCACCAGGAATCACACGCTCGCCGATAAATAACTTGTAAACCACTTTACCTGCGTCTTACCTGAAATTCCCCTATTCAGCTGGGACATAATTAAACCTGACAGATCGATGAACATGAATAGCATTTCTGGATTTTTTGAAGAATTTAGGTAGACATTTTATGCAGAGGGAAGGGTTGTGTCTGATATACAATACACAATTTTACGGTTTAATGTTGGTTTCGTCCCAAGAAGATTATTACTTTTTGCTATGCATATTAACAAAATATTATTGAGTGATCAATAATTCAGATTCCTCCCCTAACTATCACCCTGTAAGTGGAGCTATCTGTAGAAGGCAGCAGAGAAAACAAGACAATCAGTTCTTCCGTAGCTCATGAATAGGAAATTATCACAGGGAATAAATTATGCAAATAAATAAATCTGTCTCTCTTAATTCAGAGTAAGATGAGAGCACTGGGAAGAAATGGAGATCTGAGGAGAGAATCTGCTCAGATGCAATGCCTCAGTTAAGATATTTTGGGATTATGAAAAAGCGCCTTAATGCTGTGAATTAATGAGCCAGGGATCTATGCTATTGCAACGTTCAGGTTCAGGGCTATTTTGAGAAAGACAATGTAATAATTTACCTTGGTGTTAAGCCTTTGTCGTTGCTTATTGTTCTGCTTTCCTAACAAATGCTCTTGCCGACAAATGTGTTAGGTTTAAAAATATACTCCCTACGCTACACCTTGTGGGATGATTAATAGACTAATTAAAGACATGGAAGTGGAATGGAAATGTAATCATTCCCTAAGTACAGTTTATATCACACATACGGTCAGAGAGACAGAGAGACAGATTCAAAGCCAGACAGATATACAGGCAGATAGGCAGGCAGGCAGGCAGGCAGGCAGGCAGGCAGGCGACAGACAAAAAAAGGCAGACATACAGAAAGGCAGTCAGATACAGAGGCAGATAGACAGACAGGCACACAGACAGTCAGAATGGTAGAAAGACAGGCAGACGGGCAGGCAGGCAGGCAGACCCACAGATAGCTCTATTTCCCAATGAAAAACGTCTGTCTGTTCCTGTTTGAGGCTAACTATGACCCCTTCAGTCTCAGCACTGTTGGACTTGCTATTCTTTTTTACACGTGACTTTGCTGTCAATACTTCATCCAAGGAGCGGCTCGGTTTGCCTAATGAATTCCTTTTTTAGCATGGCCGGTCCCGGTGGACAGGGTAAACCTCTAACCTTGGCTGAGCGGCTGGCAGGCTTCGAGCTGCACCGCTCAGTAACAGAACATGGGATTCTAGCAGTACGGTTTGCGGGTTTCGCTTTGATGAATGTCAACCTTTTGACCCCTTCTGGGAAAGTTTCAACTGCTGCAAAAAGTTTGAAAAAACACACCCTGGATAGGTCTTGTTGTGTCTATCCAGGTGTTTGAAATGAGAATGATGCAGCCATTAGCCAACGTTAATGGCTGCATCATCCTCATTTCATACGTTTTCACGTTGTATTATTTGGCTTATTGTGGTGAATAGAAATATACAATTATTTTTAAATCGTTTTTTTTAAGTTTGACAAAGTATAAAGTTCCTTTTAAGAGTTGAGATAACATCTTACAAACCTAATTGTGTTAGCAGCTTAGTTAACATGGGTGTGATTGAATAAATAAATAGATAAATATATAATAAGGGCAAATTCCCCAGCCCCTGTTCATGTTGATAACCAGGTTGTGTTTGATTAGAATGCATGACATGTACCTCCCCACCAATTAGATGGAAAACAAGGAGTGCGGATCAAGGTAAACTAGCAATGATGTCATCCCCTGATTAATATGATGCTGCTTGATATACAGGGTATAAGCACAACGGCCCAAATTAGTCTGCCTCTTATTACCGCGCAGAAGAATAATATGATCCTCCACAAAAAGCTCTTATTCCTCATCAAGCTAGGTACCTTTGGTTTGCTGCATGACATTGGCAGTGTTTAACTGTGTGTCTGTGCGTGTGTATGTGTTTGTTTGTGTCAGTGTGTGTGTGTGTGTGTGTCGCTGTTTATGTGTGTGTGGTGTGTGTGTTGGCGGCTGGGTGTGTGGGTGGAAGAAACACTTTTGTGAATCTCAATTAATTTGAAATAGTAGGGGGGTAATAACGAGTTAAAGGTAGATCATTTCAAATATTTATTAAATACTGAAAAAGGCATTGCCTGCTTAGTTTTTCTCTGTTCATATTGTCACACCATTAACGTCGGAAGGATTGGCATACTTAACGTTATGAACGTATGAATGTATTGTAATTCTGAATATATAATAATCAATAATTACCTATAATCAGTTAGGAATCCCATAATTGGCCTTCTTGAGGCAATAGACAACAACTTATAGAAAGCAAACAATACAATGCTTAGGATGCTGTCTTCGGGGGTCATCCTTCCTTTCACCTGCATGGGGTTAAGGACTGAGTTGACCTCTTTCGGTTGCTGAATTGAATATCAACGATAAACACTTGAGTCTGCGAGGGACACGTCTGTATGAATCTTTCTAGAATGTTTATCGTTACATATTTCCTCAAAAGCCAATTTCATAATAAGGTATCGATTTATATAAGATCAATAAAATATTGCTAAGGTGTACAGCATGTTGAAAATGTCAAAAAAAACATGAATTCTCTTTAATGCTCTTTTGAATAACCAACACTAGAAATATGTTACCTTCGGCTGCTGAAGCGATCTCTTGTTTGTCTCTTGCCGACTGAGAGAGGCATAGAGAGCTTGAGACCTGACGAAAGATCTCAAACATGTCTACATGGTTGCCCCGTTCGTTCTCCTGTGGATTAGGAACACGTGTTTAAAGATGTTTCGAAACACCTGTCAAAAATGTTTCAGGGGGAGGGGAAGGGATACTTCTACATCATTCCTCTTGGATCACAGGACCTTGATCCTGCCAAGGAGAAGCAAGACCCAGGCAACTCTAATACCCAACGTTCAAATGGCAACTAGCCGAGCCAACGTCATCCCTTTAAAGGGGACATATTATACCACCAGGTGTGAGTGTGATTAGCCTTACAAGCCGTTTCGAAAATCTGCCCCATATGACTTCACTAGTGGGCGTGTCCACCTAGATCTGTGCTGGATAGATTTGCAACGTTTACTTCAGTCTACAGGGTAGGCTGGTAGACTGATCTATCCAGCACAGATCTAGGTGGACACGCCCACTAGTGAAGTCATATGGGGCAGATTTTCGAAATGGATTGTAAGGCTCATCACACTCACACCTGGTGGCAAAATATGTTCCCTTTAATACATTCTCCTTCTTCAAATTCACAGATATACAAAGTAGAAATACAAATAAACATTCTTCTCTTTTCCTTTTTTCTCTCCATGAGATTTTCCGAAGCAGTTCGAAGTCCCAAGGATGCGCTAAAGCTCAGTGAACAGCGAAACACTTGGCGGGATGCACGGGCTAGCGCCGGGCCTTTAAAGCACTTAGCATGACGCTAACGGTCTGCGCCCGCCGCTTTGATCTGCCGTTAGCTGAGTAGACGTGCTGTGAAGGAGAGAGCAGGAGAGGGGAGGGCAAGGGAAATGTGCACAGTGAAGAGACAGATAGAGAGACATGGAGATAGGATTTAGAGACAGAGCAAGAGAGGGAGAGGGAGAGAGAGGGTGGGGGAGGGAGGGAGAGAAAGAGAGAGAGGGAGAGAGAGAGAAAGAGAGAGAGACAGAGAGAGTGGGAGAGGGAGAGGGAGGGAAAGAGAGTGAGAGCGAGACAAAGAGAGCGGGAAGGGGAGAGGGAGGGAGAGAGAGAGAGAGAGCAAGAGAGAGAGAGAGAGAGAGAGAGAGCAAGAGGGGTCATACATTAAGGAAAAGGCTGCATATTTGAATTTACACTTTCCCTTCCTTCTTCTTCTTTAAAAGCAGAGCCAAGACCATGGGTGGTATTATACATGCTGAATGAGAACACTTCTGTATCGCACGACGGGCAAAGAAATATACTTTGACATTTATTAATTTATTTGTATTAGTTTTATTTAAAAATGTTTTGCTTGACACAACAAGGATGGGGGAAAACCTCCAGCAGCGCGGGTTCAGACAAAACACACAGCGGATCGTACACATTGAATCTGTAATGATGGAGAACAGCGGAACAACTCCATTTGCTTTGATTATTTAACATAAGTACGCCTCAATTATCCAGCGTTGGCTTTGACGCAACAAAAACATATAAAAAACACTAACACACGCACACAACACAACAGCTCTTTGAGGGAATAACTCCTTCGACGTGACCTCACTTCCTCAGTGTCCCTAACAGATGCATTGATGATTAAATCACTTCAAATGAGTCGACGCACAAAGGACGACAACCCCTCGCTGTGAGACTCTCTTTCCGGAGCCGCTGTCTCGGCGTGACATTAGCATCATAAAGAACAGTAGGAGGCGCGGCTACGGAGCAATATGTCAACCGCTAAGAGCGCCACCATTCACCGCTCTGGCTGGGGGGAGGGAAGACAAAAAGATGGTGTTTAACAGCTCATTTAGCATTCAAGTGTGGTAGACCCAGCCCCTCCGGGATTCCTCCGAAGATGTATAGGAATGCTAATGAAAATTGGAGGAAATTCATCACCGCGTTTCTATCTTATTTTCCACACAGGTGTGGAAACCACAAGTTGAATGTCTCGTGACTTCGTACGTTTTACGAGATTAGGATAAAACCAATTGTTTGCTCTGGGGGTTTATGTATGTTACCATGACTACGTGGACACACACCGGGCGCTCTGGGTGATGGGAACGGTGCCCGGTCATTAAAGTTCATGACGGTGTGTTGCTTTGTGTGTTTCCCGCTTCAACCATTTAACAACCGGGCTGTTAATTGTGCAGTGGGTGGAATTTACCTTCTGATGACTCATCAACTGAGTCACTGAGGTCCGCCTTACTGTTTTTGTGTTCCCACTGAGAGATCAGCAGCATCATGACCACATCCCGGTGATACATAGGTGAACGGTTATTGAGTTCTTTGGTTTGTTTGTAGAGCCACATCAGGACCGGGTGCTCTGTATTCACCTTTCCGTGGCACAGTGGCAGCGTGTAACGGCACAGTGTGTTTGAGTCACCGACGGCCTTCACCGCTGAATTAGGGGGTGCCTTCCGGAACACCGCGCGCGCACACACAGAGACATACACCCACACACACACTGAAATACTGGAACACACGGTCGCACACTTGTTCAGAGCATACAGTCACAAGAGACGCATGCGAACACGTTCTCACGGACACTGCTCATGCACATACACAAAACATAGGTCCACACGCAAAGCATGCATATACAGACACACACACACACACACGCGCCGACACACATACACAAAACCACCCACACTTAGGCACACACCCACACTCCCACCCACACAGAGCAGCGCACAGAGCATCATCAGCACTGCATGGTGGCGGGTGATAAATCAAACGCACCCCATGCGCATGCGTTGTCCCTCTGCCTGCACTGCATCTCTCAGCCCCCCCCCCCCCCCCCCCCCCCCCCCCCCCCCCCCCCCACACCCCCCAGCTGGTCCTGTAGAGGAGGAGGAGGACGGGGGGAGGGTCATAGCTGCTTCCTTCAGTCACAAAGTACATAAACAGGAGAGAGAGAGGGAGAGAACGACAGCGATCAAGAATGAGAGAGAGAGGAAGAACAGGAGAGCCGGAAAGACAGAGGGAGGGAAAGAGAGAGAGAGAAGGAGAACAGGAGAGAGAGAGAGAGAGAGAGGAAGAGAGAGAGAGCAGTTGAGAAGAGGAGAGGGAGGGGAGGGGGACGACGAACAGGAGACAGATGAGAGACAGCGAGGGGAAGGGGAGCAGTGGAGAATGAGAAAGAGGGAGTGAGGGAGTGAGGGAGAGAGTCATTGGGAAGTGCAGCCACATGGACCAATCCCATTAGGATTGAGCTCCTCCGGGGCCTTGGCCCTCTATCAGACAATTAGATAGCGATGGCTCCCCCTAATAGGTTTACCGCATTGTATTACCTGGCAGCATCTCACTCTCCACAGCCGCAGCCTGCTGCCATCACAAGCCATGAAACCCCACGCCACCACTCCTTGTCCTGCCAAGTTCTTAAAATAAGACAGGGGGGAGAGAAAACCCTCTGGAAACAGCTTGGTAGTTTTGTGGGTTTTCACGAGGTACTGGTGGATCGAGGCTTTTTGGAGTGCTTGTAACGCGTGCACGTTCACCGTTTACTGTGGTGAAGGCTCTCTCTCTGTCTCATGCTCTCTCTCTGTCTCATGCCCTTTATATCTCCTTCTCTTCCTCCTTCTTTCTCTCTCCCTCCCACTATTTCTCTCTCTCTTTCTCTCTCTCTCTCTCTTTCTCTCTCTCTCTCCTTTCCACTATTTCTCTCTATCTATCTCTGTCTCTATCTCTCTCTCTCTCTCTCCCTCCCACTATTTCTCTCTCTCTCTTTCATCTCTCTCTCTCTCTGTCTCTCTGTCTCTCTCTCTCTCTCTCTCTCTCTCTCTCTCTCTCTCTCTCTAAGGCCACATTCTTTTGCATGCACTCATAATCCACCGTTGATGACTCCTTGCCAGTCAGAATGAAGATTATCCAACTGGAGAGAGAGAGAGAGAGAGAGAGAGAGAGAGAGAGAGAGTTTGACACCCCCCCCTCCCCGTCCCCGCCATCACCCGCTGATCCCCCTCACATGTCGGACATTTAAGGATTCCCACGCTCCTGGGTAAAGGCAGGCAGAGCACAGTGGGAGGTATAATAATGGCTAAAGCCCTGGTTATTATTGTTCTAGCATGGCCGTGTCGCTAGGTAGAACACCTTAGCTTGCCTGAGCCCAGCCCACCCAGCCGGTTAACAACACAAAGAGACCTCCCTGGTAAACAACTATAACTGCTTTATTCTCATGTGTTAAGTAAGTGCTCAAAAGGTCAGCGTGTATGTGTGTGTGTGTGTGTCTGTGAGTGTGTTTGGTGGTGGGGGTCCGTGTGTGTGTGTGTGTGTCTGTGTGTGTGCGTGTGTGTGGGTGTATGTGTCGTTGAGTTTGTGAGTGTGTGTGTGTGTGTGTGTGTGTGTGTGTGTGTGTGTGTGTGTGTGTGTGTGTGTGTGTGTGTGTGTGTGTGAATACATATCTGTGTACGTGAGTATCTCGGTGTTAATCCAGATTCTCCTACATATTTTTAATAGGAATAGGAATAGTGTGAGATTTATCAGTATGATTGATTTTGCCTCCTCACATACACACACACACACACACACGCACACACACACACACGCACACACACACACACACAAACACACACACAGATTTGATCTGCAGTCTAAACAGTAGACACTCAGGGTACAGTGCGATAATGTTCAACACTCCATTTTGTTTTATTATTTCGGGCTGTGAGGGCGAGATAAAAGAGCATCCTCCGTCCTGAAGATCCGGTTTATCATAACAAATAGGATTCCGTTGGAAGTGTGGAGAAAAAAAAAACAATGTTGAATTTCATATTTCTCAAATCTATCTTGGTATATCTTCTCGCCTTCTATTCCAAACATGGAGCGGGGTGGGTGTTTTTGAAGTTTTTTACGGTTGTTATCCACTGCCGGGAACAGGCAGGTCTTTAAATAAACCAGTCTGCTTTTTATTTTTGTTTTACTCCATCCTACCTCCAATGTTTTGTTTCTTCTGCTTTTTTCCTCTGCCCAGCATGGCATCAACTCCCAATCCCCCCTCCCCACATAAAAACATGCCAACTTTTGTGACTACTGAACCTGAATTCAGGGCAAAGAATATGGGGGTTTGGGGTAAGACGGTGTGGTATGGTGGTGGTGGTGGTGGGGTGCAAAATAAACACACAAGACAAAGTAAAGGAAAAACCTGCAGGGTAACATGTGAGTACCATCGGTGCCCTTTGTGGAGAGTTCCTTGTTCATCTTTGAAGCATTCTGTGAGGGGTGTCTTCTGCGGCACCCTCCCTGGCTGAGTTCCCCCTCCTGGCCTGAGAAGAGCATCCTTCATCAACTGTGATGAAGTACCCCCGCAGTCAGGCAGCGAATGGGCCCTGGATGTTTAGTACATGAGGTCAGCTGGGTCTCAGCAGGGGGGAGCGGACCTCCTACGGACCATGGCCCTGGCTGCGGGCCAACGGACCAGCGGATGCACAGCGCTGGATATCCACTCCCCAACACCCTGCCCTTCACCCTGCATCCACCTCCCACACCCTCAGCCCAGCACAGATAACAGCACCGCCCATGAACACAACCCACTCCACTAACGCCTCCAGCAGCAGCTCCACCGCCCTGATCACTACCACCACCGCCACCACTAACACCACCAACAGCATCGCCACCACCACCAACCCAACCCTCACTACCACCACCGCCACCACTAACACCACCAACAGCATCGCCACCACCACCAACCCAACCATCACTACCACCACCGTCACCATCACCACCACTACCAACCCCACCATCACTACCACCACCGTCACCATCACCACCACTACCAACCCCACCATCACTACCACCACCGTCACCATCACCACCACTACCAACCCCACCATCACTACCACCACCGTCACCATCACCACCAACACCACCAACAGCATCGCCACCACCACCAACCCCACCATCACTACCACCACCGTCACCACTAACACCACCAACACCATCACCACCACTACCGAACCCACCATCACTACCACCACCGTCACCACTAACACCACCATCAACACCATTACCACCATCAACAGTAAAAACCACCACCAAAACATCCATCACTATCAACACCACCACCACAAACATCTCCACCACCACCACCATGACCGGCACCCCCAACCACCACCACTACATCCATCACTACCACCAGCACCGGGGAGCTCCGGCTTTTCTAGATAAAAAGCACTGTCTACTCTCTTATTCTCTCTCACAGAGTCGTTTTTGTGTTCATATTTAATCATATTATATTATGTGGATTTATTATGCAACCATCGATACCAACACACCAACTCTAACACATACCACCACCACCTCAACCCCCGCATACATCACCACCACCCCTTCGAACACCCCCACTGCCTCACCTACCACCACCCCCCCTTGAGAATCTGTAGCTCTGTTTTCATTTTCTCGAGTTTTGTTTTTCACCCGACACAAAGTCAACCCTAATTAGAAAGTCATTATAGTCGTTTGAAAATCCTATTTATTTGAATTCCTGTCATTCTAAAATAAATTTGCCGTTGTGTATACGTCTTGCGTGATTGCGCACATTCAGATTCAGCGTGCTGTTATGATTGCCCATCGAACGCTGAGTCAAACTGATGCATGCATTTCATCTCCATTTTGTGTGTATGTGTGCTGTGGATGTGTATGTGTGTATGTGTTTGTGTGTGTGTGTGTGTGCATATTTGTGTTTGTGTGTGCATATTTGTGTTTGTGTTTGCAAAATCGCAATCTCACAAGTGCAATCCCCTTAACAGAGGGGAGGGGCACATTTAAATAATGTAATGACAACAATAATAATTATAAAAAATATTATAATAATTGGCATTATTGTTACTAATATTAGTAGTTGTACTAGTAGATAGTAGTCGTTTTTGTAAATAGGATTATAATATTTTTGATGCAGCAGACAAACCGAGTGAAGTTGAAATTGTATCTTTGAAACATTATAAAAATACTTGTTTCACCCAGTTATGTGAAAGCAGTACCACATGTTATCACACCCAGAATAAAATACCCAAATCACCTCCCAAAAACATCCAGTTCTCTGAAATGGAAAATATAAATCTTACCCTCTTTGCTGGTATCTTCTTTTAAAATGTTTCCCTTTTTTGTATTGCCCTAGTTTGATTATATCCCTGTCTGTCAAAATTAATTTTAATAAATAAAACATAAATTAATGTGTCAAAATATCAGAAGAATAACAAGAAAACTCGGTTTGGGCTCCTCATTACGTTCTGTGGGTGGGCAAACAAAAAGTTAGAAAAATGTTGGTTGTTTATTTATTCAACTCATTCTCTTTAATTGTGTTTCGGGGTTTTGGTGAAATTTTATTTGTGACCAGCAGTGTTGAGTCATACGTTTCCAACATGTTATTCTGACTGCGACTGGCAGAAGGCGACACTCATCAGGGTGTGATATGGATACTGCAACTTTCAGGCGTGTTAAATATATATTAATACTATACTGCAGATAGTTTACTGATAACCACCTTACAGTTTCTGGATGAGCAATATCCATTCATTATCATTCGACATTTTACTTTCTTATTCTCCTTCTGAGGTTGTTGTGATAAGATTTTGATTGTTCATTCAATGTTTTTTATCCATTTATTGATTGCGGCAGACACTTTTATCTGAATCCACAGACTCACAGGTGAACAAGTGTTCCAATGACCAGCAACATCGACTGTATCACCCACACGGGTCTATGAGCTCCACTTTAATCCAGAGATATAATCTCTTGTATTTTTAGGTTCAACATCTCATCAATGAGGTAATTTCTGTTTTATGTGCACGACAACCAAGGACAGCATTTTCCACTTTCATACTCAATAATAAAACAACACACAGGTAGAATAAAAACATGCATGATTATGATAATCTATCCAGGCATCTCTCTCCTTCCCTTGCCGGTTCCTGATCAGGGAGTCAGCCTAGCCAGATGTTTCTGGGCATGCGACAGAGAGATGAGACACACCGGAAGGTGAGCTAGTGTGTTGTTTTGTGAGATCTAATCAGATGTTGTTGACGAAGTATTACATATGTTCAGGCATCACGGGCAGCCTGAGATCACATCCGCTGTCTAATCATTGTATCCATTTGTTTTTGTGTGTGAAAATGTGTTGATGTTTTTCAACATGGAATTGAAACATCTACTCTAGCCATTACCTGGGAAGGTACTAATCACACGCAGAATGTGTGCACGCATGTATGTGTTATTTCCAGTGATAGCGCAGCTTTCAGCAAGCTTCCCCAGCTCATCATCATGAATCTCCACACTCACCACCACCCCCATCACCGCTACTACTAACACCACCCTCACCACTACCACAATCCCCATTACTATCACCACCACCACCATCACCAACACCACCACCACTAGCACCACCACCATCATCACCAACCCTATCCCCATCACTATCACCACCACCATCACCACTACCACCATCCCCATCAACGCCACCACCACCACTGTGACGGTGTTCTGTGAAATGCACTCGTGATCTATAACTGCGAGTGCTCGTGGTATTGCCACTCCAAGCCGAACATCGTCTGTTCTCCCTCTCTCCCTCCCTTCATTCCCCCCTTTTCTCCTCCTCTGTAAGCGTCCCGCTCTCCCTCAGCGGGTTCGCGGGCACATCGCGGTGTATTCTGTCGACGGTGTCGGCCAGCCCATAGGTGTCTGCTGCTTCAAGTTCCCTGGAGGTCCGCACGGAGACGAGCAGCTGCTGTGGATCTCCCCGCCGCCACGATGACATTTCGACGTGGCGCCAGCCCCGTCAACCGGGGGACAGCGGAGGAAGAAATACCTCCTGGCCCATCTCCAGCACCCGTGTCCTTCAGGGTTTTGTCAGGTGTCTGGGTGAACAGGCCGCGAGGGCACTAAACCCCCCTCTGCCGTCTCGTGGAATCAACCACCCGCTCGTCGAGCGCTCGCTGTTAGCGTCTTCTCGCCTTTCGAGCACGTTAGCTTGTTTGTTGTTTTTGTAACCGTTTTAGCCCTGTCGTTCCCCCCGCGCTTGTTAGTTTTCGGTTTCCCTGCTAGTACAGTTAGGGCCGAGGCTTCATGTTGCCCTTTGATCAGGGTGTCCTGTAAGCCAGAACTTGGATCTTTCACATCAAACCAGGTTGAAGACCCCCTGCCGAGAACATACGGACGGACGCCGGGTGTGTTGAGCCGTCGTGGTCATCGTGGCTCCTCTAATGAGAAACTCTGTCTGTGTGTGTCCGTGTGCGTGCGTGTGCGTGTGTGTGCTTGTGTGCGTGTGTGATATGAATCACGGCGCGCCCCGGGAGTCCCCTGCTTGCTGAGCCAGGCTCGCTGTCTTTTAATGATTATTTCGAGGAGAGCGAGGAGGACCGGCTGGCAGATGGCTCCTCTTGAGGGGAGGGGTCTTCCAGGAGCTGCCGTCACGATTGACGACGGACCACCTGAAATGACGCACCCCCCCCCCCCTTCTTCAGCTCAGCGCAAAAAACGAAACAAACATTCTGCTCTGGGGTTCTTCTGAAGACAGTAGCGGAGCAGCAAAGGAACAAGCTTAAAAAAAAAGACTGAAGGCAGGAGAAAAGACAGAGCGACAGCCGACAGATTGAGTTAATAGAGACGGCTTCGTCCAATCTGACGCAAAGAGGACACCATTCTATAGATCCGAACGCCGCTGGCAGACGCTTGAATGTGAACCATCTCGGGTCTGGTGTAATTGATTGATTTACATCCAAGGTTGTTAATGTCAAAGGAAGGGGTTGTTGACAACCCTTTTATAATTGCGCTGCCACGTAATGCAGATGTTTTTCCTTGTCTCACACCCCGGGAAATCGATAAACATCTTTATTGTGTATTTGCATCTCCATGGGGACACGGCTCCCACTGGCACATGTATGAATGCATGAACATAAACATAAGCCCATGCAGAAACGCAAACAAAAATATTCGTTCTAGCTCTCTCACGTCCTCTCTTGCTCTCCCTCTCTCTCCTCTCCCTCTCCCTCTCCCTCCCTCTCCCTCTTCCTCTCCCTCCCTCTCCCTCTCTCTCTCTCTCTCTCTCTCTCTCTCACTCCCTCTCCCTCTTCCTCTCCCTCCCTCTCCCTCTCCCTCTCCCTCCCTCTCCCTCTCCCTCTCTCTCACTCTCTCTCTCTCTCTCTCTCTCTCTCTCTCTCCCTCTCCCTCTCCTTCCCTCTCTCTCTCCCTCCCTCTCTCTCTCTCCCTCTCTCCCTCCCTCTCCCTCTCCCTCTCTCTCTCTCTCTCTCTCTCTCTCTCTCTCTCTCTCTCTATCTCTATCTCTCTCTCTCTCTCTCTCTCTCTCTCTCTCTCACACCATTAACCCTTAGGTTCTCAGCATGCTGTTGTGGTACTCCTCCATCCACCGCCGAACGGTTGTCGTCTCGTTGGGTGGGACAGGGGAGTGGGTGGGGCTCCATACATGCATGGCCTGGCCTCTATGCCACATGGGAGGGGGGAGGGGAAACAAGGCTGACTCTAGCAGTGGTTTTTAAAACAGTAAGGGGAGAAGCACAACACGCCACCCTGCTCTTGCTAAGTACTACTGAGACCTCGTCCCCCACAACGCCTCCCCCAGCACCGCCAGGATGGAGACACAGAGAGAATAGTTGAGCTATTTATCCATTAAGCAGGAGCTCTAGTCCAGAGCTGCCCCTACCGCCTCCGTGAAGACCTCCATCCTTTCAGATGGAGGTCTTCACGGAGGAGGGGGTAGGGGTAAGGGAGGGTATCTTCCTCAGGGATGCTTAAAGAGAGGCTGCGGGCATTGGGCATCAAACCCGGAACCTCGTCTACATACTAGGTACAAGGGGACGGGGGTGAGCGTGCAGTTGCCTGACCAGATTCGGTGTTTCCAGATCAGGAAAAGCAAGCCTTCTGATTGTACGTGACGGGTCTCGTGGAGGGTTAATGTTTTACTATTATTATTATTGTTGTATTATGTTCCAGCAACATTTTCCATGCAAGAGGGATAGAAGGTGAATACAATCAGAGATTCTACGAACAAATAGAGGCTGATTACCAAGTTCACAATTCATACAATTTGAGAGATGATTAAATCCCTATAACACACACACACACACACACACACACACACACACACACACACACACACACACACACACACACACACACACACACACACACACACACACACACATACACATACAGGCACACAGACAGAATTAGACACACACACACACACACACACACACGTAAAGGTTTAGACCTCCACTACACTGTGGAGGCTGTACAGGCTGTGACTTACATTTACATTTACATTTAGGGCATTTAGCAGACGCTTTTATCCAAAGCGACTTACAATAAGTGCATTTGTTACAATAAGTACATTTGTCATAAGAAGTGAAACAATATATCGCTGTCGGTACAGTGAAGATGTTCATAGAACCAAGTGCAAGTATTACAATCGCTAGGCTAACCCATTCCCCGTGTAAAGCAATGATAGCAGCTACTGTAGATGCTACACAATTACCTAAAAAAAGTAAAGTAAAGTACCTTGAATAAGTGCAATGTACAAGTGCCAGGACGTACAACATTTAATGGTGGCTGTGCATTGGTTTCTATGCAGTGTCGAGGTGAACTCTGAACAGGTGAGTTTTGAGTCTTTTGCGGAAGCTGCGACTCTGCGATTCTGACATCGGTATGGAGCTCGTTCCACCACTGAGGTCCCAAAACAGAGAAAAGTTGTGACTTCGCTGATCGACCTTTGCTTGCTCTTAGCGATGGCGGTACCAGACGTCCAGCTGAGGTAGTTGAGCGGAGGGATCGAACTGGGGTGTGTGGCTTTACTAATGCTTGGAGGTAGGCAGGGGCAGTTCCATCGACTGCCTTGTATGCCAGCACCATCATCTTGAATCTGATGCGAGCTATTACAGGGAGCCAGTGGAGGTCTCGGAAGAGGGGGGTTACATGTGAGAACTTTGGTAGGTTGAA
>NC_136947.1:6225229-6237729 GCF_949987615.1 Pollachius pollachius | reverse complement strand
TCCTCCTGCTTCTCACCCTCCTCTTGCTCATCATATACCTCCTCCTTCTCTCCTCCTCCTCCTCCTCCTCCTCCTCCTCCTCTACCCCTCCTCCTCCTCCTCCTCCTCCTCCTCTACCCCCTCCTCCTCCTCCTCCTCCTCCTCCTCTACCCCCTCCTTCTCCTCCTCCTCCTCCTCCTCCCACCCCCTGTGCTTTCGGGGGGGAGGGGGGGGGGGGGTGTGCGGGGTGTTTAATTGAGTGATCATGCGGCCGATGAGATTAGGGATTGCGTTTATTTTATTTGTATTCCTCCCCGTCGCTCTGGATTAGCATGCCTTGTATATCTGCTCAAGGGAGAAGGCGTGTGTGAGGAGAACAGTTGTATGAATAAAAGACAGAAGAGAAGCAGAAACACGGCCCAGTATGTACACAGTCATTGGATTCCGTAGTGTACAAAGAGAAAGCCGTGCGGTATACGTGAACAAGTGGGTAACGGCAACAATAATGGAGCTGAAAGGAATCCCAGCTTCATCCATCCCCCTTATTCAGGGACCCTGAATGTAGCCTATTATCCAGTTCATGTGCAAATCCATTCTGTCACACACTTTCCCCATGTGCTTTCCATGGAGATTCACACCTGGGTGTTAGCGGGTGTATGTCTGTGTGTTTGTGTGTGTGTGTGTGTGTGTGTGTGTGTGTGTGTGTGTGTGTGTGTGCGTATGTGTGTGTGTGTGTGTGTGTGTGTGTGTGTGGTTGTGTGTGTGTGAGTATGTGTGAAAGAGAGAGTGTGAGAGAGAGAGAGAGAGACAGAGAGTGGTAGAGAGCTGCTTGAGGCATAATTTCTTTGCATGTACCCATAAATTCCAAAAGACACGAAACATGTGTGTGTGTGTGTGTGTGTGTGTGTGTTTGTGTGTGTATGTGTGTGTGTGTGTGTGTGTGTGTATGTGTGTGTGTGTGTATGTGTGTGTGTGTGTGTGTGTGTGTGTGAGTGTGTGTGTGTGTGGACATGTGGGTGTCTGTAGGATTGTGTTTGTGTTTGTGTGTGTGTGTGCATGTATGTGTGCGTACTTACAGTAAGTGTGTGTGTGTGCGCTTGTGTGTGTGTGTTAGTGTGTGTACGTGTGTGTGTGTGTGTGTGTGTGTGTGTGTGTGTGTAATGTTACTATGTAGGTAGGACGGGCTTGCCTCCACTTCGCCTTTTGCTTAAAGATGCTTGGCTTAAGGCTGCAGCCTACGGATCTGTCCTTCCCTCCTCCGATTGAGCTGTAATCTCTCTAATCCAGTCGCCCTCTCTGTCTCTCCCCCCTCTCTCTCTATCTCTCTCTCTCCCTCTCTCTACGTCTCTCTCTCATTCCTATGTAATAGGTGCCAGATGGTGATTTTACCGATAAAGACTAAACGTGGGTATTTTTTGTTTTAATCCGGGGAAAATAAAGGGGTGAGGGGCCCCTGGGATTCGCCACTCAGGGATGAAAGCGTGTGTGAGAGACAGGCCTTCAGCGCATATAGATGATTCCAACATACTGTTTCTAGCAAGGTACAGATGCCTCCCGTCCACAAATATGCCACCTTGGTTTAGGTGCACCTTTGATGGAATGATGAAAAACCTTTTGAAAATAAAGCCTTGAGGAAAAACAAGAAACCAAGAATGAGCCTCTGTAACCTTTGCGCACGGTTGCCATGTAAAGAAAGGTGCCCACATTTATGTGTAGCCTAACACACAAAATACCCTTTTCACACTCAGAAAGAGTGCATGCAAGCGCACACACACTAACACACACACACACACAAAAACACACTGACACCGACACACACACAAACACACCGACACACACACACACACACACACACACACATACACACATATACACACACACACAAACACACACACACACACGCACACACACACACACACACAAACACACCGACACACACACACAAACACACACATACACATACACACACACACACACACACACATATACACACACACACACCCACAAGCACACACACACACACACATACACACACATATATACACACACACAAACACACACACACACACACACACAAGCACACTAACACACACATACACACACACAAACACACACACACACACACACACACACACGCAAGCACACTAACACACACACACACATACACATACAGTCAATCAGACTGCGGAGACACACACACATCCCGGTTGGTATAGGTTTACTCCGATTTGAAGCTTGGATTGCTTTCGGGGGGCAGGGGGTGTAACGGGACGTGTGTGTGGCAGGTCCTCGCCAGGGTCCTGCGTTGTGTTCAGGCCCGTGTCCACTGGGCCGTTTCTATTTATTTGTAAAATCTTTTTTTCCTCCTCCTGAGCTGCTCAAATTCCTTCCTACCACTTCCCACCAGGCGCGCCCCGGCACTCGGTTCTAGAAATAGAACATGAGCCGTGAGCCCCCCCCGCCCACCACCACCACCACCACCATCACCACCACCATCACCACCACCATCACCACCACCATCACCACCACCATTACCACCATCACCACCAACACCACCACAACCACCTCCGCACCAGAGAACTCAGGAGCCGGCGGTGCCAACCAACATAATGCAGTTGGGGGGGATTGGTTCTGATTGTTCACATACCCGAGCGCTGGAGTCACGGAGCAAACGATCCCTTTCTAGGAGGCCCAACTGTTCCGTCTCTCGCCCAACATAGATCGAGACGAGGACACGTGGAATAAATTCAATTAGCAGTGTTTCATTATGAAAAGCAGGCACAGAGCGCACAAGAGAGAGGGGGAGACAGAGAGAGAGAGAGAGAGAAAGAGAGAGAGATGGAGAGAGAGAGAGAGAAGGAGAGAGAGAGAGAGAGAGAGAGAGAGAAGGAGAGAGAGCGAGAGAGAAGGAGAGAGAGAGAGAGAGAGAGAGAGAGAGAGAGAGAGAGAGAGAGAGAGATAAATAGGAGAGAGGAAATATCTATATTGAGCGAGAAATATAGACGGTGGAGTGCGATTATTAGACGGTAACCCAGGTGTTGTAATGCTGAGGTACAGCAGTAATGATAGCTTACAATGTATTAGTTGGGATCTAGTATCAATTATAGCAAGAGAGAGAAGCAGAAGAAAGAGAAATGTTTATTTTGTCTCCACCGGTGATTCATTTCATCAGGAGGGTGAGCAGGCCTGACCCAGTTGTAGGAATGCTTTGTTTTGCTTTATCCTTTCAGCCAGAGAATTATGCTGCCGTTGAATAATAGCTTTGCCACAATGGCTGGGTTTCTTTCTTTCTCTGCTGCTCAAGGTCCTTGCTTACCACTCTATTTTTTTCCTCTTCTTTGTGATTCATCCAGATAATCAGCCTATTTTCTGATTATTTGCCGTCCTCTTCCCTGTTCTCCTTTATGAACGACGGTGAAAAGGAGCTACATGGGTAGAATGTTAAGGTGAGGTTAGTTCAAAAGTCCATTCAGCTCAGTGCAGTGGATAAAGGTTAGTACAAAAGAAAGTATAGTTGTATCGATCCAGGGATACGTGTTGTTAAATGGACCTTGATGATGGAATTTTGATAGCTATGATAAAAACGCTGAAAGGGAAAACATAAAAGAAATGTTTTGCATCACAGCCATTGGGAAAAAATGCTTTGGCTTGTTAAAATGCAGCGCGTTTTGTTTGGTAGCAGTCTGTAGTTTTATTTCAGAAACAATTCCATATCTCCTTCCTACACCTCTCGCCGTACCGACTCCTCTCTCAGAAACAGGAAAACAGGAAACTATCCCAGGATGGATCGATCATCGTAATGTACCCCCTACACCCCCTGTGGAGACATATAGCCGGGGGGTAGGTGACACACTCACAAATACACACACAGACTCACATACATAGACACACATACATAGACACACACTCGAACACACACACTCTTATACACACACACACACACACACACACACGCGCGCACACACATACACACACACAGATAGACACACACTCGCACACACACACACAAACACACACACACACACGCACACACGCACACACACACACACACATGCACACACACACACACACACACACACACACACACACACACACACATAGACACACGCACATAGACACACACTTGAACACACACACACACTGATACACACACACACACAAATAGACACACACACAAATAGACACCCACACGCACACACACACACAAACACACACACACACACACACACACACACACACATACACACACACACACACACACACACACACACACACACACACACACACACACACACACACACACATACGGCCACAGACCTATCATCAACTTGCACAATACTCCATCACCTCTGGCAGCTCATACTGCCAAGTCATCGTTCTATCAGGTGGCTCTTTAGCGGATCTCACTGGCCAATCGCATTGTTCCTGTAGCCAATCGCCTGAATCAATCTGAGCTGTGTGGCCGTACATTAGCTGTAACCCCCGGCAGGGACAGCCTGGGCAAATGACTGAACAGCCTGTTCTGTTGACATCATAAAGAATGGGAAAATGAAAAAACAATGAGAATGTGTGCCTGCTTTCGGTTTGACTCATTCACAGCTAAGCCTCATTATCTTAATGTTTTTATGACTTCTGCACCTTCCAGAGTTATTAAAAGTTTCTGAAACAGAGAGATACAAAATGCTTGAACCAAACATATGGGTAAATAAATAAATATATATATATATATATAACCAATATGTATAAAAACATATTTATACATATAGCCTGTATATATATATCTATATATATATAGATATATATATATATATGCAGGCTATATGTATAAATATGTATGTATTATACCTTCATATTTTCCAAATACATCAGAATAATGCTTTCTCTTGAAGTTCTACACCTTCCCAAACATTCAAAAATCCTCCCTTTCATCTTGCATCGGGGTAAGCCATGTGTTTATTCCTCATCTCCTCTTCTATCCCCTCCTTTCCTCCCTTCCCTACTCCTCTCTTCACTTATCATCTCTCTACCTCTCCTCTCCTCCCTTCCCTACTCCTCTCATCCCCTCCCCTCTGCCGACCTCTCCTCCCCTCTCTTCTTCTTTTTGATTGTTGCACTCACCTCTTCTAACCTCCCCTCTCCTCCCCCCCTGTCTCCTCCCCTCTTGTCTCCTCCCCTCTCCTCCCCTCACCTCTCCTCTCCTCTCCTCCCCTCACTCTTCACCTCTCATATTCTCTTCTTCACTCCTCTCCACTCCTGCTCTCACATATTTGATCACTCGATCCTTTCCTTCCTCCTAGTTCTTCTCCCTTTTGCCAGGGAGGTGGCACAATAACCCTCCCTCATAGGCACACCAACCACCTTGCGGCTCTGGCCTAGCTCTCCCATCTATAGTTTCACAGATCTAGGCAGATAATAGACTGGCGTTTGAGCAGGGTCACAAACACACGCTGATGTTGTTTCTCAACAAAACGCACCTCAACTACCAGTTAAGCTGCTGGAGGTTTTTAACAACCTGTAAACTCCTCAAGCCTGCCCATGTTCAGGACTTTGTCGGTCTGCTGTTGGCAGCCTACGTACCAGGGCTTTGTTGATCCGGGAGCAATGTCTCATCACTGAAATATTCGCTCTGTCCCGTGAGACCCATTCAGGTTTCATTGTTAAAGCTCTGACTGGCCGTATGACTACACCAACCCCTCGCCCCCCCCCTCCCCCCCATGGAGTCAACCGAAAGTCACCTGTCGCCTGAGGCTGACCAATGCAGGTCATAATGACTGGCGCGTCTGGGCTTTGGGAGGCAAACACACACTTGGCCTTCCCCTTCCTCTCCTGGAGAGAGAGAGAGTGCTGTGGCCCCCATTAGGTGGTGGTGTGTAATTGCATGAGTCAGACCCACTATAGCAGCCTCTCTTTGTTTTATGAATTCCACCGGCAGTCCAGCTCACTGAACACACACGGCTGCCAGGCAGCTCAAACCCAAAAGTGATGAGTTTCTTACTTTACAGCCTTTGAGCCTGCCCATACTGTGTGTATACGTGTGTTTGTTCGGTGTGTGTGTGTGTGAGTGTGTGCATGTTTGCGTGAGTGTGTGTGTGTGAGTGTGTATATGTTTGTGTGTTTGCTTGTGTGTTTGCTTGTGTGTGTGTTTGTGTGTGTGTGTTTGTTTGTTTTCTTGTTTGTGTGTGTGTGCGCGCACCATTCTGCATTCCTACGCACTTGTCATTCATGCGCAATTGTGTTTGTGTTTCCTTACGTGTGTGTGCATGCGTGCTGGTTTGTGTATACGCGTGTGCATGAGCCCATGTACTCTACGTGTACAATGTTGCGTGGGCGTTGGCGAACCTAAGCTCCATGGCATTTTATTAGCCGTTCTTACTTATTGATTCCTTCGGCTCATTATTTGGCTATTTGTCCTCAGTCCATTACCGCATCATTGTCATGATTGCCCTTTAGAATAAATCATGCAGAAAGCTGTTAAGCAATCAACACATACGCTCCCAAATCTGGCATATCCCCGATACATATTGACTACATTTTGATGGTTTATTAAAACAATTAGGACAGGCTCTTATCGGTAATTGACTTGCTCAGCAAGAGAACATTGAGGCAAAAGACACAGTTATTTCAGGCTATAGCAGATGTACTGCTTTCATCAAAGGACGGGGATGAGTGAGCCACTGGGAGAAACAAATGGGGCTATTTGTACTCAAAGGCTGTCTTTGCCGAAATACAAATTCCCAGTGTAAAAATAGCTCTCTCTTAGTGTTGTCGTTTACTCAATAATGTGCTGTATTTACATGTGCAACAATTCTAAATCACAGAGGTGGGAATCGGCAATGGGAACTTCTAGGATTTAGGGACTTCCAAGCACCTCTTCTCAATGCAGGCGAATAAGCAATTATTCCTAATTCGGTATACAGTTACATTAAACACCGGGAAAAGTCATTATCAGATTCCAATTATTTTCTTTAATAGACTTACCTGTTATTGATATTTTAATACACTGTATTCGCCTCATAATATAAAAATGGATAATAAAGTAGCATTAGCTAATAAACAGGATTAGTGCGCAGGTTAGGCAATCTCCAAGATAGTCACAAAGAGTAGCCAATCAAGCGCTTTAATGGTGTTGTTATTAATCTAGCAAGGGTAGAAATGCTAGCAATCCCCCCCCCCCCACACACACACACAAACACCCCCACCTTATTAACGTGCGAAGCGGGCGGCGTGATAAAATAATGTACGACTGAAAAAGCAATTAGTGCCAAAAATGGTCTTTGGAGATTACGTTTAATCAAGAACTCCATCACATGTCTGCCAAGTAAGAAAGGTAGTCCTTATTCCTCGCTTAAACACCATCACCACTTCAAACCAGCCCGTGGCCGACGCCACCGCCGCCACTGCCACCGCCACCGCGGCGTGCCGATGATGCAGATAAACGCCAGCACAAGTGGAGCGGAAATCCACTGCAATCTGGGAGCTTGAATGTCATCCAGTTGAGTTATAAAGCCATTTCAGGGGAACGTCACATCGGCAACGGGAACGTTTTATATTTTCTTGGTCTTTCTGTTTTTTTCCCCCGTTTTTTCATAAAGGTGGATTACCCACGCTGGCAATATTTCAAGTCTCGCAGATTGTCTTTCCCTTTCACACGAATAACGGGAATGACGCATAATACAGTGGGGCTGACAGCGAGTGAAGTGTAAAAGCGCACACCGCTAAAGACACAAACGTAGATAGAAGGAGATAAGGAGAAATCCCCGGCAGAGAAAAACGAATAAAATGATTACTAGTTATAATCTTAATCTGACATACTGCATTCCTGCTGTATGTGTGAGTGAGGCGTAATTAAAATCACAGGAGCACCCCCATACCCTCCCCCACCCCACACCCCCCACACAATCTCCCCTCCCTCACCCTCCCCCCACCAACTATGCTGGGGATTAATCTCTTGTGGCACATCTCCATCTGCAGGCTTGATCGTCAGCCACTTCCTCCTGCATTAGCTCCCAGCTGTGCAACTGCCAGTGCATCCCCCCCCCCCCCCCCACCCCCCACCACCACCGCCTCCAAACGCTTCACATAACAACCCCCCGTCCCCGCCGTCCCCGCCGTCCCCCCCGTCCCCCCCCGTCCCTCCATCTCTCCCCAGCGCACCGCAAAGAGACACTCTGGGGAACGGAGAAAGAAAGCGATAACAACAATGGAGGGACAGACAGCATGTGTGTGTGTGTGTGTGTGTTTGTGTGTGTGTTTGTGTGTGTGTGTGTGTGTGTGTGTGTGTGTGTGTGTGTGTGTGTGGGGGGGGGGGGGGTGGATGGATGGATTGGTAAGTGAGTGTGTGCACGTTTGTACATGTTTCTGTGTGCTTCCGTGTCGATGTATGTGTGCGTTTTCGTGCGTGCGTGTGGGTATACGTGTGCTTTTGCATCAGTGTGTGTTCTCTCATGTAAATGTGTGTGTGCGTGTGTGTGCCTGTGTTTGTGCATCAATGCGTGGTTCAATGTGTGTGTGCATCAATGTGTGTTCTCTCACGTCAATATGTATGCGTGTTTGTGTGTGTGAGTCTGTGTGTGTGTGTGCTTTTGCATCAATGTGATTCACGATAATGTGTGTGTGTGTGTGTGTGTGTGTGCGCGTGTGTGTGTGTGTGTGTGTGTGTGTGTGTGTGTGTGTGTGTGTGTGTGTGTGTGTGTGTTTGTCTGTGGGCGTGCAGTGTCCTGTTCTGGGGTAGATGTGTGTGTGTGTGTCTGTGTGTGTTTGCGTGTGTGTGTGTTTGTATGGCTGTTTGTCTGTGGGCGTGCAGTGTCCTGTTCTTGTGCGTATGCGTGTTTGTGTGTGTTTGTGTTTATGTGTGTGCGTGTGTTTGGTGTGCGTGTGAGTGTGTCTCTTTGTATGTGTGTGTGTGTGTGTGTGTGTGTGTGTAATGGGCAGGGGCGACTCCGGTTCATCTCTATATTGAGCTAATGCGGGCCTCATTTTCCTCCGCCGGCCTACACCGCGGTGGGCTGAGTGATGCTAATAGTCGCCCCGACGACCACATTTGCCGAGGGAGAGTTGAGGTTTATTTATTTCTTTATTTAACCGTTTCATTATTTTGTTCAATGTGAATACGGAGAAAGGAACACCACTGAACAGCGGAACCACCCACCCACACACAAACACACACACACACACACACACACACACACACACACACACACACACACACACACACGTGTCACCAGGGGAACCGGTTGCTAGTTTGGGCTAATGGGACTCCATCATGCTCCGGATGGTCGTCTTCATGTGGACTGTTTTGGAGGCGTTGCGGACGGCCATACTGCCTGTCTACACGACAGGCTGTCAGCCTTCTGTCCGTCAACGCTCTGTCGACGGAGTGTCGGTCCGCTGTCCGTTGTCTGCTGGTAATTGGCCGTCCACCAACCAATCAGCGGGGTCATTGTGGTGGACCGGCGGGGCACACGAGACACCCCGTCGACGAGGGAAACCTGCAAGCTGAGATGTTTGCTGTATTTTTACGCGTGAGATTAGAAATCATATCAATATAAATCATGATCAATTAATCGATCAAACTTGCTTTATTTAGCGAAGGTTCTTAACAATACAAAGAAAATAAATAACAAATGGTGAATTGATAAAATGGATTCATAGAAATCCGAGCTAAAAGGTGTGTCTTAAGGTTTCTTTTAAATATCTTCTTTCTTTTAAAATGGTACTACATAGGCGACCAGTTTTCCATCCTAGTTTATCTTGACCAGCGACAGTTCAATGCCAGTTAACAACCGTAGCTCTGTGTATCCGTACTGTGTCTCCTCGCATGTTGAATCACCATCAAGCACTACAAGGCCACCGAGCAGTCCATCCCGGAGAGACGCCTGACAGCAGTCAATCACTGTGGTGTGCTTAACGTTAAGCATGTTTAAACA
The DNA here is from genome assembly GCF_949987615.1 of Pollachius pollachius. NCBI lineage: Eukaryota > Metazoa > Chordata > Actinopteri > Gadiformes > Gadidae > Pollachius > Pollachius pollachius. Next base: position 6,227,824 of record NC_136947.1, on the reverse strand, counting down.
CAGTCGTCATAGGTCGCGTCTACCGGAGAGAGAAAAAAGAGGTCGCTTTGCCTTGAGGCCCGGGCAACGGTTTTAAACAGTGCGAGTTACGGTTGATCCAATTGAAGCTACGTTCAATCAAGCTAATTCTACAGGGGACGTGGAGGCCGGTACACTGCAGTGTGTGCAGGAACAGAGCGCTCGCCATGGCTGCTTTTAAAGGTCACTTTTCTTTATTTTTTTTCTCCCCACTGCCTCCGTAGCCAGGAGAGCGTGACAGAGCGCGGCCTGTTGTAAACTGACTATGTAAATTCATCAAAAGCACTCGACTCAAACAATGATTTATGTTGCTAACCTGGGTGGAGAGGAGGGTGGTGGGGGTAGGGGGGGCTAGGAGGGGGGGTCCTGACGGTGCAGTAACCTGCACCACACGGACAGAGGAGGGCCAGCGGAGGGTGGAGAGAGGTCCCCCCCCCCCCCCCGCTAGAAGTGTTTACGCAAGAGTAGGTCTGCTCCCGGGCGTCGACGGATAAACGTGCGGCGTCTGCAATTCGGTCAATTCCCCCCCACCCCTCTCTGTTTACTATTCTATCTTCTTCTCATTGTATTGGTGTTGACATAATTGCTTGCTAACACTGTAACTTGTCACCAATTTATGCACATGTGCGAGTCAACACAGCTCCCCCCACCATCACCGCCCGCCCACCGCCCTCCACTCCCTCGGTCCTTTCAATATTCTCATCATTCTCCCGGGGCGTTTGGTCTCATGCTTGTGCTCCTGCCGTACAAGAAGCCAATTATATTATCAGCGTGGGACCCTGGCTTGACATCACATGTCCTGATGGCGTAATGAAATAAACAAGGTTTCACACACACTCCTACTGTGCCCTTGACGGCTTGATACGTCTACTTTTGTCGATTTCTGGACTTTTGTAGCAGAGGTATATTTTAGGGCGTTGGCGTGCCGGTGTTATCATGGTCGTCGGAAAGGCACAAAAAAGATGTCCATCTTGTATGATGCTGCCCAGATGGCAGGTCCCTCAACCATTAAGACAGGAGGTGTTCTAATTATCGATGTTAGGAACCCTGATTGTTTTCCAAGTTTTTCCTTTTCTGCTTTCTGCTGAGGAAAAGATTTCCAGGTTTTCCAGAAATAAAAGCCCAGCCATGTTCTTTTGCTCCACCTTTGCACTAAGCTAGCTAATTTCAGTAATTAGCTTCCGCCGCTGGCTTGTGCTAATTAGCGAATCCAGATGGTTCACGTAAACTAATGGGGAAGACTTTTCCTTGCAGCTATCAGGCCGCTTTGTTACTGTACAGGAATCAGCTGATGTAGCTAGTTATGAGAAAAATATGGCGTGAGCGATATATTACAATGAGTAGTAATGTATCAATGTTTTCCGTCCACTGTGCAAAATCATTAAGTCAAAGGTTGTTTTTTTTTTTTACAGCAATCAGAAATGTTTGTTGTAAATGTTCCACACATGCTCGTAAAATGTGCCAAGCAGTGCTTAATAGTGGGGTGAAAAACATGCTTCTTCTAATGAGAACTCCCACCAACAAACAGATGTGTTGAACCAGCACTCTGTGAAGCTAACATCTGTAGATAATTGGACAGTGTCGCTGTTGTGGTAAAAAAAACACAATGCAGGCTGCCTTTTCTCAGCAAGAAGCCATTATCAGTGTTTGTGTTTATTGTGTTCCCCAAACCAAAGTTCTTGTTCTGGAAGTCTGAGGGTTTCTCTGCTTCCTCATGCTTCACATGGTTGCAGTGCTATTTGGACTCTTTCTGAACTATCGGCAATCTGCTGAACGACTGTACTGTGACATCCCAGCCTTATCACACGCGGTTACTGGGACCACAGCAAAGTTTAAGTGAGTTTCATTCACTTTAACTTTGCATGTCATCCATCACTTGTATTCCCGACAATCTCACTTTGCTATCTCAGAGTCCAGTTTACGTCATAACATTGCTGGGTTTAGAAAAAACGACACTGCTTATATTATGGAGACTTTCAAAAATGAACATAGCCAGTGAACACTGTTAATTATTCATCTTGTCAATGACATTGATGGCGAAGGGTTAGATACATGCGGTATACAGTTTGATACAGCCGGATCCGTCGGGCAACTTTCAGTGCTCATTTCTTGGAGTCCTAGCGATAACACTGCTAAATTAGTATTGACATGACATCCTCACATGCACATAATTAGGCAGTCTTTGTAACGTATTAACTCAGGGTTAAGATTTGGCGTGGGAAAATGAAAAGAGTTGCAAAAACAAACGCGTGTCAATAGGGCAACGGGGGAGGAAGGAGAAAGAGGAATCATTCTCATTAAAAGTAAGGTGCTTTATGCAACAATCTATAGTCTTATCTGTTGAACTTTACTTTATTTATTTATTTTTTAACTATATTGCAACTTTGAACTATCCATAAAAGTAGATAAAAAAGTATTGCTTTTATTGTGCTTGGATAAACACTAGGTGTTGCCTAGCACTAAATTAAGTGTATAATTATTACTTCAAATGTTCAACCCAAGCCTTGAGCTTAGGTCTACTAGGCCTAGTACTAATACTACTAGCCCTACTAGTTCTACTAATTCTGGTTTTGACCA
>NC_136947.1:6215229-6220229 GCF_949987615.1 Pollachius pollachius | reverse complement strand
TCTCGGCATACTTTGTGTTTCCTTTATGAGATGTCGTATGTGTGTGTGTGTGTGTGTGTGTGTGTGTGTGTGTGTGTGTGTGTGTGTGTGTGTGTGTGTGTTTGTGCGTCTGTGTGTGTGTGGGTGTGTGTGTCTGTGCATGTTGAAAGATGCAAAAGCGAGGGAAAGGGTGACAGGGAAGAGAGAGGCAGAGGGAAAGGACAAACACAACGAGAGAGAGAGAGATGAAGCAAGAGAGTGTTAGCGAAAGGGAGCGCGAGGGAGAAGACAGACGTATAAAAAGACGGGGGGAGGGGAGAGAGGGGAGAGGGGGGAGAGAGAAAGGGAGCACGAGGGGGGAGACAGACTTATAACGAGACGAAGGGAGAGAGAGAGGGGAGAGGGGGGAGAGAGGGAGGGAGAGAAGGAGAGCATGAGGGGGGAGTCAGACATATAACAAGACAGGGGAGCGGGGAGAGAGGTAGCGAGAGGGAGAGAGCACGAGGGAGGAGACAGACTTAGAACGAGACAGAGGCAGAGGGGGGAAGAGAGAGAGAGAGTGAGCGAGGGCGGAGACGGCACCGGTTTAGAGAGTCGTATTTGGGTCTGCTGCAAGCAGGAGAGTTGAGCTGTGCTGATACCACTGGCTGGCTGCTGTGTGCGTGATGCTGAGCTGCCATATCTGGGTCAGGCCTTCCAGAAGAAGGTTGAGGGCCCGTGCGGGGGCTCCACAGGGACACATGTACGCTTTAACATCGACACGAGTGAGGGGAAAATGGATTTGAGAATGTCTCTCTCTTTTTTTCCTTTTTTTCTCACAGGGGTTGGCCCAGGTGGATGGAGCAATCCCTGTTCAGGGGGGCCTGATGCCCAGGATTCAGGGGCAGCACAGTCCGCCCCAAACGGTCATGGAGTCGGATGCCCGGGACCCACTGGTGGCACGGTCACACCTGAACGCTTCACAGTTAACCCCAGAAAGTTTTTCTCTTTCTTTCGTAGGACTGCTTCACTTAAGCATGAAGGCCGCAGCGCATGATTTCCAGGGTCGATTTTAAAAAGGAGAAGCCTTCGCACTTTGAATAAACAAAAAAAGCCGTCCGTTCATAATTGTTTAAGGCTCAGGAGGTTGTGAAAGAGTGTGTGTTTGTGTGTGTGTGTGTGCGTGTGTGCATGTGTCTGTGTGTGTGTGTGTGTGTGCATGTGTCTGTGTGTGTGTGTGTGTGTGTGTGTGTGTGTGTGTGTGTGTGTGTGTGTGTGTGTGTGCGTGTGTGTGTGTATGTGTGTGTGTGTCTCGAAGGTTGTGATCTCATTCGGTGCGCAGCGGCCAGTGGCCTAAAGTCCTGAGTGTACTGTAAGCAGATCAGTAGATAATGAACCAGCACACAAACAAACTTTTAATTGTACCCATGGCTGGAAGATATATTTACTGTTGTGCAATGTTTTCATTTCCCCCTGGGCTTGTTACCCCGAACCCTGCTTCTCCGCCTCAGTTTCCGTCTCACTTCCTTTCTCTGACCAATCCAAAGCAAACATAATACAGTAACAAAATGAATGCATGCATTGCATGAGCCAGGGGCGTAGGAATGAGTTTAACATTGGGGGGACACATATCGAAAACCTGACAGATCCGTTAATGGTTTGAACAGAAATATGTCATAAATTAACTACACTGAAAAAATTCACAAATATATTTTATTCTACTAAAAAGATACATTTGTAAATGTGAAGGAAAACACATTTTGAATGGCAGTAATGAACTGATAAATATCAAATCAATTCTTTAATTGCTCAATCATCCAGTTTTTTAGAATAAGAAGCGGTGACAAGACGCTGTGTTGCGCTTTCAAAGTAAAATGAAATGTTTTTCTCCCCCCGGTATAATTCTTAGGTGGGACAAATGCGCCTGTGTCCAATATTAGAGGGGACACGTCCCCTCCGTTCCCCCCGGTTCCTACGCCCTTGGCATGAGCCCCCATTGCATTGGGTGCTCTTTTGCAATGTAATGCAATGACAGTTTGAATCCTCACAATCGATCTGTTCCTACGATGCAAAACCCGACAAGACCTATGCACCTACAGTCTGTTGTACCTCCTGGCCCCAAAAAATAGTACTTAGCATTGTGTAGCGTCTTATCCAAGTTATTTTTGGTATATGGATATATGGTTGTTTCTCTTTCTTCTGACAAATGCGCTTATTGTTAGTCGCTTTGGATAAAAGCGTAAATGCCCTCAATGTAAATGTAAAGAGACAAAGTGACGCTAAATGATGCATCACTTTCCCCGTCACCACCACCACCACCACCACCAACACTACCACCACCACCACCTCCACCACCTCCACCACCACCTCCACCTCCACCACCACCACCACCTTCACCACCTCCACCACCTCCACCACCCCCACCACCACCACCACCACCACCTCCACCACCTCCACCACCTCCACCACCCCCACCACCACCCCCACCTCCAGGCCTGCCAGGTGAAGACACAACTAGGCTGCATCCCTTCGGCCCCCCCTTGATCCTCCACCTCCTCATTTTGTTTTGCGTGTTCAGGAGTGACATTGCTTCCTTTTTCCTTTTCCCAGACTACACACAACTCGCACATGTGTTTGCTAGTCGCCCACCAGCGAGCGATGGAGGGGATGAAACACTGCTGCTGGGGCGGGGTGGGGCACTGTATCTCATTAAGGACATTTAAATAAACTGTGTTTTTTCTTTTGTTAAAGTATTTACCCTGACAAAGCAATTACATTACTACATTGTCTGTGGATTAAGTGTTAAATTTGAACTCTGTGTTTCGCATATTTCTGCAAGATTGTTTGCAGCGTTTTTCGACATTCTCCCTTCCTAGGGAAAAAAAAAAATTGGTTGACTTATTATTCTTTCTCTTTAGCTTCCGTGTGACACTTCTGTGACTTCTTAAGGGCTAAAAAGCCATTAGCACTCGCTGGCAAACGAGAAGACGCCCACATTGTACAAAATGGAGGGATGGCCCCCAGTAATAACGCTGGAGGGCTGGTATGATGAGAGCCCGTTTCCTCTCCTCTGTCCCCGTGACAGTGCTCATCGTTAAGTCTCAACGCGCCCGCTAACTGGACTGCAGAGGGGGTCAATCCAGCTGACGAATGTCTCTATTTGCCGGGCTGGATTGATGAGAGGTGTTGCTGCACCGTTTGCGCCTGTGACAAACGGGTTACTGGTGTCTCTCCGTGGCCCCACCCCCACGGCCCGGGGAAGTCTGTTGTTGTTCTCTGTATCTAGAGTTTTACCTTCCTCTTATTGACTCGGTTCTTCTAACTTTAGTTACGTGTAAACCGCCACGTATGTAAAGGTGCTGCACACACTGTCTCAAAGCGACAAGTTCCCTTTTGTGACTTTCCTCACTTTTGGAGAGTTTTTTAGTTCCCCCGTGCGTTTATGTTGGTTGTCACGTAAGTTCTGAGACTCAGGCATTCTCGGGTCTGAACCAGGGTGCTGCTGCAGTACATAGTACACATTTTACATTCCATAATCACTATCAGGCATTACTGAAGCTAAATACAAGATGAACCTTACAATATGACTTAGGCTACATGCTATTAGGCAAATGTAATAGATGGACATGGCTTGGATTAAGGCGGATGTATGAGAACGGTTCCCCTGTGAATCCCTTTGAACCTTAAGGGCTGTACAAACAAAATATACTAGACACCATTTTTGGTCTTCTTGCTTGGGTCTAACTGCACGGTTCAGTTCTACTGTCTTTGACCTCCCGAGCTGAGGGATAGCGGCTTTGAAGTGAAACATGAGGGAACGGTTCTCAGATGATATCCAACCCGGTCATCGCTCTTTGGAGTAAGGACCCATTAGTGGAATGCTTTTACCAAATGTGTCTTTATAGTTCAGGGAGGCTTGTTATTGACTGCAGGCCCTTACAAATCGGGTGATGGCAAAATAATAGATGAAGCCAAAGGATAACAAGTGGTGCTATGCAATGACAAAAGCCTGCATGCATGAATCTCGTTTTCCTTTGTTTTTTCCCCCAAACACGCAACAACAAGCTCAGTGGAAAAAAATAACTTTCAACAGGGTCGTGAAAAAAAAGAGTGCCAAAATAGAAAGAAATGCAAAATAACCTTTTGCAGCAATTATAATTCTTTCTTTCGTTCTATGTTTTGGGTTTTGGATCAAAAGACCTTCTCAGTAAACCGCTGAGCAATATCAAACCCGCTTTACCGTAACAAAGTGCTCGCCGCATTATTCACATCATGAGTCCATGATGTGATCGATGGTGTGGCTTGCGCTTCTGCTTAGCAGAGCAAAACCTCGGAATCCGGGTCGTTGAAGTATTGGACAGGCACAGATTCCACAACATCGGAGCAGCATGGAACTGAGCACCACTGGCCTCGAATCTGGTGTGTGTGTTGTTTGGGGGTTAGGGTCAAAAAGGCAGAAAATGGCCAATGTGAGGCTGCAACGGTCTATTGTTTTGTTTTCTGTGGTTCTTCTTTTTTCTGTTCTGCCCAGTCCATTTCCCACAGTCCACTGCGCTGGTCTTTGGTCCACACTGTCTTCCTTGTTTTGTTGTGTCTGGTTGAGATCAGGCTGTGCTCTTCTGTGTGTCTCTTTGTTTTTCCCTGCTTATAATTGTGTTGTTCCGCTGTGTCCCGTAGTGTTTCGTTGTGTTCTGTTCTGTCTGAGATCCTCCCTGCAAGCCGAGTGCCTCAGTGTGTCTGCAGTCAGCTAAATATATAAGTGCCGGACCCTTATGAACTGTGTGGACGTGACCAGTATAAGCAAATGGACAGGACGGATGGAAGGACGGACCACCTATACAGTACGGCTCCGCCTGGCCTCAGGGTGGGGCGAGGCTAAGTAATCCCGACCACCCGAAACACGCGCTAAAGTATTTTCTTTGGCTTTGCACCGCATTTGTTAAAGGAACACATTTCCATTGCCATCCGGCTGTCGTCGCTGGCTTACCTTGCCTAAGGTACATACGCATGAAGGAACAACGGTTCAAAGTGATTTACTAAAC
>NC_136947.1:6205229-6210229 GCF_949987615.1 Pollachius pollachius | reverse complement strand
TCACCATATTTATAGAATTTTAATTAGCTCTGAGGCCAAGCCAACATCATTAGCTTTTCTTCCCCCAGCCTCCCAACCACCTTTGAGCAAACAGGCATGATGATAATGTTTTTCTCTCGGACAGATAGAAGGCTATCTGTATCAAGGACAGCGACAGAGAGGGAGAGAGAGAGAGAGAGAGAGCAAATGGAGGTGAAAGTGGGTGAGAGAGGTAAAGAGGCAGCGAGAGAGGGTGATGTAGAGGAAAAGGGGGAGAGGGAGGTAGAAGGAGGAAAGAGATAGGAAGAAACCGAGAGAGAGACAGAGACAGAAAGAGAGAGAGAGAGAGAGGGGGAGGGAGGGGAGGGGAGAAAGAGTGAAAGTTAGTGAGGGATAGGGAGAGAAAGGTATTGCGGGGGAGAGAGAGAGAAACACAGAGACAAAGAGGTGGAGCAGAAAGAGAGGAGAGGAGGGGGGGGGCAGGACAAAAGCCGGACAATTTCGAATGACGATGAAAAACGGAAGCCGCTGATGAAAAAAACAAAGCCAGGAATAATGTCACCTTGGAATATTTTCAACATGATTAAGCGAGAGGCCACAGCCATTATGGTGGCTCGCCAGGCAGTAAGAAATAAACAGTGGCTGCATGCGCTTAATAGTTTGACTGAATCTATAGGTGATGGTTCAAAATAATAGTGTGGATATAATATTTAAGTATGTATCAGAAAGTATTACAAACAAAATATTTTCACTCTTCTTAAAATGTGAACAAGTGCAGCCTGTTGAGTGAAGATCCTTAGCTGCCTGTTTGTGAAATGTTTTTGATGCATTATCCTATAATGAACTAGGCTCCTATAGTCTGTTAAGATGTCTGCTAAGTGGGCACCAATGGCACTGACTCGGCGTATGATGATGTGAATTTTGCTCTTACAGAAATGTGTATAGTTGTATCCGAAATATATTCGAATAAAATAAAATGGATAACATTCAAATGTGGGACTCAACTGTGTTTTCAAGGGTTTTTTATGAAATAGTCATTCCAGGTCGGGACATTCATGATATGTTTTTTTCTTTTATTAAATCCATACAACCATCTACAAGGACTGTAGTCAGGGAAACATTTCACTGAGAGCCCTTGTTAGGACAGGGGTAAGTGGCGCTTGTATTAAAACACACATTGTCATGAGTGGCCTTGAAGAAAAGCAGAGCCTCAGTTCACGTAAGCACACTGGGGAACAGAAACCTCAACATTTGATACTTTAATACAGATATTTTCGTGTTTTCTTTATCATATTAAAACCCTCTGGGTTTTGGTCAAAGCTTTTGTAAGGAAACTGTTAAGGTATAAATATAAAGCTACCTTTAAGTCACTATATGTGCGGTTAGCTACTGAGCAAGGTTACTCCGTACTTTGTGCCCACTGTGTGTGGTTAGCTTTGTGTACCATCCGCTTTGTGGATAGTGACTCTGTGTGTTCGACCCGCATGTGTGGTAAGCTACTGCGTGGGCCTAGCCACTGCATGTTTGGTTAGCTACTGTGTGCGCTTAGATACTTTGTGTGTGGTGAGATACTGCATTCTCTTAGCTAATGTGTTTATGGTAAGCTACTGCATGCACTCAGCTACTTTCTGTGTGGTTAGTTATTCATTGTGTGGTTCGCTACTGCATGTTCTCAGCTAATGCATGTGTGGTTATCTACTGTGTGCACCTCGATTGATACTGTGCACAATTAGCTACTGTGCGTGGCACAACTCATACCTTATAATGGAATATATAAGTCTCACCTCAATGCTCTGGGAGAGAAAATCTTTGCAAGCACGGCATCGTACTTGTTCTCTCTTGAACGGTTCAAACTGCATCAGCCCTCACTTCCCAGGGACTTGACCTGGAAGGCAGGAGGGCACTTCTCAACCTATTGTATATTCATAATGACCTTCAAATGTAATAAACCCTGTCTCTCACACACACAAGCACACTCTCACACACACAGGCATATACACACACACACACAAACCCATGCACACACACACGCACGCACACAGACGCACGCAGACACACACACACACACACACGCACGCACACACACTCTCTCACACTCACCCTCACACACACACACTCAGGCACGAATGCACACACACACAAACCCACGCACACACCCACGCACGCACACACACGCACGCAGACACATACACACACACACATTCACATGCACGCACTCACGCTCATGCTCACGCTCACACACACACACGCACACACACACCCACTCCGTCACACTCAGGCACGAACGCACACACACACACACACGCATACACAACCACACACACTCACGCTCACACACACACGCACAGATGCTCTCACTTGGGGTGACCTAATTAAGCCCGAGGGTAGGTGTAATTACATGCAACCTTCATCTGCTTCAGCCCCTTTTGTTGGGGCTACCCCTGGTGCCGGTGGACCAGGCCTGTGATATCTCTCTCTGCACCGCTGTGCTGCATCACTGTTCTTTTATTATAAACCGGTGTGCTCGCATGAAGCTGTTGAGTGTGACAGCGGTGGCCGCTATTTTAACCCGACTCGGGTGACAATGCTATCATTTCGTGTGCATATGTATTAATAGTGTTACGTTTTTGTACACAAATGTAATAATAATACGTATGGTATGTACATATGGTATGTACCCTCCCTTTCTGGTAAACTGTAATCTTTCCATCGTTTATTTTGACTGACATTTTCGACAAAAACTACCAGCCGCACGAACAACGAAAAGAACAAAATCGAAAACCTTTTAAAAAAGATTTAAAAAAGAGAGTCGATACCACATTCTTGTTTTTTATCTTTTCGGCCAAAGTTTGTGTTGGATCGTAGCCCGACCTTGGCTGCTGTTGCTGCTCCTCAGATCATGTCATAAAAAAGGAAGAGGTTGTTAGCACGCGACCTCCCAGGGACTCGCCGCGATTACAAGGACACACCGGCCCTCTCCAGATAAGCTGGGTCAAGCAGATAGAAGTAAGCGTCGCAGCAGAGAGTCTGCAACAACACACCGTTCAGATGGTGATAGTGGGCAGAGCGATACATCACACCCTCCCGCCCCATTTTACTGCCGTTTCCTCAGAAATGATAGGGAGCTTCAGTGATACAGTCGATTTTTAGGTTCCTTTCTGTTGTTATGTGTTTTCTCCTGTTTGATTTCTTTTTCTGCTGGCTCCGGATAGAATCGTGTGCGTATCATCTTGATTACACAAGAAACACATTCAAAACCATGACCATGAAATGTTTACCGTGTGGCAACGATATACGTTTTATCTAACGGCATTATGATTTGGAAAAAGATGGCCCTACCAAATAAACAATGAAAATAATGTGGTGTCTAAGATGTCGGAACAAAATCAAAACAGCAGGAACAAACAAGAAACGCTTGGCGATAAACAAAAAAATAATCATATGTGTTTTAGATTGTTTGCACGTGCATGTGCATGTGCCTGTGTGTGTTTGTGTGTGTGTGTTGTGTGCCTGTGTGTGTGTGCGTGTGCGCGCGCGTGTGTGTGTGTGTGTCTGTGTTTGTGTGTGTGTGTGTGTGTCTGTTTGTGTGTGTACAGGTGTTTATCTGCATCTATGTATGTGTGTATGTTTGTGTGTGTTTGTGTGTGTATGTGTGTGTGTGTCTGTTTGTGTGTGTACAGGTGTTTGTCTGCATCTGTGTAAGTGTTAGTTTGTATTTATGTGTGCATGTGCTTGTGTGTGCTTGTGTGTATTTATGTTTGTGCTTGTGTGTGTGCTTGTGTGTGTGCATGTGTGCGTGTGTATATGTGTGTGTGTGTGTATGTGTCTGTTTGTGTGTGTACAGGTGTTTGTCTGCATCTGTGTAAGTGTGGGTTTGTGTGCATGTGCTTGCGTGTGCTTGCATGTATTTATGTTTGTGCTTGTGTGTGTGTGCGTGTGTGTGTGTGTTTGTGTGTATGTTTGTGTGTGTGTGTGTGTGTGTGTGTGTGTGTGTGTGTGTATTTGCTATGCTTATATTCAGTTCATGGACAAACATGCTTTTAAATAGCTGTGAATATCACAAGATGCCATAACTTAATTTGTCCTATTCATACAGCAGCCTGAAAAAAACTTTACATTGTGAGCTATTTCTCCACTTTTGTACTACAGTCTGTGCACCTTAGAATGAGACTTATACGAAGTGTAACATGAGCTCATTACGCCTGCATCGCTTAGCCTTGCTATTCAAAGTTCCCAAGTAACAGCTCTCCGCCATAGCAGAACTCTGCCAACTATTTTTAACACTCGCCTCACACATTAGATCATAACGTCTCTGCAAGGATGTGTTACTCTTTACTGTCATCTATAAAGATGCAAATATAACTTTACGATTAATGTCTAATACGTGCCTCTCTTCCCATGTCACCCTCATTATATTTTATGTTTGTATTTACAACTGAAAACTTGGCAGCGTATATATATATATGTATATATATATATTAAATTCCACTTAAACACCCGGGGGTAGCAGTTACAGAGATACCATTGTCAAGAATGTGGTCATCAAAGTTCCTGCGTTGAAGATGATATATTTAGACATCTCATCTCGGCTGAGATTCTCAGAAAAAGAGTAGGTAGTTGCAACCCTGTATGTAAAACAGGCGTAATTATTATTATAAAAGCAGCAGGGGCAGAGGTTTCGTATGGCTTCGTGGTTGGTTCTACGTCCTTTCTGACCCCTGACCCCTGCTCCAGCAGCTTCATTAACATACTAATAATAGAAATGCTCTTCAATGTCCGGCCGGTTTGCAGCCGTGAACACACACGGGTAGGAATGCAGATTGAACCGAGACATCGTATGGATTCTCCATCGCGAGGACAGCTAAACTGTACAGTTACCCTTAATTGAATAATAATTACAGAAAAATTGAGCTACAATTGTGGGATCTTTTGATATCTATGGCGATGAATTATATTTAGAATCAATATAATATGCCAAAATGAATGTAATGTACGACTAATCCCGATAACTATTGATATTT
>NC_136947.1:6125229-6200229 GCF_949987615.1 Pollachius pollachius | reverse complement strand
TTTTGAGTCACTCGCGTCCTTGTTTCTACTGATATGAAATATTTCTCCAATACGTTCTGAAATCCCCAAAAAATAATAGGTCTAAAAACCCACTCTGGATTTTCTTTTCCATTCAGTTTGATGCTGAGGAGTGAGGCATGCTCGTCGACTCTTCATCAAGGACGTTCTGAACGCCATCTCCACTGAAGAGACGAGAGCGTTCAGTGCCCTCTGCCATTAAAAAATTGAACAGATAAAACTTGATCTAGAGAGATAGCGGCCCTTAACGATAACTTTTAATGTATTCATTTGTAACAACATTCCATGATGTTAGCAAAATAGGAACAATATAAGAAATTTAAAGCATTTTTATTTCTTAGCCCGCAGAACTAGGTTAAGTGTGTGACTTTTGAGACTAAGCAGTACTAGGTTAAGTCTGTGACTATTGAGACTTAGCAGTAGGCTACTTGGTTGAGTGTTTGACTATTGAAACTTAGTGCGATGTATGGTCTTTCAATGAATCATTTCATCCTTCCAGACTCGTTGGTTGCACACCTCCACACTCACATTATAGCCTCGACGTTTATATTGTATTTATTTCATTTCTTTGCTTTCTATCGTTTCACAAATTATTATTTTGTAGCTTGACTCAAAATATCATAACATTGCCAGCATATATAACAAAATGATCCTTGCGTTTGCAAAAAGTACATGGCAATAAAACACTTTCTGATCGGATAATAACCAAATCAATAGGATAGTCACAGCTAGTTGTGACTCCCGAACGATTGCCATGCTGGTTCCAATCCCTAGTGTCTGCATCCTTGAGCAAAACGCATATCTACCTAAACACTAGAGCAGCACAATAGAAATGTCTGGTTATCCAGGTTTATTTGTGCTTGACGCTTTGTGATATACTTTTGATATTATTCATATCATAGGTTAAATAATTAGTATGCATTTATAAAATTAAACATACGCAATGAGACGGCCGAATCAAGTCATCATCTCCAAGAGACAGCTCTTGATTGGGACTCCTCTTTCCTTCCAGTGCATTTATTCAAGAGGATTATATCTCCTATATGTTCTATCTTTTATTAGTCACCACCCACCGCCCACACATGAACTGTAGCCTAACGCTTCGCTAGCCACACCACAGTGCCCGGGCGGTTTTCCTACTCACTCACTTATAATTAGTAATGGAGGTAATATAGTGTCCCACCTATATGGAGCCAGACACTCTGGAATTAGGCATTCATTAGATAGAGGTCGGGGTGCTGTATAGCCAAAGAGTCCAGCAGACGCCACATCTAAGGGATCTGACACCTGTCACAGCCTGTCATATCACTCCATCTTTAACTACCCTGCCGTGCCTCCTCAACCTGATTTAATCATTCCAGGGTTGTTGTTGTTTTTTTCTCCCCCTTCTGTCACATGAGTATCAGAGCCGCAGGATGTGTCTTGGCTGGATTCTGCCACCATTTAAAAATCAGCACCTCAGCCACCTTGTCAGAGCGCGGTGTGTCTCGTACACAGAGGAGAGGTAAGAGTGACACCTGGCGGCACAACTCGGAATCACAATGGGATATAGAGTGGGGGACATGCTTGTTATTCTTGATACAGGTGGAAATTAATTTATGTAGTATTAATACCAATGCATGATAGTCCAATATAGGCGTACTAACTATCTTGAGCTGATCATTTCAAGTGGAAGAAAGAAACGCATGGAAACCATTGCGGAAAATAGGCATAATAAAATGCATTATATTTCAGATTTTGGCCCTCTTGTTTCGTTCACCTACTATGCACTTTCGCAGGTTGTCAACGTAATGGGTGAAGTCACGGGACGACCCCCGGCCGATTCTAAACGTAGTCTATATAACTAAGCCTGTACTATAATGTGTTTCAAGCTTCGATAAACCAGCAAACAACAAGCCAAAGTAGGCTTATCGAATGGGGAGTTGTCCTTGATTGTGTTGATAGCCTTTTATTTATGATCGTTCATTCCTTCTTATGGTATGGTGGTTCGGTAAGGATTAAACGCACATACCGAGTGACGGATTTACGCATAGCCAGTGCAGCCCTGAAGTGCGCTCTGCGATCTGCGCTCTGGGCATCTGGCAGAGCCACTCCATGTTGAAGTCAGAGGTAGGCGAGGGTCCCTGGGCTGCTCTCTCCGTTGGAGGGCGAAAAACATCCTATCTAGAGATTGTTTTCACAGTGTGCCAAAAACTAATTACAAGCAATAAATTAATTTCACGCTACTGCTTTGGAATTAATTGCAGCTTTAAAGGAAGTGGCTGAAAGTGATGGCTCAAGCGCCGGTGATAAGAGCGGACAGGCGAAGTGCGCTATTCAATTACTCCGTTCATCAGCGGCCTGCTCTCACGTGAGCTTGCTACTTTAATTTCCCCAAAGAGAATATATATGGAGTGTATTGAGGTGTGTAAATATATATATATATATATATATATATATATGCGTGTGTGTCTTTGTGTGTCTTTGTGTGTGTGCGCGCGTGTGTTTCGTGTGTGTGTGTGTGGGTGTGTGTGTGTGTGTGTGTGTCTGCGTGCTTGCACGCGTCCGTGCAGCTGATCATGTTGCAGCTCCCAATTGAAAGTAAAGTCAGAAGTCAGTTGGCCTATAACTTCTTACATATAAAAATATGCATGCTAGACTTGTTCGAAAAGAAGGAATTGGATAACAATCTTTTTGTGTGACCAAGAAGACTCACTGACATTAAATACCTCAGGGGTTTTGTTATGCGTTCTCTGAGGTCTGCATCACCATAACATTTCGACATAATCACAACACTGACATCATCTATTACAGCAGCAACTTAAGTAAACATTAGCAAATAGATATCAAGACATACAAGCAAAAGCTTGTTTTTTGGCCCTTAAAGAAAAACGATACAATTCTGTCTTTAATGCATCCAAAAATAACTTGTGATAAAACCATGGTGAACACTATAGGCCCCCCTATATAGTGGGGGGAGGGGCTTCTTTAGATATTTGAGGCTCTGTTCTATCACTTTGTGAGACGGGAGTTCTTGTACTAATTGGGTCTGTTGGGATTTTGATTAAAGGGAAGAGACCCCTTTGCATCTTCAGCTTGTTCGACGTTCTCTTCTAACTGTGACACTATCATTGTCCTTCCATCACGATTTCAATAGGCCTATTTGAACACAGCGAGAGAGATCGAGTTGCTTCAAAGATATAATTCTCTCCCTGCTTCCCCTTTTCCATTGTCATCTCGGATGATTATCACCGCCACACTGCCAGACCTTTCTGCTCTCAATAATCATCTTTGCAGCTTTGGATCGCGACGTATTGAATTCAAATCTGATATGCATGTCATCTCGGCGAAAAAAATCAGGAATTTGCATTGTTGAGTGAACAACACCACCATTACATCCCTATCGCTAATGAGGCACAATAATCCATAATCTTCCTAAACCTAATAAGATCAGGGGCTTCGGTTTCAAGGCATTTGCTATCTCCTATGACTCATTTGTGTATGTATTCCGAGGTGTTTATTATCCCCAGATCCTTAGCCTCATAACCCACTATTTTGAAGTGCTTACTTTATATCCTGCGAGTGAGGAAGTCACAATAGAACATTTTAAATCATAGTAATCTAAGAACATCTTAGAAGGGGGCATGTGTCCAGGTATACTGTGTTTAATGTGTGTGTATAAATACGTGTGTGTGTGTGTGTGTGTGTGTGTGTGTGTGTGTGTGTCTGAGAGGGCGTTTGAGAGACAGACAGCATGAGAGAGACAGAGAGAGACTGTATAAACACTTTAACCCTAGATTAGTCAGTTGGAACCTGAAATGGGAACCCTTCAAGTCTATACAGGTGAACAGAGTGAGAGATCCAGTGACTGTGTCTGTGAGAGTGAGTGAAAGAGAGAGAGAGAGAGAGCGCGAGTGAGAGAGCAAGCGCACGAGAGAGAGAAAGAGCCATAGAGATAGAAAGCGAGAGAGAGCGAGAGAGAGAGAGAGAGAGAGCAAGTGAACAAACACGTTTCTGTCTGTTATAAAGGCCTGGCAGATGAGGGTGGTGCTAAAAGGTAGGGCTCATGGGGGGCAGGGGAGGGCGCTAAGTGGAACAGGTTGGGCCCATGTTGTCATGGAGACGAGTGAATGTCTGACTCACAGAACCACACCCGGTGTCTCATTCACTGTAGCATAAGGACACAGATTACAGTGCGTGATTAACGACAGCTTCTCCTTTCCACCAGCCCGATGTCAGCAGTCTCTGATGTCTCATGTCTTACGAGCAAATACCAAGAGGCTTCCTAATCCCTAAGAGCTCGAACATAACACCTGCTTGCATGGATCTCAGAAACCAGGGTTTGTTCACAGTTGGTAGCATAATGGTGCAGTTGCTACAATTATCAATACAATAGGCCTACATAAAATAAAACAAGGTAAAAAAGGAAATGTAACATCCAATGACATTTATAACTTTATTGTATCACGTACATTTAGTCATAGACTTGGCATTTCTTTCTGTTCTTCCTCTGCTTCTTTTTGTGACGCTTTAGTGTGAGCTCGCCGGCCAAACCCTGCCCTACCAGACGCACCCTCTTGCAGATTTTCACAGGGATTAGCTGCAGGCTGACGCGCCCTGACACTCCCCTCCTGACCTGCGGCTCTGAGCTGCACCTCCACACCCTTGTGCCGCGCGTGTGCACTCTAAACGCTACACTCCCCGAAACCCACTAGTGTCATCACGGTTAACAGCGGTGACATCGGACCTCGTGAACAAAGAAGTTAGCTTCTCGTCGGGAACACCAAACAAAAACCGGATCGGCAGTGAAAACAAATCTAAAATTGGATCATTTATAACATGAAAAAAGGAAAAGGTTAACCTTGGTCACCTCTCCTGTGAACATGGCAGTGGGATAATCGTTAATCAACACCGCCCCATGACTCCAACAGCCCAAAAAACTGAAAATACAATCTCATTAAAAAACAACTTATGTACATAACTGGTTTTCAGTGCAAATTTTTTTACGGACAGAATGAAAAAATATAAAAGGATAAACAGTTCAGAGTGCAGACTAGTTTGCGTGTGTGTGTGCCTGTGTGTGTAGATGCAAACCATTTGCTTTAACTCCTTCCTCTCCATCATGTCCCATGCACCCCCCAAAAATCCACATCCGCCTGCGACATAGCGCATCTTTGAAGAGAAAACCCGCAAAAAAAACAACGTTAAACGAAAAACGACTCATGGTGGCACCTTGTTCACTTCTTGGTGCACACGGCGGCCAGGGTTCTGAACTTTGGCCCCAGTGTGTCGAGGAAGTTTAGGTCCTCCTTATGGTCAAGGTCACTGCAGCATCCCACCGAGCCGGCCAGAGAGCCCACCCCCTCGAACCCGTAGGGGTGCAGAATGTCCTCTGCCCCGGCATCGTCAGGGTCCGTGTCCAGGTAGGCCAGCTTCTGCAGCCACGGAAAAAGACAACAAAAACGTTTGAATGGTGCCCCCTGAACTGACCAATGGAAGGCCGGAAAGAGATTGCGTCGCAGTGTGATGACACTGCATACTGCTTTGAGAGAGGAGGATCCCAGCCGTGTTAAAAGCACACAAAAGAAGACATGTGCGCGCAAAGGACACTTTCAGTACATTTTATTCTCATTTTGTCACTAAGCCAAGGAGATTGGTAATTGGCCGAGGGGATTCCCTGAAGAGCTCTTCCTGATAAGCTAGAAGAGCAGCGAATAGAGCTTCACCCAGAAACAAACATATATATAGACAAGTGTTGAATGCAAAACAACGTATTTTACTGCCATTGCTTTAGCTGTGAAATCCACAATTGAATCAAGAATGGCGGCAGAGTTGTAGCACAGTTCTAACTGCACAACGACAGGGGATGTTCACCCAACTCTTGAACATCGAACAACCTCAACTCTAACCGCATTTAACTTGAGCTTCCACCCTTTAACTCTTTAATCTACCTCATTAAGGTAAATGCTGTTGGTCGCCCAGGTTTGGTACAGCGCCGACTCATCCTGGGAGAACTGTAGATTGTTGACTGCCATGTTGTTGTCCATATACTGGGTCTCCTCAAACTGGCCAAACTGGCCTGTGCCGTACTGGCTGTTGGTGAACTGGCCCTGGGAGAGGGTGTTCTGTCTGAAGCCCTGCACCAGGTGCTGCCGGTTGTCTATGGTGCCGATGTTGCTAGAGCTCTTGTTGCCCGTCCAGCCCACGTTGATCAGCGAACCCTTCACCGAGCCCGACATGTCGTACCCGGGGCAAACGAGGAGTTTGGAATCCTGTAGTGGATGGAAGAAATGGTACAGAAATATTGCATATTATAGGAAAACTGTCATGGGTAAATTAGATTCAAAAGCCAAATTGTATGATAGACCACTTACCACCACTTCCTCACCCGGGACCTCAATGTTGGATTTGAGCAAGATGCCACCACTGTCCCCCACGTCCTCCACCTCTCTCATCTGTCCATGGTTTGTGGCACAGAACAACGCGAGGAGGATCCCTACGCCACAAAAGGAAAAAGGAGGAGGAGGAAGAATAAGATGGAGCTGAGCACCCTTGTGTTTAAAAGGAACCCCACAGTTCAACAGAGGAACACCTAATTAGCACTGCGAACATCAGATACGTAGCGTGCGTGGAGTGGGCGACTCACACTGTCAAGATCAAACAACATCTCATTAAAAAAACACACGCTTTCAGGTTCTGGTGCCAGGGAGACATTTTTACAGCTCGGGACGCCGGCAGGCTTTTCCGCAAAGACTTTATCTGTTATATTTAACGGTATAGTTTCTTTCATGCTTGTGCCAAATTCTTCTTATTCTTCTTGGGATGAAACGTCAAAGTAGTTTTTTTATGTTCTCCCCGTCTTAAATTATCAAATATTGTCACGGATTAAGTTGTAAAATACACTATTTACACTACTATATTGTCTTTTGTGACACGTGTTCAATGCAACAGCGATTGTACACACAAAAATATATTGGTCGGCCAAGAAAAACCCCAATTAAAAAAACATTAAGCAATGTTGGAGAGTTATTAAAGGTAGTTATAAAACAAACTTTTTGTATGTTTCAAATCTTCATTCATAATATAATAAAGCATTCTTGACTTTTTACTCTTTAGGCAGTAAAAGAATTGCTACTTCCAGTCTAATTATGTTACACCAGACCTGCTGCTACATATGACTGAAAGCTTTAATCTGTTTGACCAGAGGAAAGCAGTCCATTATCTATCTCATGCTTATTACACGGCTTGGTCGAATGTCCCAGATTCATATTGGTCAATTATGGAATTCTACTTTCAGTTATTTCTGAATAACAATCTGTTGCTATGGTTGCTGTTCAGTGGCTCGCTGTACATTATCCCTTACTTACACAAGGTTCATGACATTTCAGTTTTTCTTAACATCATTTATGCTAATTTGTTACAAAGGTTTCTTTGTCAGGAAAGCGTTCCGAGTTAGCTGTAATTCTGGTAATCTTTATTATCTTCCATCGGGTGTGGTCTGCGTGATTAATGGTTGATCCATCATGACGATAGATCCTTGGCAGCGGCGCCAATAGCGCCTGAAACGTTGAGAGCTTACCTAGCAACAGCAGCAACAGCAGGGGCAGCAGAAGAGTCAGGATCCCAAGGGGGCCCAGGCCAAAGCTATAGCTCGTGGGCACACAGACCCCTCTGCTGCACTGGCATATCTTCACCTTGACCGTCTGTAAAGTGCCCAACCCCTGCAGGTCTGTCACCGTTACGGGCACGCTGTAGATCCTCAATGGGAGCTCTTTTGCCTGCTCTAAGGTAGCCTGCGTACCTGTGGGTGGAAGGGGAAAAGAATTACAAAAAACACAATTTGTACCATTCGCTTTCATGAGTCGCTAGTGAGCTCATGCTAACACTGGTGATGTTCACTTCAAGTGTTAGCATGAGCACGGTTGTGGTTCTTGAGTTGAGTATTTAAATCATACATTTACATTACATACAATTCCATTCAAATTGAATCACATTAGAGGGGGCGGCAGACTCACTCACCGTTTACGTTCGTCAACACCCAATTGCCGTCATTGTCTTTGGGGAGGTTGAAGACAAAGGGCGCGCCGAAGGGACTGCTGTCAGGGTCGAAGGCTTTGAGCACCACGGAGCCAAGATGGCCGTCCCTCTCACACAAAAACATCTCTTTGCCGGGGAGCACTGGGATATTATCGTTCTCGTCTTCCACAACAAGGGTCACCGTCCCCACGGCGGACTTCTTGTCTGAAACACGGGGAGTTCAATGTCAACGGCCTCATAAAACTGGTTCTACAAAATAATGAAAGGTCTCCTAATTCCTGACATTTTTCTCCTGAAAAACAGAGAATCATTTTGTGTATCAACATGACTTGATTGGATATTTTATAGCCAGGATACAAAAGCAGATGGGTCAGATTTGTTCAGACATGCTGGAGAATAATCTGATCAGTAATTGAAAGTGGTTCTGACTACGAGTCGTCTGGCAGTAAACACTATAGTCCTTACCTATAGTCCTTGCTTAACCACAAAACAAAAAACACGAAAATGATGTGTTCTGACAACTGCATTGGGTGGAGCAGGGTTTGGAAATAATAACCAAAACCGATCTAGCTTACAACAAAAATGAAAGGTAACGTGCTGTAATGTAATTCAAGGCCATTAGATTGGCAGATAGAGCTTTACCAAAAATATTCACCTAACAACATCGAACATGAATGTATTCCAACCCTAAAACCTCAAGAGTCACAAAGGGTATGACAGCTCCACCTTAGACCTCAGGTGGCTTCTATAAACTGTGACCGACAATTAGCTGACTAATGCATGGTAGAGGATTGGCTACATTCATGAATTTAGACATCTGGTTAATCCTATGCAGACAAGAATACCCAGCATTCCAGCGGTACTGGGAACGAGGTTCGGTCGATGACCTTACAATAAGATCCCAACAGATTTGAGACACTAGCATGTAGATAGACGACGAGCGCAGTAGAGCACAGTGGCGACGGTGCAGGTCTGTGTACGCTTACATTCCATCAAAGAATGAAATGCCTTACTTTATACTGAGGTGTGGCATTATACGACATTTGGCTGTGATACAACAAAAAAGAGCAGGCAGGGTTACAGCGGGGAGAGATCACAACTTACTCGCATCCACGGCCTTCATGGTGATGTTGTAGAGCCCTTGTACGACATGAGTGGCTTCCCTGTCAATGGTGTTGGCCACCTTGAGCTCCCCGTTGTTCACGTCCACATTGACCCATCCGGCGGGATCGGTGACCTTGTAGTACCTGAGACATGAAGATGAGATCAACAACGGTGTTTTTTCTTTTTCTTGCTTTTTTCACACCACATTCTCACACCGTGCTGTGAGAGTCGGCCCCACGATGCTTTGAGGATCTACCTCAAAGCCTCGTTGAAGTATAAATGACAATGTGTTTCCCGGCCACTCACGGCCTACCCAACCCACAGAGAAGAGGGAACGCTTACTTGATGCCGCCGGCACTGCTGGTTTCGGGATCCTTAGCAACGTAGCTGCCGATGACGGTGCCGTTGGGTGTGTTCTCCTTCACGATGAGGCGGATGTTGGGGGCCTTGAACTCGGGGCCCTCGTCAACGTTGTTCACCCCGACCACCACGGGGATGGTGAGCCAGGTGGCTTTGTCACCCTCCAAAGGGGCCTTATTCTGCGCCTGGATCTTTAGATCCACCTTCTTGGTTTTCTCGTAGTCCAGAGACTGGAGAAACAGGGACGGAACAAGAAAACAAAGTTCAGTCAAATCTCTCTTCACTCAGATCATTAGTTCTTCCCTGAAAACAAATCAGTGATTTGAAAATGTGTCCTGCATGACCGTAGCATGAAAAATGGCTGTAGTTTAACTCCTCTTTGACACTGAACCAAACTGCTGATGAATAATAAAGCAAAGGCAAAAAAGATAACCGTTACCTTGGCTACGTACAGCAGCCCTTCATTGGTCACAGGATCTGTTGCGATCCTGAAGTGGTTGTCTTCATTTCCTTCTATGATTGTAAATACAGCCTCCGAGTTGAGTGTTTTCGGTGCGTCCTTGTCTTCGACCGGAATCCGGAGGATAAGTATTTCTGCTTTGTTCTCGTCTACGTTTGTATTGTACTTTAAGAAGAATAAAAAGGTTAAAAACAAAGTGTGAAAGTGCGGCATTCAAGCAACTCTTTCCCCAAAAAAGATCACATATGACACTTTCATGCTAATATTCAATATCATATAAGGGTGAAGAAGGTTTGCAGAAATAAAAGAAAGGATTAAGGCACTAAGAAGTTAGTACTTTACTCTCTAGGCAACTTACCGATTTCTTTGTGAACGTCGGAGCGTTGTCGTTGATGTCTTCCAGAGTAATGGTGGCCGTGGCTGTGCTCACCAACCCTTTGTCTCTACCACCCATGTCTTTGATTTGCACTGTCACCAAATGTTTCTCCAGGGTCTAGAAAACAGATGAAAGTTTCAAATCTTAGGCCTTTTCAGGCATCATTACGATTTGTCAACTGTCAATATTTTGACGAAATCAAAAACGACAGTTGCCGTGTTTAAACAGAAATCATGTTGTCTAGTGTCACGCATTTAGTTTCGGCTTTATCTTGCATGACACTCCCCGAATGCAAACATATTTTGTATACCTATGTATATATTTATATATAGGTATACAAAGTATAAAGTGTATATATATATATATATTTATATAAATCTATATGTTTTATTTTATTTGTTATTTTGTATTACTTTACAGCATTAAGACAAAGGTAAGATAAACCAATGGCAAATAAAAACATAATCAACACTTATTTTCGCTATGTGTAATTGTGGTATTGAATTAATTGAATTAATCGTGAAGTGAGGCCAGGCGCACTGTTACCTCTCGGTCCAGTTGGTCGCTCTTCACTGTAATGAAGCCAGACTCGGAGTTGATGGAGAACAGATTCCCCCCTGTCAAGAGAGAGTAGCTGATCTTGGTGTGAAGGGTGTTCGCTTGGTCCTTATCGGTGGCCTGGACCCGGCCCACTACTTTTCCTGTGGAGATGGTGACCAAAGCAGTTGGTTAGTGAACCCCATCAACTGTGTAGGACTGTGTGGCGTTGCAGTCAGAATTGGGGTCCGAGGGGTTCTGACCTGGTTTGAATCCCTCGGCCACTTTGAACAAAAGAGGGCCCACGAATTCTGGTTGGTTGTCATTCTCATCGTCCACGATGACCGTGACCGACAGAGGTTTGTCTGTCTCCATGTTGGTGCCGAATTCAAAAACTCTGGCCGTAAACTAAAAAAGGAAAAAGGAAAAGTATTATTTAGACTCCAAAGAATACACAAAGAGTTTATTATCACATTATATCTCTATTGAACCCTG
The DNA here is from genome assembly GCF_949987615.1 of Pollachius pollachius. NCBI lineage: Eukaryota > Metazoa > Chordata > Actinopteri > Gadiformes > Gadidae > Pollachius > Pollachius pollachius. The sequence continues at coordinate 6,188,863 of NC_136947.1, read as the reverse complement.
AAGTTCTCTATTCTGAAGTTCTGTATTTATGTTACCTCTTAACGACCACAATAAACTTTTAGAGTACTCACTTCCAACTGGGGGTATTGCTCCCGGTCGATAGGCCCAAGTACCTTCAACAGACCTTCTCTGCTCAGGCTGAGAAGCCCGGCCGGCGGCATGGTCACCCCCGGCCCGTCGGCGGTGTAGTACACTGAGCGGTTAAACGCTGTGTTCGACCCAATCTAGCCATTGAACAGTAAAAGTATGCATCAAATATTTATATTGTAATAATTACATTATATTATATCAGAAACACACATAGAGGTTGAGTTGTAGCATATTGAAAGAAATATATGCATCCTTTTTCTTTTTAAGAATATATACGAATAGCACAAAGAACCTCGAGGGGTGTGTCTGGATGTGTATAAACGTTGCTCCTCGTTTCATTAAAAAAACAAAACAAGGGAGGAGTCAACGACAAGCCATCGGTCAGGACTAAGGGGACGGTCCGGACACTCTGTTGGCTGGTATGAAATATGTGCGTATAGTTCAGCAACAGGTGATTAGCCAATGATTGATTATTATTAGTAGTAGTATTACATGGTCGAGGGTTTTCGGAAAAGGCCCCTTGCCGTTTTCCATGATGTTGAACGGTGGCGGTCTCCAAACTCTCTTGGCCCGACTCAGGAAGCGCCTGATCCGCCTCTCCACCTGTGATAGGCAAACCATCGAAACAAACGGATGCAACAGAAATAAAACATTTAGAACATTTGAAGACTATTATTCATCCACCTGTCAATTAAACGCCGCTATGCAATGTTTTGAATTTAATAAAATTAAACATACCAGTCTTGAAGGCGCTGCGCTCGGCTCACGGAGCAGATTGACTTCCATGATGTTAGTGTTTCCGCTAGCGTCCTGCGCACGTACCGAGAACCGGCGACCCGTCAGCGGGACCACAGTGCTGGATAACGCAAAGATGACTCCTCTTCCTACCGAGAAATGACCATCACTCGTTGCGAAATGTAATGCCTCGGTGGTGTTGAGGCTATCCACTTTAACTGAGGGGGGGAATCAAAAAAACAAAACAAGGACCACGTCAGTTCTACCGTCCACCAGAACAGGCTTGGTACTGAGTGGATTGTTTGGTCGCTCTACAGGTGTTGAGGTGAGGGATATTATAGGTCTCATACTTTGATAGAGCACATAACCGGTCGGGATCGTCTCTGGCACGAATACTCGGATGGAAATGGGGAGAAACCGTGCGTTCCCAACGGAAAGCATCTATACAATACACAACACATGATAATATAATGCATAGGTTCATACACATATCGTTTTATATATTATCTTTAGAGTCAGTATTGTACGTTTCTTTCGTCTATGTATAACAAATACATCTTTCAAGTAAAAAAAAAAGTAATATTGCGATTACTTACTGTGATGAATAACATGTAAATGTGTAAATGCCATGTTGCTGCCATTTCCACAAAGGTCTTTTTACTATTTGTCTCCCTCCAATGGGTCCACCAACTTCTGTCTTCCGTCGATATGAACTTGAGTAGTGACAGATCAGCCTGTTCTGTGTCGAAGAGTTGGAGAAATAAAAAAAAGAAAACTTCGACACGCGCTTTTGTGAAGGATCAAGGTAGGTTGTGTGAGCCTGCTAGGCGACTCCCTGTGCAAAAATGTCCAGCCCGACACAAAAAACTAGAGAAAGTGACTTGTTTGTTCTGACACACCCTAACTACTCCACCTAGACTGCTCCACCTAGACAACGGTGTATTGTGACCAGTCTCGCTGTCTCGTCTCGTCTCACTTCTCGCTGACGGGAAAACTACAAGACGAATAGACTAATGCTTCCAGCAGGGGGCGGTGTTGTATAAAGAGCGCACATAAGCTGTGCTCCTGCAGGAGTGGGTTACGCAGTTTTAATTTGTAGGCTACCACGTTGGAACTTGTTTTATTGTTTTCACACCTCTTGCCGTTTACATTTTTTACTTTGAATTTTTTTAAATCAATACCCAAACGTACATTGGTAGACTTGTGTGCAACCTTAAGTGTTACTTATTTATTGTATGACTCAACTGTGATCTATTGTGCGAAATGACTCTCACTTCCATGTTTCTGTCCGAGACAATGGCCTGTAAATTGCCCCTCTTGCTCAACCTCCAGTTCTCCCAAGCGTGTAGGAGTAAAGTGAAGGCCTACTCGTAGCTAACGCCACAGGAATGTGTGTTGAATGAAGCCTGACGTGTGTGTGTGTGTGTGTGTGTGTGTGTGTGTGTGTGTGTGTGTGTGTGTGTGTGTGTGTGTGTGTGTGTGTGTGTGTGTGTGTGTGTGTGTGTGTGTGTGTGTGTGTGTGTGCGTGTGTGTGTGTGTGTGTGTGTCTGTCTGTCTGTGTTAGGAGGGTGGTGGTCGACTCTACCCCACTGTAGAGCTCCCTTTATGCTATCTCTATAAACCACAGATAAAACAAGGGGTGACTAGTAGGGAGTCGCACAGAGCGAGAAGGAGCAGAAGCATGCAGGGCCTATTAAGCCACTGAGCCTGCATGGGAAATTCAACGGAATCGTCTGATAAGCAGTGTCAGTGACTTTGGTGGCGAAAGGGAAGGGGTTTTAGGGCTTAAATTCCTGCCCGGGGTAGAATCGAAACACCCTAATGCTAAACACCTTCGACCAGAATCACCCTGATGACATGCTATCATTTAATCCCAAACTACAGATTTAACCTCTCAACATATATCACAGGTAAATTTAAGCGTGCGCCATAAGGCTGGCAGGCTAATGTGCGCTGTAGAAATACCATTTGCATATGCAAACGTCAGCGTAGCTCCTTCTAGGCCTAGTATTCCTAACCTCTCCCTTGCTGATGCATTAATTGATCACTTCCTAGGAAAGTAAAAAGGCGTTTCCATTATAATTCCCGGCCAGAGCAGTGCGTGCGCGAACAGAGTTTTGTGAACTTGTGACACACAATTCCGGTGAAATGTCGCTTCTGTCATTGTCCATGTGCGTCAATCACTCACTCCTTGATCTCTGTCTCACCCCATTTCATCATAAAAGAGCTTTATTGGCATGAGAAATAGACTGTACACTGCAATATGTTTTTTAATAAACAATGGAAGAATAATGAAACACTACGAAAAGGTTAATACAGAGGAAAATAAATGACCTGTAAAATACAGATGCGGTTATGATTTGAAGTGAGTAAATCAAACAATTTCCTGGATCTGTGAACATTCTTGAGGAATTATGTCCTCAAGGGAATGATTTTGAATAATGAGGGTGTGGTCATTTCGAGGGAGGAATGCTATAGTGGTGAGACAAGTTACATTAGTGTGAAAAATGACAATACTTACACTGATCTGAAACATGTCCAACTGCAACCAGCATTTCCTTATTAAAGCATGCTATTTGTTTATGAAGTAGGCCACCATTGCGGCTGTCCAAGCTGTTGCAATGAAAAAGCAGTTTGTTATACATTTGACCAACATAGGTGTACTGCTTCATTGCGTATTCATGTATAATTGTTATTTTCCATTATGGGATTCAATAATTGACAGTTGGGTCTGCTAGCGCTCCACTGGTTTTCACAAAGCCCTGGTTACTGATTTAGTGTAACTAATGTGGGTTTTCTATTTAGTATCAGTGAAACCAGTCATTAGTCTATGCATGCGGGTGGTAGAAAGTTAATACACAAGGCTGCAAATAAGGTCAAGAAAGCAACAATGAAGGCAAAAAGTCAGCATTACGATAATTATTATTGTGAAGGGGGAAACATGCTGTACCACGGGAACGGGTTGGAGGGGTCGACCCATTAGGCCTTATCTGTGTCCACTTCCCGCACAGTTTGGGACATAGTTAAAAGGGAGTTTCATGTTGTCGATTACAACCAGGCCGTTTTAAAGTAAATATTTGAAGATCCAGCGGCGCCCTCTCTCTGTCCCACCCTGTTCCCAGAGTCGTTGTCCGAGCACGCCGCCACACAGATCTGTTTTTGTTTCTGTTTTTGTCTATTGCATCTAGTTAGATCGTTGGCGGATATAGTTCTGCCAAGTGGTGGATCTCTCAACACACACACACACACACACACACACACACACACACACACACGCACACTATTTCATATGGTCTATGGTCTTATTCCTCAAGAATTTCACATCGTTCGTACATGTTTCACAGGTGAGTGATAGAGAGAGAGAGAGAGAGGGGGGGGGGGGTCTTTACTAGCAAATGTTTGCCCACACGTTGTTTTAATCAGAATTGACTTCGTGACGTATCATGACAATTGATCAGTGTAGTGGGTCAAGATCTAGTGGACTCATTCTGGTCTATGCTGTGGTATTTTATTTTGGCCACTTCCCTTTGAGTGTAACCCACCCCCTTTTTCCTCCACAGAAACAATAGGCTACACAGGAGCGTTGCAGCTATGTAGGAGTGGACACAGCCATTCACGCAACGTCTGTTATCAGCAGCCGAGTGCAGTGAAACCAGAAGAGGCACCGCCTACGTCTGTAACGCGTTAGACATAGTGCTCAGCTCGCCATCCAAGGGCCAAAGTCTAATCAAGACCCAGAAGAGACACAGCAGGCGGATATCAGCCACAAACGTCGGGGGGAATCTCTGTTACTTTTCAAATAAACAATGGTGTCCAAATGCAACTTTGTTGTGTTCCTACCGTTCCTGCTTGCGGTAAGTAAAACCGAAAAAAGAATCGAATTTGTCTGATAGCTTTTTGTGAGAATATAAAACTTGGAGGGCGATAGCGGAAAGCAGGTGTGGCTTTCGTGTCCCGCCGGGGAGGTGGTGGGAGCGCAGAGCGGTTTTAGTGCGCAGCTTTGTGTATCATAAAATGGATTGTAGTTTTAATCTACTGTATGTAAAACAACAACAACAGAAAGCCTAGTATCGCGAAGATGATTGTTTTAAGTTTTGTTTTCGATTCACTGAGGAAATAAAAGGCAGAATGAAGACTTGCGTCCAAACTTTTTGACCTGCGACGTGGTGCTGTGTTGGTGGTCTGCACGGAAAATGGACTGAACACGAATGGCCAGACAATGTAACAATAATCACACGTTTTACCAAGTAATTGCCAGGTATTTAGAGTAATGCCACAGTAACTAGAGGCTAATCCCTACTAACTTTTACTATAGTTTAGATGTTTGTGTGAAATCAAAAAGGCTCCTTGCAAAAGGTGTTTGTTTATCAAACATGTAAATGAAACATAGGCCATTTGGATATCTCTTGTTTTCTAATTACTATTCTTTGTCTATATATAAACCCATACAAAACAAAGCCTAATGTGTTGGCCTCATGTTTGTGTGCAGCATATTTGGAAACATATTCTGTTTTGTTTTTTTAAAAAAGAGCAGAACTATGGACTTTGGCCTACTTTATATCATTAGTTTTAACTCTGGCGCTCACAGGCCTGTCTTATGTTTCAAAATATGTTTTCATACAGTTCATACAGCTAAACTTTGGTCAGATTGTCAAACTTCTTACAGTTCTTTACAGTTGTTATAATTGTGCTATTTTTACTCATGTCCATGACCTTCTAGTGTATGATGGATTGTCTTTGGCTATTGTGTTTTATTGCCATGCAGTCTGCTTGTATCACCTAGTTATGTGCTTTGTAAGGGCTTTGTAAATGTGAAGAAAGGTTCTATATAAATAATGATTATTGCTATATTAAAATAATATTATTAAAAATGCAAGCATATCGAATACAAGCAAACGTTTTTTCATGTAAGCTCGGTCATGCCCTAACTATGACCTGCCACTCTCTCTCTCTAACTATCTATCTCACTCTCTATATATATCTTCTGTATGTCTGCAGTTTGTCCTGGTGGTGGCAGGAGACGGTGAGAAGATGCTCAATCGGCAAAAACGAGAGTGGATTATCGCCCCGAGAAAACTAAATGAGAATCAGGACTACACTATGGATGAATACATCGCAAAAGTATGTGTTTTAAGTGTTTTTTTTAAATCAAGAGCTACCACAAATAACAACAATAACAAATAATCAATTGGGTTTAATACTCTCTTTATTTGCCCTTTCTCAGGCAGCCATAATTTTAGCTTGTATAAATGTGTATGAATTAAAAAGTGTTTTAAGCCTGTCCGTCTTACAATGTTTTAATCTGTGTGTGTGTGTGTGTATGTGTGTGTGTGTGTGTGTGTGTGTGTGTGTGTGTGTGTGTGTGTGTGTGTGTGTGTGTGTTATAGATTCGTTCTGATAAGGAATATGACTCACCTGTCTTCTACTCACTCATGGGCAAAGGAGCCGACCAGAATCCGGTTGGGAGATTCAGTGTAGACCGTGATACCGGTTTGGTAAGAGTCCACAGCATACTGGACCGCGAGGAGATCTCTAATTACACTGTAAGTCGTCCATGATCAACTAGATGACGATTATAAAAGAAGCGATTATAAAAAAATAACAAGCCATTGTTATCCCGGATTCAGTTGCTAGGCATTGCGAAATTCTCCAATGGGGCCCGTGCGGAGAAGGACATTGAACTGGCCATTGTGGTCTTGGACACGAACGACTGCTCACCTGTTTTTCAGGCTAATCAGATGGGCTCTGTCAACGAATCGAGCCCTGCAGGTAGCCCCCATCTCTCAACATTCCTATGTGTAGCATGTATATACTTTGTGTTGTTATCTATCCTAAAGTCTATTCAGTTAAATGGGTTCGCACATAGCCCCAACAAACATCACAATGAGTAACAAAAAACACACCACCATCAGCACCACTAACACACCTTGATGTCTGTTGGCTTTTGTCAGGGTGAGAATCATCGTCGGCCAACATGCTATAATTGGGTGCCGGTGTTGGGGGGTGTTCAAGCCCCTTCAAAAGGTAGTAACACGTTGTAACTTGAAAACTATGCTTCTAGGCACCATTGTCATGAGAGTGATTGCCACGGATGCAGATGAAGGCATCAACAGTGAGATCTCCTACAGCATAGTTGGCACCAGCAGCTCCATGTTCAACATAAACTCGAGAACTGGCGAAGTCACGGTCCGTCAGAACACGCTCGATCGAGAGGTGAGGGTCGACACACTCGCATGTTGTTCTAATTCTTGTTCTTAGTATTATTTTGGTTAATACGATAATCATACAATAATTATTATTATTATTAGCAAGGCCAGGCAAGGATATAAAGTTTACATGTACATTTTAATATTCTATTAATGAAAGTTCAAGGGTGAGATATAATATGTAAATCTTTCAGCAATTAAATAAACTATGTAAGAGCATTACAGGCCAAATTATGAATTATTTTTGGGAATCAACCAAAGTTTTATTATTTTATTGTCCCATTTTCCAGACCAAAGACACATATACGTTGACTGTAAGAGGGACAGACTTGAGCGGAAATGCTGGAGGAAGGTCATCAACGGTTGACGTAGTGATTAATCTCCTGGACATTAACGACAACATCCCCACTCTGGAAAAAGAAATGGTACGAGCAACGCAATGACAGGAACATCAAAATCATAATTTTGTGTCTACCCTTATTTGCCTCCACAATTTCGGTTGCTTAAGTTTTTTTCCTTCGCAGTACGAAGGTCATGTGGAGGAGAACACGGTCAACGTGGAGGTGATGCGGGTCAGGGCCTTCGATCTGGATATGATGTACACTGATAACTGGCTGTCAGTGTTCAGCTTCGCGTCCGGGAATGAAGCCGGCTATTTCAGCATCACCACCGACTCCAAGACCAACGAGGGCGTAATCATGATTCAGAAGGTACACGGCAGATTCACTGCATGTGGGAATCACTCTGCCTCCGTTTAACAATGTAGAACCAAATCTGTTATTTGGAATGTTGATTCATGATTATGATCATTCTTCTGAGATGCGGTTCCACAGTGCGTTGGTTGTAGGAGTGCACCTCTGTGTTCTCCTTTGACAACATGTGTCAAGAGGAAACGTGAATAAACACTATCTAATAGCATCTATCTAATAACGTATCATTAGTTTACCTTCGTCACTCCTGTGCAATCGTCTTTGTTTTAATTAAGGGTTATACAATTTTCCATTTGTATAACCCTTAATCATAGGTATAGTGTCAAAGGGCTTAACAGGTCATAAATATGACACACTATGACATATTTATGTTTAATCCTAACACTCAAATATCTCTGGGCTTCAGACTGCGATTATATTATTATTATCTGTAACCGGTTTGTCGTTCCTGTTGCTTCCCCATGTGAAGCACGTTGGATCTTTGATTTGGATGAAAGCTGCTGTACAAATAAATTTTCATCCGATTGACTCCACAGTCGCTGGACTACGAAGAACTCAAAGTGGTCAACCTGGCGGTGAGCGTCTCCAACAAAGCTCAGTACAGCTTCAGCCACCAGGTGACCCATAAGACCTACCCCATCAAGATCAACGTGGTGAACCAGAAGGAAGGGCCCCGCTTCCACCCCAACGTCAAGGTGGTGACCCTCTCGGAGGACAGCAGCACCATCAGCATCAACAAGGTCATCACCAAATATGCCGCCATCGACAGCGACACATCCAAAATCGCTACCGACGTTTGGTGAGGCCCAGCAGTCCTTTCTCCCCCATGTTTTTGTTGATCATGTGAGTAAAGTGCATGGTAAAAAAACTGTTTTTTGTTTAAAGTCATCAATATAAATGTTCTTTCACTCAGGTATGCCAAAGTGAAGGATGTCGGTGGCTGGTTGAATATCGACAAAAACACCGCAGACATTAGGTTGAATAAATTACCCGATCGAGAGTCAAAATACCTGAAAAACGGAACATACTATGCCGAAATCATATGCATCACAAATGGTAAGTGCAGAATGGGCCGTTTATCACGATCATTCTGATGCCAGTATTGGGAATTTGTAAATTACTATTGAAACGATAGGTCCACTGGAATTGTATTATGCATACTCCAATCTTATTCTTTCCAGATTCCCCCGTCAAAACAGCCACAGGAACCATCGCCATTCAAGTGGAGGACTTCAATGACCACTGTCCAGAACTGACAGTTACCAGCCAGACCATGTGTGTTAATGAAAACATGGTCTACGTTACTGCTGTAGACAAAGATGAGTTCCCAAATTCAGCACCGTTTGAGTTTAGAGTGATTTCTGAAAACAAGCAAGAATGGACCATCGAGCCGTTTAACAGTAAGTCCCTGGTGTGAATTGAGTCCTTTTAAAACCTAATTTGAGAATCCTTTTTATTATTGTTGTTTTTGTTGTTTTTTGAACATTGAGGTAAAAATGCTAAATTCTGTTAGATTTATATTTACATTTAAGGCATTCAGCAGAAGCTTTTATCCAAAGCAACTTACAATAAGTATATTTGTCAAAAGAAAGAGAAAAAACTATATATTGCTGTCAGTACAGTAAAGATGTTCACAGAAACAAGTTCCAAGCACTTAAAATTGCTAGGCTAACCCTCTGGACGCTTTGCACAGAGACCACAGTCATTCTTCGCGACCAGGCCCACCTGTGGCCAGGCTCCTATAAGGTGACCCTGGAGGTCATGGACCAGCAGGGCAAATCGTGTGCAGCTGCCCAGGTGCTGGATGTGCTAGTCTGTACCTGCCGGGAAGACACCAAGAGCTGCGAGGACCGCAAGACAAGCACGGCCAAATTCGGTGCCTCAGGCGTCCTCCTCTTACTCCTGGGACTGCTGCTCCTGCTCTGTGAGTTCATTGGCTGTTAGGCCAAACCCCTCTTAGAATGAACTCTGATCCGTCGTGATATGCATGCAAATACCCAGTGCCCATACCAATGCCGCGCAGTAAAGGAGAAACAGATTATTGTAGTTGTGATGGATGTTTTTTGAGGCCTTGTGTACAAGGTATGGAAAATAATTTTAAAGGATGTCCACGCTTCATGGGGGGTAACTGGAACAGCATGTTGAATGAGGTCCACTTTTAACTGTGTGAATACTGTGTATGTACAGTGGACACTTATGCTGTACGTTTGTTCGATTTTTTACTGGTAGATTCCCTAATGTGACCCATCCTTTTGTAGCCTAATTTGACAGTTAACAGGCATGATTTCCTGTTCATAGCAAAGTTATGAAAGGGACATTTACAGAAACAGTTTAGACTCAAATTTCTTTCTGTACATCTGTTTCAGTGTTGCCCTTGCTGCTACTGTTCTGTCTGTGTGGAGGTGCAGCAACTGTGGGGAAATTCAAGGTTATTCCCTTTGATCCAAAAGAACAGTTGATTGCATACCATACTGAAGGACTGGGGGAAGCCAAGGTACCAGACATCAATCCAAATAAGATTCACCAAGTTAATATGTTCAGCCATGTCAAGTATTGATAATGTTTAACTTCGTTTTATATTCCAAATAGATGACCCTTTAGTTAAAAAGGGTCATCGCAGGACAGACATAAGTGTCACTCACACCACTGATTATTTGCTCCTTTTATGTAACTACTGAGATAACTCGACCCATATTTAGTGCTAGGATTAACATCTGTGTTTGTCGCCTCTTTGAAATAAGTCCAGTGTTACTGACTAGCAATGTTTTATTTCTACTATAGGCGATTCCTCTCATGGGCATAACGGAGGTTGACCACGGGCAAAAAGGAGGCATGTCAGGGGGACACACAAAGAGCGGTTGGGGCATTGAAGTAGGAGCCGGAGGGACCGGATGGACCGGAGGGACCGGAGGGACCGGAGGGGCCGGAGGGGCCGGAGGTTGCTTCACCTCCGAAAGCATGCATCAATACAGAGGGTACCACCAGCACGGCCTGGGGGGCATGCAGACGGAGTGTGAAGCAGCACGAGGAGGATGCATGACTGGGCAACACGGCCATTACGCCTCACAGCTGGGCTCAGGATACAAAGGCCGGATGTACGACGGTATGGCTCTGTCTGAGGGGTTCCTGCGCGAGTACTACTCCAACGTGAGTCAGACACACTTACATATGCTTTTCGGTTGGCTTTCTAGCCTTGCCTTGTCTTTCAGCAGTGTTTAAGGACGTGGGAAGCATTTTTTCAGTTGGCAAAGGTTTTGTTTTTAACACAAAGTTAAATAAAGCCTCACATTTCGAAAGGTTTTAGGAGCCATGACAAAATACAGACTTTAGTTTATTTTAAAAAAATTGGTTTGTGTCATCATGGAAGACATCTTGCCATTGGTCATTTTGTGGCCAAAGCTATTTCTTTGCTGTGGTCAAACAAATCTTACTTTAAATTAATAATCTAAAATCTGATAGCAGATGATCTGAAACCCGGATGATTCAGATTCTTTCACTTTTTTTTGGCCAAATCCTACTTAATCTTTGATGTATTGGCCTCAGGGTTTGGCCTAGAACCTTAATATTTTCGCACGTTTCTCTTCCTTCTAAGCCCTCATGTAGTAATTGGCTACTAACAGCAACCACAAACTTCATCAGATCAAGCAAACTCTAAAGGTTTCTGTCAAGGTTTTAAATCAATACCTTTAGACTGGAAACCGTAGAAAAACAAATGAATGAGTTCCTCATTGCACAATTATCTCTAACAAAACAGGAAAGGTTTTTGGTTTCCGGCCAAGGCACATGTGCTGTCTTTGCAGTCCAACAATAGCCTAGCATGACTGCAAGATCTGAGATTAAATTATTGAAATGTCTTCAGAACTGACACTCTCCCAATTGTACTTCCACTATTTACAGAAAGCCAGCCATGGTGCGCAACAGTCCATGGAGGTGGATGCTCTGCAGGCGTTTGCCTACGAGGGCCGGGGGTCTCCGGCCGGCTCCGTGGGAAGCTTCAGCATGCTGGACAACGACGACGACCTTGAGTTCCTTAATGACCTCGGACCCAAGTTCAAAACCTTGGCCGAGATCTGCCGGGGCTCATCTTTGAACTCGGTGGACGTGAGGCAGTCGGTCCGTCCACCGCAGCCCAGGCCGGTGTCTCCCGCCAGGCCGTCCACCTCCAGCCACACCCACACCCACACAGAAAGCATGAGAGAGAAGGACCACGTCAGCGTCAACACCCACAACGTCCAAAACACCTTCAACACGCAAAACACCCTAAACACCCACGACACCTCCAGTGTTGTTTCCGGATCCTCCACCATGGTTCAGGGGAACCTGGTGCAGGGGGGAACCCAGGGAATAGCCACCCTCCCAAGGATGCAGTACCAAGACAACATGGTGACGGCCGGTCAGACAATGCTCGTCCAGCAACCCACCATGTACTACACGGCCGCCCCCATGTACGTGGTCGAACAGAGGCCTCAAATGGTCTTGGTGACGGGGGGCGCCCAGCCGGCTGTGGGTCAGGTGGGGCTGGGTCAGGGGCTGATGCAGGTGGGAGGTTCCCAGCAGGGCGTGGTTCTCGTGGAGACGCAGATGGCAGCGGGTACCCAGCCGCACTATGTCGCCAACCGGGCGGGCCAGGCCGTCTCTCAGGGGGCGGAGCAGACGGTCATCACCACGACGACAGAGCACGTCACCAAGGGCCAAGGGGTCTCTCACGGCGGCTCTGCCGGTGGATCCATGTCCAGGCAGCGGGTGATGATGTTGGATAACGGCTCAGTGTCTGCAGGGGCTGGTTGCAGCAGGGGTTCAGTGCAGACGGTTCTGCTGGAGGGTCAGGGTCTGGCGGGGGCTGGGTTGGAGGTCAGAGATCAAGGATTAGCGAGTTTCTCAATGAGATCCCAGCAGGGTTCATCAGCGGGGTCATACAAGGACTCTGCTGTCAAGACCACTCCTATAGCCGTAGGGAGCCAAAATGTCGTTACGCAACATAAAAAGATCGTCGTCACTGAGAGAAATGTCGAAACCAGTTCTCGAGCTTAGTGCCAGTGTGGAAAGTTCATCCCTTTGTACTTGCTTTGTCTTGCATGACCAAGACTATGCAATAGCATCTGTCATTATCAATCATCCAAGTATGTTCGATTAACTTTTGCATCCATTACCGCAACACGTAATTAATTTGATAAAACCTGGATCTAGACCTGAAACATTAAGTACTAGGTGATAACACACCCAAATGTATTTTTTAAATCTTCAAATATACATACAGTGTTTCTAGTAATTTGCCGTATTTTGGGAACAAATATTGCTCATGGTAAATTACACCAAATGTAATGGAAGGCATAATTCAGGAACATTCTGATATGATTAGGAAACAGATAGAAGTCATTTGGTCAAAACGGCATGTTCCGAGTTTTATTTGGATATACTGTATACATCAGGCTCAGAAGAAAGAGAAATACTCCTAGAGAAATAAAACTCTGAGTATTCTTTGATCTATCCAACCTGGAGATGCCAGCATTCTGAGAATCACATTGTATTTTGACAGTATGACTTCATTAATAGGGTTTTAAAATAAATTAATGCTGGTGTAATATTAATAATACTACATAAAATTAATTAGTTTTAAGGTGTTTAAATGTGTTTGTTTGTTATGTTTATGTTGGGCTCAAACTGGTTGCTGGTTGTTAATTCTACTGTTGACCAGAGCAAAGGTTTATAGCAAAATGCTTAAAGTACTAACACTTTTTATCTAAAAGAAAAAGGTTGTGTGTACCGAATTTGCACAAATGTTATGCTGAATAATATAATTATTATTTTTAATCAATGTGTGTCTGTGGTTTTGTAATTGACTGGCAATTAAAAAAGATATTAGGTAGTTTTGATATGCTTTGTTTTTTAATAATGCTAAAGAGATTATATTGGGACTCCCTTTGAAAGCACTGTTTTAGTTCAGGGTCAATGACTGCTGTTTTGGTTTGGGTACTGGTAATTATGTTGATAATGGCATCTCACTCCATGGGATTTGTATGCCATACATGTTTGTTTAACTTGTTTTTTGACTCTTGTTATAATAAAATGCCATATTGCATAATCTGTGGTCGTTTGTAAATTAATCTACAGCCTACGTATTTCATTAGAATTGAATAACAAGATAATCATGTTCTTTTGTTACAAGTTAGTATAGGTGTTTGAATAGTTGTTTTGTTTGTTCATGTGGATTAGCTTGTTATACAAGTTCACCGAATTCTACTGCTTTCACAGCAAATTATAAAACAAAGCTAGTTTAATTAGATAGGGGGCCATTTATTGTCTACCGCTGTTTGGGTGCATTCCTATCTTGCTCATGCAAAATGGCTGTGAGCGATATAATTAGAAGTATTACCAGAGCGATGACAGCACTGTCATGCAGGAGTGGGTCACAAAACACACTGAACTGCTGATCTCAGAGGTCAGGGAGGATCTTTGAGAAAGTACCATGATACCCGGTAGCATCTTGGTTCAAAGGCCAGAGGTCAGAAGGCACTTGAGGTCAAATGCAACTTGCCCTCAAGCTGTACTCAAATGCTTCTCTGTATATACTGTGTTGAATTGTCCACAACTTACATATTTAAGCTGTTTTGGTGTCGAATGTTATGTCAATGACAGTTTTATGCATGTTTAGGTAAGCTTAACACGCAGTGTTAAGTCTAACAAACACCGGTGTTAAAGCAGTATTAAGATGAGAATTCCATGAGTGATAAGCCAGTTGGTCTATTTTTATCCTGACAGAGTTTGAGAGCCTGTAGATGGTTTATGTTGCTGCATCTGGTAGTCAATAAACTGGTCTGCAGCCCAACAATCAGTATTTTTCCTTTGGGAGTTGGCTTGCCAGTTTGCATGGCGGGAAATATTAAAACATTAGAGTTAAAGCTACAATTTGCAAGATTTGTTATTTCAATAGTTACCTGTAGTTTAATAGTAGTCTAGTTGTTTTATAAACAACCATAATCCAAATGTAAGTTAATTTGTAATACCATTATTTGTTTGTATATGAGTGAATATAAGTAGTATTCACTTCTTGTTTATGAAATATCAATAAACCCTAAGTTAATGGTTAAAAGGAAACACAACACATTGATAGGACAGAATATTTTATTTTTGCTATGGTTTACTTGTATCACTGAATGCATTCTGAGGTAAATGTTACAAAACTGTATTTAGGGCAAGTTTCTCTTAATTGGCACTGGATAAGCATGACTTGGAAAACCAATGACTATAATACTCACATAATTGTTATGCTCCAACAGCACCAAATGGTTCACCACGGGCCAGGTTGACAGACAGTATTGAAAAGTCTACACAAGGAATCTAAACCTGCGACGTTCAGAACACAGCATAACACGGCTCTCCCTCTGTCTCTCACCCCCGTCTCACCAACCCCTCTGCAACTTCCGACAACAATGATGATCTTTTTTTTTAAAGTGACTGGTTCACAGAGCTAGCACAAGGATTGGCAGGGGGGGGGGGGGGGGGTGGGGGGGGGGGGGGGGGGTGGGGGGGGGGTGGGGTCTTCTTCACGAGGTCTCCCTCGATCAGTGGCGAACGTCCTGCTGCTCTTCCTCCTCGTCCTCCAGCTCGTCCTCTTCGTACTCGCCCATCTCGTCGGCCGTGGCGTCCTGGTACTGCTGGTACTCGGACACCAGGTCGTTCATGTTGCTCTCCGCCTCGGTGAACTCCATCTCGTCCATGCCCTCGCCCGTGTACCAGTGGAGGAAGGCCTTGCGGCGGAACATGGCGGTGAACTGCTCGGAGATCCTGCGGAACAGCTCCTGGATGGCCGTGCTGTTGCCAATGAAGGTGGCCGACATCTTGAGTCCCCGGGGCGGGATGTCACACACGGCCGTCTTCACGTTGTTGGGGATCCACTCCACGAAGTAGCTGCTGTTTTTGTTCTGCACGCTCAGCATCTGTTCGTCCACCTCCTTCATGGACATGCGGCCGCGGAAGATGGCCGCCACTGTCAGGTAGCGTCCGTGGCGGGGGTCGCACGCCGCCATCATGTTCTTGGCGTCGAACATCTGCTGCGTGAGCTCGGGCACGGAGAGGGCGCGGTACTGCTGGCTTCCCCGGCTGGTGAGGGGGGCGAAGCCCGGCATGAAGAAGTGCAGGCGGGGGAAAGGCACCATGTTGACGGCCAGCTTGCGCAGGTCGGCGTTGAGCTGCCCGGGGAAACGCAGGCAGGTGGTGACGCCGCTCATGGTGGCCGACACCAGGTGGTTGAGGTCGCCGTAGGTGGGCGTGGTCAGCTTGAGCGTGCGGAAGCAGATGTCGTACAGTGCCTCATTGTCGATGCTGAAGGTCTCGTCGGTGTTCTCCACCAGCTGGTGCACGGAGAGCGTGGCGTTGTAGGGCTCCACCACCGTGTCGGACACCTTGGGCGAGGGCATGACGCTGAAGGTCACCATGATGCGGTCGGGGTACTCCTCGCGGATCTTGCTGATGAGCAGGGTGCCCAGGCCGGAGCCGGTGCCGCCACCCAGGGAGTGGGTGAGCTGGAAGCCCTGCAGGCAGTCGCAGTTCTCAGACTCCTTCCTCACCACGTCCAGGACAGAGTCCACCAGTTCAGCACCCTCGGTGTAGTGGCCCTTGGCCCAGTTGTTTCCCGCTCCGCTCTGACCTGGGACACAGGAAATGAGGAGTCAGGAGTTGGATCATATTCTGGCAAATCACAAGAATGTTTAAAGTTCTTTCATTTGTTGATTAATGCTGATAACGTTCAGTGTCATAATAAAGTGCTTGTGTTGAAAGCCCCTTTTTATGCGGTAAGACCACTAAATATCCTTGTTTGTTGAAGAGCTGTGCACCCACTAACCATTTATCCAAAGAGAAGATACATTCTTGCTGTGAAAAACTAAGTGGGAGGGTGTATATTTGGGGAGTCACTGTGTTGCATACTTGGGACAGTATATCATTAGCACTCAGCACCACTGCAGCATTCTATCTTTTTTGGCTGAGTCACCGCAAGAGCTTCCCGAGCCCAACACGGTTCAGCCCCTGCATCCACACACTGGCATAGTCGCTGAGAACGCACACAAGGGGAATCTTCATCACTGTCGAGTAAAAATAGGCTCCGATTTAGAGCCTAGCCTTTTACGTGACAGCCTCCTACACAGACACACACGGACAAATGCAAAGTGAAGGAATAACTCACCAAAGACGAAGTTGTCGGGTCTAAAGAGCTGTCCAAAGGGACCGGATCGCACTGAGTCCATGGTGCCTGGTTCCAAATCTACCAGGATCGCACGAGGGACAAATTTGCTGCCTTGAGAGTAAAACAGGAGAGAGGTTTAGACGGGGTGGGAAGTGATTAAACGATGGACTGATCGTTGATTACGAAATGGTTCTAAGGATGAGCACAATATCAAGTAATAACAGTATATATGTGCGTAATAGATATCCAAAACGAGCTGCAGATATCTGTTTTTATCATTTGTTCAAGGGTTATATAATGTTTCATATAATGCTAACTTTTCAAGCAAACATAATAACAGAAACAAGTTAGAAATCCTGTGTTTCATGCTTGAAGGTCCCAAACATCTATCTGCCTTTAAATCTTCCTGACCGAACTGCGACACACCCAATATTTTGGAAGGATCGCTTGAATGCTTTTTATAGAACCACCACTGCCACATCATTTGCCACACCCTTTCTCAAGCCCCCGTCCACCCCCCAAACCGCTCCCTCTCCCTCTATCTCGCTCTCTCTGTTGCTCTGTCTCTGAGCTGTCTCTATCTATCTGTCTGGCTCTCTCTGAGCTGTCTCTATCTCTCTGTCTGTCTCCCTCTCTGAACTGTCTTGCAAGCCCATTGCTGCACTTCCCGTTCTTCATAAAGGTGGTACTGCTGCTAAAATACTTCACTTTTTAAAAGTGGCATTTAAGCAATGCAACAAGGCAACCTCTTCACAGACGGGGCCCATATTTCTCAACATCTGTTGGCGCTTTGGTATCACTTGCATATTGGCAAGCTGTCAAGCATCCTACTAAGGGTTTACAGAGGTTACTGTTTGGTTTCCATGCTTGGTTCTGCATACTGATTGAGGCACTGTAACCTACACTGCCGAAAAGGCCACTGAACAAACTATCAATGAGAACACTGGGATTATTGGCCGTAAACCATCATTGACGTTTCCAAATACGTAATCAGAGCGATATGAACTCTGAGATACTGTGGCGCAGCTTTGCAGAGATATACTGCTGATTCATGGATACTTAGTAGCATTATCCACCCCGAGAGCAGTAGAAAAGACAGACAGACAGACAGACAGACAGACAGACAGACAGACAGACAGACAGACAGACAGAAAGACAGGAAAGCACACGCCAGGGGAGACTGGGGGAGGAGGAGGAGGTAATGGGCTCTAGAAGGAAAGAGTGAGAAGCAGAGAACAGTGAGTTCCCAGGTGCTGCTGGTGCTGTCCTCATTTCCCCCTGTCCAACCGTGACCTACTTCCCTCACGCAGCTCCACTGGAGAAGGGCATACAGTGTGCCATTTAAATGAGCTCTGCAGTTTTGCCTGCAGCAAGATCATGAGGCAATAAACAACAACGGCGAAGGGGGGTGTTTTTCTGCATGAGAACACGATTATTGGCAACCAGATCTGTTTAAAAAAAGATGAGAAGGTTTACCTGACGCCTCATTATAGTAGACGTTTATTCGCTCGAGCTGCAGGTCGCTGTCACCTTGGTAGCTACCAGTAGGGTCGATGCCGTGTTCGTCACTTATAACTTCCCAGAACTAAATGTGATATAAAAATATAGCCAAACTTAGAAAACACAATATCTTATATATTAACACCTGACGTTAATAGCAGACACGGGATTGCAATGCGCATGTTGCATAGCGATGATGCGTCGGATTAGGGCTAAAGGTACTGGACAAGGCCTGAGAGACGTTGCGCAGTTAGGGGACAAATGCGGTACAGTGGGGGGCACCGCCGCCTTGCAGCACAACCCAAACCCAATGCACCGCACCCACCAATGTGGATGTTCAAAAACACTTAAGGCAAACTATAATTGTGTTTCTCCAAAAATACTAGCAAATAAATTCACCAGGAACTGTTATTACTGTTTATAACTAGGCGTGATTCTCTTATATTCTCCGATATCACATATCAGATCACGTTGAATCATCATTATCGTACAAAAAACGAATAGCAGGTGTTTAATTTAAACATTCATAGAGGCTTCTTTTTCCTTGACCAAAGAAAATAACTCCTCAAAGTGCGTGCTGCCCTTACCTTCGCCCCGATCTGATTTCCGCACTGGCCTGCCTGGATGTGGACAATTTCCCTCATGGTTGCGTTTCGGTGGTGGTTGTCTTTGCTCGTCTCAACTTCCTCGATGTCCAGTCTTCGGCACTGTGTTTGATCACTCTCCTGCACTTGCTACATCCGATGATGAAGCGATGGAGCCGGCGAGGTGATAAGCGTGCTGCCGGTGACATCACGCCGGCGCAGCATCACAACATCCATTTTCAGCCAATGGGAGGGCAGCGGTTTGATGCAGTGGACTAGAGGATGCTGCATCATCCACGAGTGTGGCCTGGCATCACTCTGTTCCAGATTAAGAGAGCTGACTGCTTCTACAATCAGTGAGGTAATATATTTGTATTGGCATAATAAATAATGAAGAGCATATTATCTGATGGAATTATATTCAAAACATTTGTTTTAGGAGAACAGTGTTGCAGGCAGCAAAGTCGTAAGCAGGGAACCATCTGTGCGATTTCATGAACAAAAACTGTTGATTCATAGTGATTCTGATGGGAGAGCAAGGGAAACTAAATACTGAGAGGCTTGATCACTTTGTTTGTGCTGTTTTGTCTGACTTTAACATGGAATTATTCGAGAGATTACGTAGTCTGTAGATGACTCACTTTCTGTTAATCATTTACATTACTGTCTAACTTTCAAAATTAAAGAGAGAGTTTTAAAGTCCTAGAGAAACCAAAGCTATGATCTTTAATCGATGTTAAACAGTTACATTTCATCTAACAATTTTGTAGACTCCAACCTAGATTATAAAAAAATATGGCTTCATTTTCTAAATACCGTCTGTTTCCAACTAATTCAAAGTCATAACCGTTTTCTCTAGCCGCATGAGATTTGTTATCAACAGAAACTGACATAGAGCTCAGTCAATGGGGGTAGGGTGGGGCTATAACGAACAGCAAAACACACACTTTGTTAGATTCCATATCCAGTAACTAGGCAATCATACACTGATTAACCTCTTTATCGTTTTAGGTGGATCCTCACCATCACACAAGATTTGATTGGGCATTTCTTTCAATCTTTGAGGCAGGGGCATACAGCTCAAAGTCTTTCATTTTATGCTGATTATTTTTTGGAATCCCATCCAAAACAACCTCTTAAATCAAAATGTTTTTTTACGGTGCTTATTGTGGAATATTTGTGGTAGTATTATGCATTACTACATTATGTTGCATTGCATTTTAATAAATGTTAATCTGAGTGGAGTGCGTGTGCACAGGTGATTCAAGTTCAAGCAGCCTCACCCAGTCCAACATGCAGATTTGATCTCTGGCACTGGGTGAGGCCTCACACCTGCGCACAAATGGTAATCACCGCTCGATTAACCATGCGTCAAAACACAAACTTGGGAAGCAAGCACTGACATGTGAGCACTTGGACCCCCGCCCAACCTGCTAACATCTGCTGGTGTACAGCAACTACCTGTGTCCTGTGTATATAGGAGAGCCCATCAAAGCCATTTAGGTGGACTGTTGTGTTGCACGGTCAACTGCAGCACCGATGCCCACCCACCGTGGGTGGGACACTGCCATGGCGACAGACAGCTACCTGCCTCCCAGCACCACCCCCTGCAGCAGCCATCACCAGGAGCTGCTATCAGCAGTGATAGCAGTCATCAGCAGCTATAGCAGGCCAGGGCCTAACACACTTCAGCTGTCAGCCAGCACTGCAGTCTAAGGCCCCATGCTCCAGGAGGGAGACAGGAACATCCTCATCGGAAAGAGAGCTCCCACATGTCAGCCTTGATAACTTGCTTATTATTAACGTATTACAGCGAGCCGTAATCATGGCATTTCATAATGCGGCTCTACCTTATTAAATAGAGGATTTGATTGGTTTTGACTGATGGTATACTCTATGTACCGGTACCCCTCTTCATTTAAAAGTGATAAAACCATTGAAACACATACTTTGTAAATAGCTTTATACATTTCTATGTTACTTTATTTGTATCTTTTCTTTGTTAGCTTTGTACTTTTCCGTCTACTCTAACAAGTGTAAGTGTATTCTGATTCTGAAGACAAAGGGTCTTGACACACGGAAATCCATGGTTGATCAATAAATAGTGGTTTATTTGAACAACATATGGCTTATGTACAAGTGCATTATTAATGTTAAAACAAATAAAACATTCAAATTAAATAAATCAGAAAGTGTATTGGTACAATCCATGTATTTTTTTGTTTTTTCTACATTCATTATAATCTCCATACAATAGAGATTTTGAGCCAGAAGCAAGATCTTAGAAGCAAAAGTAATGTCTTCATTTGGGGTTTATGCAGTTGAGATTCTTGCTTTCCATGTTGAAGACATTTACGATCAATCTTTTCTTGTTAACAGTCAAAAAAGGTAATTTGTACTTAAACATACAGTAGAGTGACACGTCGTTTAGTGGGTTTAGCAACGTTTCCATCGTCTTTTCTTACGTTCTTGTTGGGTACTTACAAAATAAGTACACACGTTGGCAACCGTAATCCATACAGGTGATCAGGTTTCAATGATTGTATTATTGGCTGGGCTTCTGCAATGCAAAGATGACTTCTAAGACGTGCCTATTGTTCCTTCAGTAGTTTCTTTTTAATAATGGCTGTGAAAAAAAACTATATTCTAATTAAAAAGGGAATCCAGTGCCAAGGTATCAATGTACGTGAAGAAAAATATCTACGCAGAATGTGATTCTTTCAAAACCTCACCCCCCCCATTTCTTCAGCTTTTAAGGCAAGCCAAAGTATAGATACAATTTTTGTGCTTTAACGCATGGCAACGGCATTCGTTTCTACATGGATCTCTCAAAAGTGTTATGATCGTATTTTCCAATCTAAATCAAAATGACATACACCATATAGTCCAGCTGTATGTGTGGATGTCTATCATAGGACAAAACAATGACAATAGGTACCAGGTAGGCTGAGTCAGTTCATATCATAGTAAGGTATATATACGAGCAACCCCTCCCCCCCCCCCCCCAGACACACACACACACACACACACACGCACACACGCACACACACACACCACCTGACACATCAGTGTGAAGAGTTTCTCCTTGGTTACTTACAGACACACGACAGCAAAGAAGTTAGAAGCAGGAACGTAAACTGAGCAGCTTTCTCTTCTAACTTGGGACATAGATGCTCAGCGATTACTTGATCCCCCCTCACCCCTCCACCCCCAAAAAGATAAATGACTTGCAATACAATGTTACTGTAAAAGACTGGGTTTATCACATTGGAAATGACAAGACATCGTTCATTTGGCTCTAGAATCGTACAGTACAAATAGTGTTTACTATGACGAGGAACGCTGTAAACGGTGGTCTAGCTACAATCATATCTAGTTGGCTAGGTAAGAGTTACAATCGCCTCAATGCATCCGACGTGGATAAGAATTAAGTGTAATGCTGTCCACATGTGTTCTGAAATGAACCCGACAATATACATGGGTGAACTATCCAATCATCTCAGTGTACTTGAGCCTTTTTGATGCAAAAATGTTAATAGTATTATGTTTTCATTTCAAGCAATGGACTAGGCTTTTGTTTCAAACTTTGAGGATCACAAACAGACCAATGGTGTTGCAGCTTATGGAAGTGAAAAAACTAAAATGAAATTGTGACTGGGGGGGGGGGGGGAGATAATGTATCGATTTGTTGTAATGGCATAAACTGTATTTTCACTGATGGTCCATTGAACAATGTTTTGTTATTTTCATCATATTTAAGGTTGCTGTTTTTACGTTGATTTTGTTGACTTTTACTTTTTTCAATCATGCTTTGTCCCCATGTGCAAAGCATAAGGTGCCACTAAACATCCACACAAACATAGTCTGAATGCCTCATAGCTTTGTACAATAATGGCACACACCACGGGAGATTATGCTCCAAAGAATTGAATCAAGCACAACACCTAAGTATGCATTTGCTCACAACAATATATTTTTTTGAATAAAAAAAATAAAAAATAAGATTTGCCTTCCAGACGATTTATTAACTGGAGCGATTGCAAAAAAAACAAACTAAAAGCCCTCCAAGCTCACCCTTTCAAACCGTTATTCTCATTTTGCGTTACCTAGGAAGTCTTCATTGTGTCAAAATACAAAGTTCTCTCTGGATCTTGGAGAACAAAGAGGTCTGTTGTGGGCCTTTCTCGTTGCCCAACAGTGTCCTCCACAACAAAGAGTACAATTACATTCAGGATTTTGTAATTCATAATAACATCTTCTTATACTTATTGATTGGCACAGTCGATTTTTTTTTATTTGGTCAGATTAGCGTTTGGTGTTTGTTTTTTTGTTGTTAAATGTCCAATTCGGAGCATTTGTTTAGTTTTATCAGGACAAAAATATCGTAACATTTACATTAACATTTCATTTTTTTTCCTTTTATCCCTCAATGCAGCCCCGACAATTTTACACAAATATGCTGAGTGGACACGTCATTAGAACAAAAGTACCAGTGATTTTCTTCATATTTTTTTGTGGGGTGTGTGTGTGGGGGGGGGGGGGGGGGGGGAAGTGGTTAATCACAATCCCACCAGATACCCCTACGCAGCAGTATCCAGTTTTTTTTTCTCCTCCAAGTCTTTAAAACGACAGACAGTGATTCTCATTGATTTTCATGTAGTTCATGGGCTGGTGATATCAGCATTGCAAAACGTTTACCGTCACGATCACTGCACAGCCTCTCAGCAACTGCAACCCCACTTGCGTCGTCCCCGTTCACTGGCTGAATGCCGTGAGGGTGAAGAGTAACAAAAGTGCACCGCCTGTTTACCGACTCCGGTACCGGGCTTCTCCGGAAGTCTTCGTTGGGCGGCCTGTAGCCCCCAGCAGTGCGGTGAACACCTTACCTCGCCTCGCGCCCCACTGAGTCGCTCTCTGACTGTTTCCACTACCCCCACCCACCCCCCCTTCACCCCCCTACTTCCTGTCCCGACATTCTCTTCCAACCGAAAACAGGAAGTGAACATTCTTCCTGTTTTGGAACACTGCATCATGGGAAACCTCACGACGACAGCTCCCCGTTCAAGGTGTTGCTCTCTGTGCTGCCAGAGTCCCTAAGGGGGAGGGCCCCCGAGTCTATAGGGGAGGAGACAGTGCATTCAATTTGGGAGACAGGCTCCTCCCCCTTCTCCTCCTGCACCTCCTTCTCCTTCTTCATCTCCTCCACCGTGGAAGGCGGTTCTGCCGTCTCGGCTACGGCCGGGTCCACGCTTTGAGGGTCTGGCAGGAGCCCCGGCGAGGGCCCCGTGGGCCCCTGGCACGTAACAGTCGCGACGTCGGCCGGCTCCGGAGGCGACGCGTGGACGATGTCCGTGATGGGGAGGATCACCGATGGCGACGGAACGGGGGCGGTGGGGTCGGAGGGAGGGGGGGCGGGGGTGTCCGCTGGCGGGGCGGTGTGTGCCTCGATGGGTGGAGAGGGAGGCGGGGAGGGGGGCGTGCAGGTAAGAGGAGGAGGAGGAGGGGAGAGGGGAGGAGCTCCATCATGAATGGCCTCCATATAAGAAGGAGGAGGAGAAGGAGGAGGAGAAGGAGGAGGAGGAGGAGGAGGAGGAGGAGAAGGAGGAGCAGAGTCCAAAGGCGGGGGTTGGACAGAGTCTATTGGAGGCGGCGTAGTGGGGGAGTCTCTCGTTGGGAGGGGGGAGGAGGAGGTGGGAGGAGGAGGGAGGGTGATTGGTGCGGGTGCAGGGGGGAGGGAGGGTTCCTCCGCCGGTAGGGGATCTACCTCGACGGGGGGGTCGGTGGGGCCCTTCGCGGGTTGTGGACCTGCGGCACCGGGTACCATGGCCTCATGGGGGGGGGGCGAGGAGGGAGCAGGAGTAGGGGAAGGGGGAGGAGAAGGAGAGGCAGCAGGAGCTGGGGGAGAGGCAGAGCGAGGAGGAGAACGACGGTCAGGCATCGGCGGAGCGGGGCCGGTGGCGCCTTCGGGGCCGGCCTCTGTTAGCAGCGGGGGGCTAGGGTGTAGAGGGGCTGGGGGCCCTCGGACCTGAGCGGCAGGGGGCCCTAACGGGGAGCCGAGCCGGGGCCGGGCAGCAGCGGGGGGCGGGGGGCTGCAGTCGCCCGGGAGGGGCGACGGGGGACCGGGCTTCAGGACGGGGACGGGGGGCGACCCGCCCCGGGGGCCGTGTGAGGGGTCCCCCTTGCCGTTCAGCTGGGTGATGACCGTGATGTCCGACGGCTTGACGGCGTCCCCGGGGTCTTCGGCGCCGGACAGCAGGGGGTCGGTGACGCAGGGGTTTCTGGGCGTGGAAGACAACGGGTGCTCCTTGCTGGGGCGCACGGCGCTCTCTTTGTCCAGCGAGGAGGCCAGCGGCGTCATGGGCAGGGAGCAGTAGGAACGGCCATTGGGGTCCTTGCCGTCCGCCTTGCCCAGGTGCACCTCCATGGCGACCAGGTTGATGACGGACGGCGCCGTCAGGTCCACGGCCGACGAGGCGGTGGAGTCCAGGGTGGAGACCACGGTGGCGGGCGCCTTGTGCGGCGGCGGCGTGTCGTGCACCCGGATGTAGTCCCTGCTGCCCTGGGCTTGGCCCAGCAGGTGGTGCTGTTCCCCGGGTTTCCTGGGGGGCAGCAGGGGCTGGCGCGTGTAGCAGTCGCCGTCGGCCAGCGTCTCGGGGAGGGGCTGGTAGCGCGTCTCGGGCAGCAGCAGGATGCAGATGATGCAGATGAGGGTGCAGCAGGCGAAGATGATGTGGTGGAGGAAGTAGCCCTTCTGGTTGTGGAGCTCCATGATCGGCGCGGTGAGCATGCCGAAGCCTGCGCTGGCCAGGACCAGGCCCACGCCTCCGCCCCTAGGAGTGGGGAAATACAAGGTGGTTACAAGGGCCTGACATGCGGCTGGAAGGTTATGCTCTCATGTTTGACATGAAGGGGTTGCTGGGATACACACACTATGAAAAGAAGTGGAAGCGATTGAACAAAGGCAGAAACCAGCTCATTGTTCAGGGGGAATGCTCTGGATTTGTTTGAACGCTGAAACAAATCACTGCCATTTTGTCCTGCAGCAGTAGAGAGTGCTGCAGCGCTATATAATCCTCCTCCTTCCTTTGCAGTCGGATTAATCACAACCGCAGTGGCTACTTCTAACCAGCAGGGGGCTTCCAAACTTACATAACATGCCGGGTCATAGATCCTCAAGAAGGAGAGGGGGAATTTGTGGAAGACATGCTGATAGAATTACATCAGCCCGTTCGACTTGTCTGAGGCGGTTCGCGTCTTAGAAGTTGTCAGCTTTCCAACAAGCATCACTTTTATCGGTTGCGTAGCAATAGGGGGAAGCAGCGGTGCCCCACGCATACGCAATAATGAAGGAGTCAGTGCACCCATGCATTATGAGCATGCCCGTATCATGAGACAATGAGTATACAGTGTATGTACCGTGTATATCTGTTCATTGCATTATCAGCGAAGAAAGCCAAAAAACAGAAACATCTCAAACAAGATAATATTCACAAAAAAATGGAACAACCTAGTTACCGTATAATCTCTAGAAGGTCAGTGCAACCTTGCATTTAAAAGCACACTGTGCATATTTCCCCATGAATTATCAGCGGACACCACGACGAAACCAAAACGTCTGAACCAAGATTATATTGAACAAAGACACAATTCTGTAAAACAATCCAGCCATTGTTCCCCCCCGCCACTCTCCCCCCCCCCGGGATGGTACGTTCCGAGTGTGTGCTGGGATTACCTGATGACGGTGGGGGTGATCTCAGCACAAAAAAAGATGCTCAGGTTGCTGACTGCGTGGGACGAGAACATGCCGATGATGGAAAAGGCAATGGAGAAGTTCCTATTCAGCGATTCGGAGCGCACTGCAAACCGAGCAGGAACCACACACACACACACACACACAGGAATACAAATTGTTTTATTTCCAGTTTCCAACTGTGAACACAATTGAATAATGAACAGCCGTGTGGGAATCGCCTGCATTCATTATCTCAAGAGGGTTATTTTTGTATTCTGCTCCAGCTATATTTCAAACCTGCACACGTGAACCTACACAGGGGATGCTAGGAGGAACATACCAAAGCACTTTAGTGTGTGTGTGTGTGTGTGTGTGTGTGTGTGTGTGTGTGTGTGTGTGTGTGTGTGTGTGTGAGACACACTGGCTGTCACAGTGGAGAGGTGGAATGATGAAACCAGCCAATCAGAGACCAGGGAATGATTAGAGGGCCATGTTGGTACAAGAGTCGGGTTGAGAATTTGGCCAGCACACCGGAGCTAGCACACCTATTCTGTGATGAGAGCCCTGGGTACTTTATTAAGTGGGATCTTTACGGGAGTGGGAGTGCGGACCTCGGTCTAACATCTCACATATAAAACAACATCACATATGCAAGACGTTTCAGTCTTTACTTCATGAAGATGCTCTAAAGATAAAAGTATCTTGGGCCACAAGACACATTTGGCTTTACCAAAACAAAACGTTGTCTGGAAACTGCTAACGTGTACCGTGTGTTTATTTCTCGTAAACTACGTGTTTGGCTGTAGGATCGGAGCACAGCCCGACAGACAACAGATTTTGATCAGCTCATTTTAACCGACCCAGCTCTCGTTTAAACATGTCCATCAGGATGAGACCGGGAGAGGTGCCCGGGTAGGCATAGAGGATCACAAGACACTTGTGTCTGTGATCAGCTTTCTAATCGCTAATCCTCAGTGTGGGAAGACAGCAACAAGGCTTCATTTGGCTGCCCAAAGGAGGGATTAGGAAGGAAGGAGAAGAGAGGGGATAGAGTGATATATACAAACAGAGAACGGGCCAGGGAGGAGGGAGGGGCAGGACACCCCCAGCAGGGGTTAGAGAGCACTTCCTGCTTTCTCTCCGGAAACCGCATAACAAACAAAAGAAGGAAGTGTGTGCAAGGGTCGACTGTAATGACGCCTGGGACTTAATTAGGGATGGGCTTTTGTCTGCTCAGGGTTTGGATACTCCTCATGCAACGTGGGACAGGACTACTTTATCTAACTATGCAAGAACAAAAGAACGCAATAGGAAATTAGCGTCATTCATAATTAGTAATCAGTCACCGTCTGTCTGTGGGTAATGAATCTCCCTGTGCATGTGTGTGTGTGTGTGTGTGTGATGTCTTAAAAAGTATGCTCTCTCTAAAAGTAACATTATGGCGTCAAATACAGAATAGAGATGCATAAATAATAGTACAAAGGTGACCATACCTATATTTAGTTGAACACTGTATTTTCCCAGCACTAGAAGAAAAAAGGAGAAAATAATACATTAATCTCACAGTGCATTAATTAATATATTCAATCAAATTTACTACAAGATCCACAATGCATGTCCGTGATCACTAACTAGGTCAATAACTGACAAGGAGGTGACATGGAAAAACAAACAAAACATTATATTACAACACAACACACACATAAACACGTTGAACAATCCTGTCAACATGCAGTGTTAATACTCGATCTACCCCAAAGGAAACACATGGACCATAACCTTTATGTGTTGACCCAAGTTAGGGATTAAAACCTGACTCGTGCAGAACTGGAACAACGTTTTTAGTGTCTTCCCTCACGGATATCCCTGCGATGGGAAATTATGACTGTTTTATGAATGTATTTCCGCAATATGAAATGAACATAGATATGGATGTTATGCTTTTTGTTCCAATCGCCTTTTCCTCCCCAGATCAAAACCTTTTAAAAAGGGAATAATATCTGGGTGGATTGAGTCATGGACGGATGGATTTATTTCACTTGTCGGCACTTGGTATTATTTTAAACTGTATAGTTTGAACAAAATTGACACACGCATTTTTTCCAAATTGTAGGTTAAACTCGTAATACAAAATCACAACGAAATGTGTGGGTGCACTCTATCCCTTAAGTTGTACGCTGTTAAATGTCATAACTTTGTAGAGATTGTTTGCTTTCTTAGTTGAAGCTCCTGTTCTGCATGTCTTATCAATCCTGCAACGGTGTCTTTGACCACAAAGAAGCTACAGCTTTCATTTCTAATATCACTATTATTGTTATCATTTGTGTGGGGGGGGTGTTAGTGGGCAGATGTGTCGGGTGTGTGTGGGTAGGTGCCGTCCAACGCCGCATATCAATCCTTCATAAAAAGCCCCAAAACGAGAGCGCAGAGCGCGGTACTGACGGTTCAGCAGGCCAAGCTGCAGCAGCGACGCCAGCGCCGTGATGATCATGAACATGAGCAGGCCGCCGCGCCGGCCCATCAGCCCCACGGCCGGACACAGCGCCATGCAGGACGCCACCGCGATGCCCGCCATGGTGTAGTAGTCGGCGTAGAAGTTGTGGAACATGGTGGTTTCGTGCGCCTCGTGGTCCATCATGCTGCGGGCGAAGCAGTGGTGTATTCCGTAGCCCGTCAGCCTGCGGGTGGAGGTGGGGGCGGGTGGGCGAGAGAGAGAGAGAGAGAGAGAGGAGTCACGGATGAGGGATAGGAGAGAGATCTGTGGCGCTACCCACCGATTGTGGGCAGAGCGTGTGGGCGGTGGGCCCGGTGACGACCCAGGAGTCGATCCCCGACCCCGTTTGCAGAGGCTTCGTGTCGGTTGTTCAACCCACTGCGCTGTCTCACTTCGTTCTGCTGGCCATTACGTGGCATCAAACCCTGTACAATTTATCTCTCTCTCTCTCTCTCCCGCCATGTATCCATATATAAACAAATAAATATGATGTATAGGTCATCGTTTCCTTTCACAACATTCCCAGTCTTGAGGCACATTCATTTACCCCCCCCACACACACAGACCCTTCAATTACCACCACCATGCACAACACAAGCGGCCAGAAAACTAATTAAAATGCACTTCAGTCACATATATCCCATTTCATTAGTCCACAACATAGACGCACATCCAGATTTAGAAACAAAATCAATAATAAATAACATTGATAGGAGTAGGAATGAATAGACGTCAGCGACATGTGCAGGGAGGTCAGGTCATTAAGGTTGGGACCCAGACAGACTGTATGTGTGTGTGTGTATAGTACTATATTATCAGGTACTGTATTATAACGATCCCTGTATCTACAGTGAACAGGACGGAGATCATTAAAGAGGCAGTGGAAGCAGAGTTTATTATGGGCGGGTTGGGGAGAGACATGAAGACAGAGAGACTAACAGTGACGCAGGGAGGAGGAAGAGATGACACTAAAGGGGGACAGATAGGCAGAGATAAACACGATCACAGGAGGGATATCTCAGCGAAGGAGGACGGAAGATAAAACGTGCGGCGGAGTGGGCGGATGAAGGAAAAGAGTTACCTCCTCTCTCTCACCCTGGCTCCCTCCCCCTTCCTCCCTCCCTCTCCCTCTCTCCTAACCACAGACGGGCGTACAGTCACATAGATACAGCCATGGAAAATGAACAACACACACACAGCCCTCGTGGTTATCTACGGTTTCATAAGCTCATGTAAAATTCATAGTGAGTTTAGAGAGCCAGGGACACCATGCGACGAGGCCCACATCGTCCAAACTGTGGCCGCGGTTTATCGAAAGAGAGGAGGAGACGAGGACAGGAGAGTATAGGAGATGAAAGGAGAGAGGAGAGGAGAGGCAAGGGCGAGGAGAGGGGAGGAGAGGAGATGACAGGAGAGAGGAGAGAAGGACAGAAGACAAAAGGAGATGACAGGAGAGAGCAGAGGAGAGATGAGGAGAGGCAAGG
This sequence comes from Pollachius pollachius, assembly GCF_949987615.1. Classification (NCBI taxonomy): domain Eukaryota; kingdom Metazoa; phylum Chordata; class Actinopteri; order Gadiformes; family Gadidae; genus Pollachius; species Pollachius pollachius. The sequence continues at coordinate 6,158,147 of NC_136947.1, read as the reverse complement.
ACGAGGAGAGGAGAGAGGGGGACGAGAGAAGTGAGGAGAAGAGGGGGGGGAGAGCCCAAAGGAGAGCGGGAGAGAGGGGGGTAGAGAGGTGAGGAGAAGGGCAGGAGAGAACCGAAGCATATAGAAGCATCATCAATGGGAAACAGAAAATATATAGACAGAAAGCCCGCTGGATAAAAGCGCTGGCGGGCACCATCGATCAATGGTGGATCGACCTCTCCTCTCTATAGTAGCGTCTGGACTCTGCAGAAAGGTGTGTCTAACTGGCATCACTTTAACCATCACACACACACACACACACACACACACACACACACACACACACTTTTCCACCGTGTCCTCACAAATCAAATACAGCCAAAACACATACGGTCACAGATAAGCATGACTTTCGTTTGGCCCCTGGGACCCATAGACCAAAAACACACTCACGAATTCACGCAGAGCACCACGATGTTCTTCCACAGGTTCCTGGTGCCCACCATCTTCACGATGCAGGTCTTCTTGGGTTTCTTCTGCAGGGCTCCCTGGAGTTCTGCCATGAGAAGGACACGGGGAACAGAAGGGTAGGGGTCAGCGACAGTATTGGAAAAAGGAACACAGCCATACTGAATGTTTAAATCCCCTGTCGACGGAGCCGGTGCAGACGAGACACGTTGTCAATCTTTGGATGAATCATCGTGTAAGCACTTTTGATCCCGTGTTCTTTTTGGTTGTCCGTCTGTCATGTGAAACAGGTGGGGGCTTCGATGTTTATAAATGACAGAAGATCATTTCGAGGAGAACGAGTGGTTCGGCGGCGAGGGCTCATCACTGCAGGTGATGCATAAAACGCCAGCAGCCCTCGCATCATGTTGGATGCCGAGACGAATGGGGAGGAACGGGAGGTCTGTTGCCACGACAACCGGCCTCCTCGTTGTGCGTTGCGTGGCCGCCCGTTGCACTCCACACCTCGCACTCAGAGCCCAGAGATGTCTGGCTTTAGATACGTCCTCGAAAGGGGACTCCTTAACAGCCTACAGAATTCAAGGGAGCGGGCTTGTTCTCTGAAATCATCCCAATCCCTCTTAACTCCACTTTAAAGCAGCCAACAGCTGTGTTCGGGACAGTGTCTCAAGACTACAGCCATGTTTAATATTTCAGGCTATCTTTCATGTCATCTTCCTCATTCACTGATTAAAATGAGCATGCAGCTCCATAAGGCTTTGGGACTGCAGGCTGTATAAGCAGGGAGAGTCAAATTAATAGCCAGAGCCAGCGGTACCGGCCCTAAATGCCAACTAAGCAAAGAAAGAAGACTGTGTGCTTAAGAATAGAGGGTTTTAGCTCATTTTAAATGGCTCTCCCCACTTTGATTTACTTATTTTGCACTTGGCCTGAAGAAGAATATCGAACGCTTCCTATTAATAACTGGGCGATGGCTTTGTCCGAGAGGTGGGAAGTGTAGTACAGTACTGTGTGGGAGGTAACACAGCTTGAACTATAATTACATAATGCGCTACATAAAATGTTATATGTTGAACCAAAATGGCCGACGCGTGTCCATATGGAGTCTGTGCCATCTCCTGGTAATAATGACATTATCGAAGCCCCCCCCCAGTCCCCCTGAGGGCTGTAGGGTGTGTTTACCTCACTCCACCACCTCAGGAGTGGCCTGTTACTATGATTATCAACAAGGGAATGGATGTTCCCAAGTTAATCTGCCTTATTTTAAAAGTAGACTCCCTCCTCTCTCTACCTCAATCTCTCTCTCTCTCTTTCTCTCTCTGACACACACCCACACAAACACAGTTAAGGAACGAAATATCAGGCCCCAACACGGCACACAGACTTTTGGAGCTGAGGTGGAAAAAAAAAAGAGAACAAAAACACACAGACGACAAGAGCACACAAGGAATTCCAATGTGTAGCACAAAATTCAAATCCTCAAACAATCTCCTTCCTCGCGTGATTTGGTCCTACCTTGAAGCACCTGCTCCGTGTCCAGCTCCGTGTTCACCTGGTTCTTCTTGATAATATGTCCCATAATCCACTTGGAGCGAGAGTACTGCTGCGTGGCCAGCAGCCACCGCAGAGACTCTGGGAAGATCCTGCAGAGGAGACACACACACACTTTCATCATCACAGACCAGCCAACATCAAGGCAAACGTCTCCTTTCCCTCCATCCACAGGAGTCCCTGGTATTACTGTTTAGTACCATTCACTTCTACCATTTAGTTAATTAGAAGACACTTTTAGTCCAGAGTGTGTCACGGGGAATTGAGATGCATGTCATTACTGAGCTGGGAGTGATCTTGTTTCTGTAGGAAAAAGCTAAAGCTAGGCTGTTGACATCAAACCCAGAACCTTTCGGATTTGAATCAGGGAATCACCCTATTTTCCACACTAACCTCTACCCCTTAAAAAATTAATTAATCACATAAATATGCCAATACATATTATGTTGTCTATTCTCTCACCTATTCTCTGAGGCAGGATTCTATCAGTGATACTGTTTTCGAGAGCTATGGGTGGGGTAGTTCTTTCCCAGTGGGTCATGGGCGTATCTATGTAGGGATTGGGGAACCCTTTGTTGTGCAGGTGGGCCGACAGAGGCAGGACAGCTGTGTGACTGCCCCCCCCCCCCCCCCAAAAAACTAGAATTGAAATGAGCTAAATTGTTCCGTTCCACTACATACCACAGGGCCCCCCCTGTAACACCACAGACTGGGGTGTTAGAGGGGGGGGCTACAGACATATTTGCTATTTGTATTAATTATTATCGTGTAACAAAACAGACCTAACCAAACCAAAGACTTTCCAGGGTCAACCTCGACTAGAAGCAAAACATGAAGCCGCCACCGCCCTTTGAAGCCTTTTCAAGAATTGAATTACAAACCTACTAGAGCTCTTAGCCTTCGGCCCCATAATGGCTGTAATTGAGCCTAGCATCTGTGGCAAAGTGCAGCAGATGTCAGGGGCGGCCCCTCCATCCTTACCATATGTAGGACAGCATTAGCAGGAGGGGGCAGATGATGACCGCCTGGAGGACCTGCCAGTCCCGACAGAGGTACGCCACCCCGGGCATCAGGAGCTGGCCCCCCAGCACCACGAAGCTGGCCACCATGGTCATGGAGAAGCGCCAGTCGGGTAGACATAGCTCCAGTCCTGATAGAGAGAGACAGAGAGACAGAGAGAGAGATAGAGAGCGATAGAGAGAGAGAGATAGAGAGACAGAGAGAGGGAGATAGAGAGACAGAGTGAGAGAGATAGAGAGACAGAGAGAGAGATAGAGAGACAGAGTGAGAGAGATAGAGAGACAGAGAGAGAGATAGAGAGACAGAGTGAGAGAGATAGAGAGACAGAGAGAGAGATAGAGAGAGAGAGATAGAGAGACAGAGAGAGAGAGAGAGAGATAGAGATAGAGAGAGACACAGAGGGAGAGACAGAGAGAGAGACAGAGAGAGAGAGACAGAGTGATAGAGAGAGACAGAGAGAGAGGGATAGAGAGAGACACAGAGAGAGATAGAGAGACAGAGATAGAGAGAGATAGAGAGACAGAGAGAGAGAGACAGAGACAGAGAAATAGAGAGAAAGAGAGAGAGAGAGACAGAGACAGAGAGAGACAGAGAGAGAGCGATAGAGAGACAGAGACAGAGAGAGAGACAGAGACAGAGAGATAGAGAGACAGAGACAGAGAGAGACACAGAGAGAGACAGAGGGAACAAGTGGGGGCGAGAAAGAACAAAGGAATGAGGATTTATGCAATTATATGTTTTCGATTACATAAAAATATTAGTATGACGATGAAATCACATCTGTAATGTTGAGAAAAGGTTTGTAAGAGACAATTGTGTTTGAGTCTTATTTTAAACACAATTGTTTAAAATAGTGGATAAGTCTTATTGTACCGTTTGTATTGCATTTCACTTTGCCATGGCGAGACGTACTTCTATAGACTACGTGACGTTGCAACATAACGTTGCTTTAGCAGAACTAATCGAGGTAAATAAAGAGCATGTCTTTGACTTGCTGCAGCAGCAACCATGAGGTGTCATATTAGCTTCATGGAAACATCCACCAAGAGATTCTGTGTTAGATTCACTGCAACTTTATTATTCTGGACTGCTGACCTCCTCACATTTCATCCCACTCTTCAAAGAAATGTATTCTCTGTCCAAAACCAACGACACAACGGATCAGATCAGGTAGAAGTCTGGAAGTAGGGTAATTTCTCATCAACTTCTGCATGTTTCTATTTGAAGCAGTTGAATGTCATTTGGTAAAAGGTCAGATTAGAGGAAGCGTATAGAAAGTGGCGTGGATAATTAAGCGAGACAAAACATTATGGCTGCTGAGTGCGGACTGTGACAGCTAATCGTGTCCAGAGATACTCTCAAGCTAATGTGCGACTAATTCATGATCAAATCAAACCAAGTGCGATGACAATATTAGTACTATAGGATCAATTAAAGCTGCAGCATAAAATTGAGTTACACACACAATAGAAAAGTAAAACCCAATGCAAGCAAACCAACCCCACATACATACCACACACACACACACACACACACACACACACACACACACACGACAACCAAAACCAAGCAAAAGGCCAACGGGGGTAATAATACCAGGAAGCCTACACAGTTGGTATTCTGTGCAGCGAGTCAGTGGACTAACCGCGGCAGCGGACAAGAAAAGGGCTTCCTTGTGCTTCATTCTTTCACTGGCTCAGAATGGCAGCGATTCATGCTAGCCCGGCTCATTAGCATGCAGGCCGCCGCGGCGGGCGGGCAGCAACCAGAGACAGGCCGGCCCTTAAGACCCGAGCAGGAGAGCCCCGTAGCACACGGAGTGGACATCCCAATCACCGCGGCGCAGCACACATGCGACCGGCCCCCGTAACACAGCCGTCCACCGTCCGCCTGCCTCCGACCCCCACACCACCACAACAACAGCCACTCCTGTATTCTTTCCTTTTTTTCTCGCCAGCATGGACTGTCAACAGATGGGGGGGGGGGACATGGGTTTCAAGGTGATAGTCCTGAGTAATACAGTCGCTGCCTCGAGGCCACTTCATTTCAGAGAGAGAAAAAGGGCAGGAATTTTAATTAGCAACCCCCCCCTTTTACACACCCTGACCAACAGACCACCCCCACCTCCCCCCCCCCCCCCCCCCCCCCACCACCGAACTCTGTGAACGGCCCGGACATGAATAATGGTCTCTGTTCACAGACACTGTCGCAGCTGGAACGACAAAGCCAATGAGTGTAGAGCAGGGCAGCGGGCTCACGGTCTGCTGGGTCTGAACCAACTCACCCCGAGACTCTCTCTCAGAGCCCGGGAGGGGTTTGAACCAACTAACCCCAAGACTCTCTCTCTACAAGTCAGAGAGGGGTTTGAACCAACTAACCCCAAGACATCTCCTCGAGCGGGGAGGGGTTTAAACCAACTCACCCCAAGTATCACTCTATCTCCTAACCCTAGTCAGGGAGGGGTTTGAACCAACGAGCCCAAATACTCTTTCTTTTAGAACCAGGGAGGGGTTTGAACCAACTGACCCCAAGTCTGACTCTCACTCTCCGAGTCAGGGAGGGATCTGAACCAACTAGCCCCGATACTGTCTCTCTCTTAGAACCAGGGAGGGGTTTGAACCAACTAATCCCAAGAATCATGAGCAAGGGTGGTGTTTGAACCAAGTAACCCCACCACTCTCTCTCTCTCTCCAAGTCAGGGAGGGGTTTGAACCAACTAACCCCAACACCCTCTCTCCCTCCCCAAATCAGGGAGGGGTTTGAGGCAACTAACCCCAATACTCTCTGTCACTCTCACTCTCTCTCTCTCTCTCAGAAAAAGGGAGGGGTTTGAACCAACTAATCCCAATACCCTCTCACTCGCAGAACCAGAAAGGGGTTTGAACCAACTAACCCCAAGTCTCGCTCTCTCTCTGAACCAGGGAGGAAATAGATGGTTCACTGGACACGGAAAGCCTGCCAAGTTTTCCGACATTTCCTCTTCTTCCCTTCCTCCCTCCATTGGTTCTGCGTCATGTGCGCGGAATCTCCAGTGCGGTGTGAAGGGAACAGGTCAATGCATTGCACCCGCACAGTGTGGGCCCTTTAGTCAGGGGAAGAGGGTAACAGCTGAGACACACACACAGACACACACACACACACACACACACCTTTGAAAATACACTTCAACTTTGGTACTGAATTGTGACGGTCCTTAAAATAAAAAGAGCAAAAGACAAACCAGGGGCTCCACATGGAGACTGTAGATGGAGCCACAAAGCAAGAGGCTCCTGGGTTCCTGTAGAAGGACTAGAGGCCTTGTGAGCGCCTTACCGGGGCTGACCTAAATCCTAAACACATCCCTGAATCAGCACTATGGTTCTGGGCCTTGCTGCTGACACAGTCTGACCCCCCCCCCCCCCCCCCCCCCCAGACAGCTCCGGCTCAGCTGATGCTACAACACAAGGAGCTGATCATCAGACACCGTCTACCAAGAACACCGCCTCTGGAAGGGGAACCCACAGAAGGAGAAACAACAAGTTGCCAAAAAACACAATGTCACAAAAACGCACCGCTCAATAAACCACTAGCCAATTCCTAAAAGCGGCCTAATTCACCAAAGAGAGGCTGAGCGGGGGGTTTGCTGACTTGTACAAAACGGAAAAACCAAGTGTGTGATTCACGCCTTCTGGTACACAAGCGGCTGCCAGTACACTGGCCCTGTGTGGAGCGCACGACACTCAGTCAACGAGCCCCATTGTTATCAAAGCGATACAACCGGCTTGATCGCCAGGGGCACGCTGTAAGACCGTTTCCTGCAAGCCGCCGGCTAATGCCACGACCTTCGCTGGTCACATGAGCTCCGCATGGTCGCATTACCACCATGATGTCACCGCCTGAGCCCGGCCACTGGGTTTGTGGGTCACATTCCGGCTGACTAAGTTTTCACGTTGCGACGGGATATTTAATATAATTACTGCGAAATACTTGCTGAGAGCACATATGGCCGAAGTACCAGCCCTTGGTTTCAGTCAATAACAACCTGGGTGGCGTTCTTTCTGTTGTTTTGGTGTTCTTTCTGTATTTGTGGTGTTCTTTCTGTAGTAGTGGTGTTCTCTTGAGTTTTGTTCTTTCTGTAGGAATAAGCTGTTTGGTGAGGTTGTTGTTGGCTGTCAAGACCCGGGGGAAAGAGTGTATGAATGTAGTCTGTTTGCCGATGCCATGACATATGACATATGAGGTCATCATTGATCATTCAAGGCCTAATCTCCAGCAGTGGCGGTGTGTCGGGGGTGAAGCCCTTTTGATCTACACGGGTTCAAAGGCTAAGCTATTCATACATTTACAGCTGCCACTAGGAAGGTAATGCTGTCAAAGATTAGCAAAACACAAACAACACTAAACAGCTGTATCACATGCACGCCTGACCATTGGAACACAACGACCGATTCATGAATGGCTAACAACGGGTTTGATTCCAAACTATAGTATCTGAAGTATATTATCAAACCAAACAATGAGCCCAAGCCATTGTTCAGCAAAAACGGGGCCTCAAACAAAGCATTCATTCCCCTGTGGTGGCATTCACAAAAGACAAAGTGTGGAAGCCTTCCATGATTGTGCCACTCGTTGGACTTCACCCAGGTATTTGTGGACTCAGATAGCGCAGGGATTATGTCACACAATATTTATCTCTCAGTTAACGCGTTTCCTCCATGTGTGGCAGCCCAGAACGTGCGGATTGGTTTATTCAAGAAACCAGCTGCATTTCGGGAATTGTAGAGCAAGACTATTCTTAGTGGGAATATAACTATACATATCCGAATAGGCTACGAGACATGCTGAGTGGACAAGAGCACATACACTGCTACAAAAATATAGAGAAAGAAAATGGGGAACTTTAACCCTGACTGTTCTTATGAGGAAAAACAATCAGAGGCGTGAAGTGCACCTTAGCCTACTTATCTGGAGACGAAAGGGACAAAGGAAAGATTAGGAGAAGGGTAGAGCAAGGAGACATGGACTCAGTTGATTAAGTATCACAGGGACACTGTGCTGAGCATTGCTGCTCCCAACAACAGGGTCAATGTCAACCCACTCCTGTCCTTTTAAGTACCAGGGGGGAGATTGGTTATTCAGCGTGTTAAATGACATCAAGTAGTTGATGAGAGACCAGCAAATCGTAGGAGGCTCAGTGTTTATCGGCAGAACGAGAACCCTCAACCCCCCTCCTCCCCGCCTGTCTATCTTGGTTGCCTGCTTCTTGTAAAGTCTGTGTGTGTGGGAGTCATTTTTCCCCTGAGGTGCTTTGGATTGCAGCGCAGTTATCTCTGCAGTGGTGTCAGACTGGTTGAGCCTGCTGTCCCCAGGAAGACATATTAATGTGGTGGGGGGGGGGGGGGAATGAGAACTGTCGAGACCGTGACAATATCCAGAACAATGCTAATCATGTCAAAGAGCTCAGATTGAGAGCTTTCCATCAGAGAGAGAAAGCCAAAAATCAATTCATACGCCGACAGCTGAACAGACGAGCCAGCTCGCAAACATTACTCAAGACCGTCAGACAGTATAGGAATCCGTCGCCGACAGGAAGGGAATCCATTCACACATACACCCCCCCCCCCCACACACACACACACACACACACACGCACAGACACACACAAACAACCTCTTGCACTCTGTCAGGGACATCCCCAGGCACTCATCACGGATCATAGAGATTAATGCTGATGATAAGAGGGTACAGCAGAGAGATGGAACCTTGTTAGGAAACGGAAATGGGCCCATCATAGAGTGGAGCAGATTCGAACTAGCCTAGTTTAGCCCAGCTCAAACTAGCCTAGCCTAGCGTAAACTAGCCTAGCCTAGTTTAAACTAAATTAGCTCAGTTTAGCCTAGCCTGGCCCAATACTGCAGCCGGACAAATGCGGGCACATTCGGTTTCGAAATCTGTATTTCCATTTCAAGGGAAAAGTGAATGGAATACTACATAACTTTCTCTTGACATTGAAATAAGCCTTTCTGTAAAAATGTCTGACAAGTAGGAGGATGGATGGAAGACGACTTGACCCGGTTGTTTTGACAATTAAGTCAATATAGAATAGACTGCAGTCTCCTCTTCTTAACCAAAAGTGCTTGGCTAAGAGCTCTCTGTGTACAAAGGGAGTTCCCACTAACCACACAGTCCCCATGCAGCTGAACCGGCCTGGGTGTGGGGACCAATATGAAATATCAGATAACAGGTTCTGGAAGGACGACCGTCCACATCATGGGTTTGGAGTATAAAATGGTAGTCGATAAGCTGCTGAATAAATAAGAGTTAGTCCCTTGTAGTTATTGTAGTAATAACACAATATGGAAGGTGTGTCACTATGGAGTGTGTATGTCACACTCAAACCTAATCAACTTTGTTGCCCAAGTCAACCAACTTGTGTGATATTTACGTTCCTTCTTAATGTTCGCCGTAAGAAACAATTATAAGCTCTACGGACTGCACGGAAAGTTTTGATGAATTACGTATTCTACATAGCATACATTTCATTGATGCATGGATACTTTTCATTAAATCCCAGTTGAAACACTCGAACGCAGGATAACATGTGTACAGCTAATGAGACACCGCCAAAGTGTGTCAAAGGTCATTGCAGTTGTTTTCTGCTATTGTGACGATTTGTTACAGGATTTCAAAAACACACCTCTCTCTCTCTCTCCCTCTCACCCTCTCTCCCTCTCTCTCACACCCTCCCTCTCTCACCCTCCCCACAGGGCACATGATGCACACACAGCAAGTATAGACAAGCCTCTTGTAATCCAGCACTAATGGAACATAACTAAACCGAAAATGATGCATTTCCATCGATCTTCCAATAAGTGTATATTTGCCTTCCATGTTTTCGTTGCCTTCCCCAACGAAAACATTTTCATCTTCGTTCCACAGTAAATATGTCAGCTGAGATGATTTCCACCTTATGGATAGAAGGCCTAATTCTGAAATGGTAAATGTTTTTTAAACAGTATTTAATTAACACATTTCAAAAAATTTAAATCAATATTTAATTTAGCCCCCAAAACTACTCAGGTGTGAGTGTAGACGGAAAACCTGGAGAGCCAACACATTCACCGTGCGTGGCTCAAACGGATAATTACAATGTTCACAAACAAACAGCCAGCGGAGCATGCGAGCATGACTCAGCCAAACAGTGGGTTGACTGCATTTGTCATGTGCGTGTTCATTTATGTGCGTGTTCATTTATGTTGTGTAAAGTATGTGTCAGTCATAGTGTGTGTGTGTCAGTCCTAGTGTCTGTGTGTGTCAGTCATAGTGTCTGTGTGTGTCAGTCATAGTGTCTGTCTGTCTGTCTGTGTGTGTCATAGTGTCTTTGCGTGTGTCTGTCTGTCTGTCCACACACACTTCTTTTTACAGACGAGAATTGTACTAGCTTACAGCAGCTCCCTGGGTTGGATATGTTATAAGCCTGGCCTTATGTTATAGCCTTGGAGAAAACTATGCTAACACACTGATTGCGATCCCACTAATAGCAGTGTAAATAGCAACAGCATGTCATAAAATGGCCATTGTCGTGCCTTGTTTGCTATACCGAGTTTATTTACCCTTTGGGCTACTTGTATTTTTGGGAGATGATGCATAGTGTCAAGCATTTTAGCCGCATAGCAGCAATGACCTACTGTAAATGAATGGGGTAGAGCAACGACCTACAAATATATATCTATTTTCTATGAATAAGTTTCTCGTCCCACCTGCTAGGCTGAGCTGCAAATCCATCATACATTCGCGGTGAGCCTTTCACCGGCCATATGAGTCATTGCGAGTGGGCGAGATCCCAATCCAAGAGGCTTTAGAGTAGCCTTTACCCATCACAGCAGCATCTCTGTCCCCAAGCAATGCAACAAAGATGTTTACAGATGACTCCAATCTAGTGAGAAGATTGGATAGCCAGTGATTTAGCTATTGGCCATTTCCAGTCCTACCATTCAGGTGAGTGGGAACTCAAAATGGATTGTACTGCCTTTTGTGTCGCCAAATTCTATTGACAGTTTATCCAATTTGAATTGACAATGTATGAGAGTCGGAGGGTGAAACAGCAATATGATATCATCACCGTCCCTTGAGGCTTGTATACAAATGACTAGACTTCAGAGAGCAAAGGGGTAATGACATGGAAAGAATATGGTAAATGGCCCTCGCTATGTAAAAACGTTGCTGACGTCAATTCCTACATATGCTCAAACATGTTCCATTCAGGGCAGCTGTAATCAAAGTTAGCCACAAAGTCTTCCAGTGGTGTTAAGTATTCAATGTCCCACAGCAGGAGGGAAGCACCCGCGTTAATCCCCATGGTGTTTACATTCGAGTCATCCAACTTATTCTCTCATCCTTAGCACAAACTTACAAACGTGTATAAACAGACCACTGCCCTCGGGTAAGGTGCCTTGCCCAAGGACACATTGCTGTTCCCGGTTGCAGTGAGAGATGATGCGTGACCGCTGAAACAAAACCCAGAGCTTTTGTGGTTGTAAAATGTTAAACGTCGCATGAGCGCATCCTTGTTTTGGGAACACGGCTGATTTGGAAAAGCCCCTTGGAGTCCGGTAACTAAGCCGCACGTTGATGCGAGCGCTGAGAGGAGTCCCACGTTCTAGAGGCCGGAACCCTAAGAACCGCTCGCCAAGAGGAGAGTGTCTGTCCAAGTACATGGTGTTCCCAACTATTCAGGTTGCCTCATAAAAACACCGCACAAAATACTAACTCTCAACAGCCAAACACACAAAAGTAAATAAACATAAAAGGGGTAATACATTGTTCTCTCTTGTTGAATAATATACAGCGTAGCCCATTGCTATAATATATAGTGTAGCACATTGCTACAATATATAGTGTGTAGTAACATTCACTTAGCCCCAGCAGGGTGAGAGATGTATTAATACCGAGAGAGACAGAGGGGAGGGGAGGAAGGTATGGCTGTTACCATAAACACATATAAATCAACCCCCAGCAACCCAATACAATGTACGTTTATTACGAACCCGTTGAGCCGGCTCTATGTGAAAATGTAACAATGATTACTGATGCTACAATGCTCAAAACGATAAGAAACAAAGGCGTGTAGGAATAAGGGCTAAGAACAGATCGGGACTAAGAGTCGGGATTTAGAATGTTTTATTGCTCACCGATTTACCTTATTGTAGCCGTCATAAGACATGGGAACTCAAGAATATATGATTTCTTATCTTTTTGCCCCATTCTTATTATCTGAATGTGCAGAGAGACATTGTGTGTACGTGTGCGTGGGCCATGGTGGCACTACGGGGTATTTAGAGTGGCACCCCTTAAAGCAGTGTTTACTCTGCACCATCATCAACTTGGAGACAATTGTAGTAAAAACCCAAATACCAGAATTAAAAGGAGCAAGGAGAGGAGATCGCCTTACCCCTCCCAAGAACTGGGAGTGAAGACCAGAGAACGCCCACTGAATGATGGCATAAATAATCAATAAAACCTGTGTGCTTGTGCACACATGCGTGCGGATGCTTGCACATGTGTGTGCGCATGTGCAAACACGTGCATGTTTGTGTATCAACCTCCTCCTAGAGTTATGGACCAGAATAATTGGCCTTTCCTGGAACTAAAGATAAAGCTGACTATAGAGTATAGACACTCGGCCCCCCAAGAGAACAGTCATTCAAATTCTTTCCTTTTCTTTCTCAACTGCTACATTTTGCAAGCTAGTTTTTCCTCTGGCACCTGGCTGCTTCCAGAGCACAGTGTTCATTTTACAGTTTAACTTTGCCCGTTTGTTTTCTACCGGTCACATGGGCAGGAAATGAATAGCATCTAACAAAAGCAATTCCGCATTTGCCTTTTTGCTTTAACCGATTCACCAACCGGGCGGCCGTACCATTAAACCCTGACGACGGAGCGAGAGAGAAGCTATTGAACTGTAATCGCTCTTCTGATGGGGATTAAATGGAGGTTAATGGTGTATTTGAATGGGTGAGACAGGTCCTCAGGATTTGGACCAAACTTGCCCAATTAGACATGCAGCCTCCTGCAGCCCCTCTGTCTCTCTCTCTCCCCCCCCCCTCTTTCTCCCTGCCCCTCCAACTCTCACTCTGTCTCCCTGCCTCTCCCTCTCTCTCTCTTTTTATCCCTGCTTCTCCCTCTGCCTCTCCCTCTCCCTCTCGCTGCCTCTCCCTCTCTCTCCCTCTCCACCTTGTCCCGAGAGATCCGAGAGTTGCTATTTCAGGAGCGCAGCGGAGCATGTCAAGGTATACCATGTGGAGTAAATTAGAGTGACAAGGACACAGAGGACCACCCCCCCTCACTCTACACATATTTTTGCCCCTTGGTCCCCCCTCTCCCGGACAGTTAGCGCAGCCAGCGAGGCTTTTAGGGATCGTTTGACCACGCTACAGCTTCGAGTGCAAGGCCAATTATCAGGAGGCCATCAAAAAGTATGTGCTCTTCTCCCCAAGAGAGAGAGAGAGAGAGAGAGAGAGAGAGAGAGAGAGAGAGAGAGAGAGAGAGAGAGAGAGAGAGAGAGAGAGAGAGAGAGAGAGAGAGAGAGAGAGAGAGAGAGACACACAGAGAAAGAGACACAGAGAGGGAGACACACACAGGAGAGAGAGAGAGAGAGACAGGAGACAGAGACAGAGAGAGAGAAAGAGAGAGAGAGAACGAGACACAGAGAAAGAGACACAGAGAGGGAGAGACACACACACACACAGGAGAGAGAGAGAGACAGGGGAGAGAGACAGGGGTGAGAGACAGAGAGAGAGACAGAGACAGAAAAAGAGAGAGAGAGAGAGAGAGAGACACACACAGATGAGAGAGAGACACACAGACGAGAGAGACAAACAGACGAGAGAGAGAGACAGGAGAAAGAGAGAGAGAGAAAGAGAGAGACCTCGTTCCCTCTTTACCAGCCCATTCATTCACTAGGAGGATGGGAACACTCTCATAAATACTGTTACACTCAAACAAAATTTAACCTGAGATCGTTTCAAGGGTAAAGTAGATGAGAGTCGTCGTAATAAGTAGTAGCGCTGGACATATCAAGATGGATTGAAACCAGTAAAAAAAAAAAAAAGAAAAGAAATTGATGTGGTCTCAACACGATTGTTCCCCAGCAGGTGAGAGCCTGCTCTGAGGCTGTGCTGCTCTCACTGGCAGACAGTTATATCACAGGGGCCACTGTGTGATCAGGTGTCCCCCACTGTAATGAGGGTCACGAATCGGGGGAGCAGGGGACAAGCTGAAGGATAACACTCACACACGTGTGCACACACACACACACACACACACACACACACACACACACACACACACACACACACACACACACACACACACACACACACACACACACACACACACACACACACACACACACACACGGAAATACACATACGTGCACACACATAAACCTATTCTGGTCCCAAACTATCACTGGTCCCGAAAAGGTCCCGAAATGGATTTCACTACGAGGTAGAAAACGAAAGAGGTCACGTGTTATCCATTTTAAAAGACTCGACAACACCCACTTCACAAATACGGTAAAGTGGGTGTTGGGATACTTCTTAAATCCTTACATGAATAATTGTATAAACTCAACAACCGCAAAAGGCATAAAACCCATCAAGAGGCATACCTGACTGCAGCAGGCTCACCGAGAGAAAGGTGGCAGGGGACAAGGGAAGGAAGGAAGGAAGGAAGGAAGGAAGGAAGGAAGGAAGGAAGGAAGGAAGGAAGGACTTACTCAGTACGAAGAGAGACAGGGTGATCCCCGCCAGGCAGAAGCCCTCAAAGAAGCGCAGGGTGCTGAACATGGGGACATTGACGGAGAAGGCCACCGTCAGCCCGAACACCAGCATGAACAGCACCGATATGATGAGCACCGGGTGGCGGCCGAACCTGGGGGAGACAGGGAGGAGAGCGCCCTTACTCAGGAGCACTCTGGAGGCTATTGAATGATAATAATACAAATACGAATAACTTTGTTATTTCTTTACAGAGCGCTCTTGTCACAATAACAGACAACAACATATTTACATAAAACCACAATTACATTTAGGAAATTTAGAAGATGCTTTTATCCAAAGCGACTTACATTAAGTACATTGGTCAGAAGAAAGAGTATGTAAGTTTAATATAATAATGTACGTTTCTCACTACTACAATACCTAAACATACATGCAACTATACAGGCAGGGCAGTGGACCGTGTTTGCAGAGCTATTGCTGGTTGAGTTCAAATGTACTTTATTAAGCCCAGATGGGTAATGAGGGCGTGACACTTTGTTTAAACATCTGGAGTCACGCCCTCATGTAGACAGTTAAAGGACTAGTAACAATCGTTTTATCAGGAATAAAAACATACAGAAAGAATAAATCACAATTCTATCTCTATACACATATTCTTTCCCTCAATGAGGTACTGACTGCTGTCTACTCACCAGTCTGCAAGGACCCCAAAGACCAGGTATCCAAAGATGGACCCAACGAGAAGAGAGAACTTTGCAATGTGGACTTTCCACGCAGAGTTGCACACGAGACCCCACTGTAGGGACAGACAGACAGAACGAAATGTTGACCATCCTGCCCAGATTTACAGTACAGCACACTTGGTTCCAGTACACTTTAATGCCAAAGCACACACGCCTACACTAACTGAAAGTAGCTATACCTATATCCTTATTTCAGGACTGAAAATGTTATATGAACAATAAATTCTTCTTGTGAATTAAAAATTTTAAGTGCGTCCGATCACAATAGGTCTAATAGCCGTTAACCGTTTTTTATAGTTATCAAAAGAGAAATAGTGAGCTTCTGTATTTTGTATAGATAACTCATGTAAATGTATCTTAATATTTCCGAAAGAAGGGTTCAATGGTGAGTTTGACGAAGGGAAAACAGTCTTTCACACAGACAGGACAGTCTTTGGTAAGTAAACATTCAGCCCAAACCAAACCACGAAATGGCTTTTCCTTAAGATTGCTTCAAAATTATTTAATCAACGTTTCAATTATTCATCCATTGTTTGATTTAGACGTGGACTTATACAGTGGAGACCCGTTATATTTTCTTTTACAGTTCTAGCTATTATGTATTGATTGATTCTACATGATTGACGCCCATTTCATCTGGGCTGAAGCTGGATATTTCCAGTACATGTACTTCAAATAACTGCTCCAGTCGCCTTGAGTTAAACATATATTTTGAGGGACAGGTGTCTGGGCGTCACATATAATGATACAATGTGTAAGAGATGCCATGTCTAAATGGGACAAGTTGGTAAGAAGTGGATGAGATTCACAGCATAATGCTCACCCATAAATGTTATATTTAGAGCTTGAACATGCATGAACTTTCGACCTTGTTGCCGGCTATGCACACATTTTAGGGCAGATTATAATCAGGGCAATAAAAAAAAGATCTCCGAAAGCTCTGGTGTGAAGGACTTGTGAATGAATCACCCAGAAATACTAATTAAAACAGAAAAGAAAGCTTGCATCTCCAGTTAACTTAAAGTATAAAGGCCTCATATATTGACCTGATTCAAGACAACTCGCATCAAGAAACAGACAGAAATGTCGAATTTGAGGCATTAACTTGGACCAACGCGTCAGGACTGAGAACAGGTCTATATGCGTCTCAACGCAATGGTAAATCATAGTTCCTCCGATGTCTCTCTGGGTGGTGTGGTGGTAAACTTCCATAACCTCTAGCATAGTGACCCGCTCCGCCCGGAACGCCGGGATTACCCGAAGAGACCAGCCGTCACATGGTCCCGGCATGCCACTCATTCATGGTTTCGGTGTCGATGTCAGCCATGGAAAAAAGGGGCCAGTAAGGAAGGCAACTGTTGCAAAGTCTGACCACCAGAATGGAGAAGAAGAAGACGAAGTAGGCCAAGGGCGAAAGTAAAAGCACAGGCCTTTTAAAAAAGGACATTGACCTCCCTCCAGACTACGATCAAGCAAGTATAAATCAAGGGGACTGCAAACTCTGTGTCCTTGTCTGTGCACGTGGTCAGAAGTTAGCAAATAGAAGAGTGTGCGTGGGAGTAACCTCAGGCACACCCCTCGTCAAAGAAAACTGGAAAATCAAGTGTGCTTCTAATAATCATAGTTTGAGTTTCCTGTGCGGTTTAACAGGATAGCCTCAAGGGACCGTGTAGGACAAATAACCAAAATTCTAGGAATAAGACTTCTTGCCGAAAACATGTGGCCGACTCAAACGTCAAGACACAGAGTGTCAGGAATACATAAATGCATACATGCATATGAACCCAACAAATTCTGTGAGAGAACAAAGTCTTACAAAATGCCTCACAGCAGGAGTTCAAGCTAGGTTGCCAATAGTCTATCGTCACCTCAGCTGCATATCAACTGCTATTGTTGTGCTTGTTTGAATGCAATGCATGAATAGTCTGAGTTTGTGTGTCTATTTGCATATAGACGGGCTACCATTAGAAGTGGCTGTCAACATTACCAAGATGGCTGACATCTTGCTACCCATGTTATTTTGACCCATATTTCAATAACGAAGAAGGTAATTTCTAGAACATATGGGCTACCACATCGTGTGTCTGTAATAGTTTGGTTGTATCAAACTGGGTTCAATTCAGTCCACTCGAGGAACGGTTGCTATAATGGACTTCTTACCGTCAGGCCAACAGCATCCATGATAAAGGTAGTCTCATGGGAATTTAGGAAATCATAGTAGGTACTATACGGAAGACTCAAGACGTCTCCAGTTACACAGGGATGCTCCAAAGCAATTAGTGTTGCAAAGGGAAGAGATAGTGATGCGGAGAGACCAGAGCATCGTAGCAAAGGTATACGTGCTGGTAGGCAGACACCATCACCTCAGACACACTCCTCATTTTAAAATTGAAAGTGTTAGCACCCCATTCCGTGGGCTTGAGACACATCTATTATGGATGCAGGCTGCACATGGCCCAGGATGAGAATGTCAGCTCAGTGCAGAAGACGAGTAAGCAAGCAAGGGATCGGGGACAATTGCAGCCATGCCACGCATTGCCCGCATTCCACTGCTGCGCTGCTGTAGTTTTTACACAGTCTTTGTTAGCACTGACAGCTAACGTTGATGCTACCTTCCGGGAGCTTCCTGATATTAGCAGGGTGAGGCAAACTAGTGTGTTGGAAAGATGCAGAGGAACGCCAAAATAAACCCAGCCATGTAAGCAGAAGTGGGTACGGGAAGCTGTCTGTTTATTCAAATAGGCATTGTAAAGAAGACACAGTCATTTTAATTACCCTAGCTCTTTTTGTCCCTGTAATTAACTCTCAGGGTGACAGTTGGAAACAGGCAAATGGTAAACTCAAACCATGCTTCTCACAAAAGTACATAATATGCACACACTTTGCACCGCAAATTGTGGTGCAAAGGGTTCTCTGCGTCTTTTGTAAGAAGTCATCTTATTGTGGCCATTATCTTTGGACCAATGCCCTCGTTCTCTGTGTTGGAATGGTCCGTTTAAACAGTGTCGCAAAAAACAACCTTGCAACTTTGCCTACATATTGATAACCAATCAACATTTCTTCTCCTACGCCCTCGTTACGACGCTAGGTATGCAATAAAACCCTTCCCAGGACTACATTCCATCGGCTAATCTTAAAAACAACCCCAAACGCAAATGGAAGCCAAAGGTCGGCCACCCTGCGCCGTGTTCAATCCGGCCTGTTGCAAAACGGCCCCTTATCACAAAGCAAACGAGCAGTACTTCTTCACTGTATGCTCTGCTAGCCTTCAACCCACCCCCACCTACACAGCCCCGCACCCACGTTTATTTATCATCTGTTGCTCACACAAAGTGTTCTCCTCCTACAGCTGACACCGGTGAGTGGTGGCGATTGTGCAGTTGACTTGGCATCTGCCATAGGGTCACCCCCTTCCCGACAGCTGAGACTGTTTTCAACTCTCCCACACTGACTCTGGATCGGCACAGCCGTGCGGGGGGCCAGCTGGGTAAATAGAGAGCCGAGCCGGGGCTAGGGGTGGGGGGGGGGGGGGGGGGGGGCATGCTAGGGCGGGCCGCGGTATCATCTTGCACATCTTCAGTTGCTCGGGGGGCGTGCGCACAATCACCAGCAGTGAACGCCGGGCTTGGGTGTGAGCGAGAATGTAGTGCTTTGAAAAATAGCCAGACTTACATGTTGGTATGGTTGTGTTTACCACTACGGTACATACCGCATACGTGCATGCGCAAGCAGACCCTATTTGACGTACATACACGCGTGTACATCGTCATGGTTGCAAATATCAGCAGCGGATTTAAATTGCTACCATCCGCTGATATTCATCCTCGAGAACCGAGGACCATGATTTCCCAGCCGCCCCTCCGTCATCAAAACGTTGCCTAATTAATATCATTAGACCGCCATCATGGGGGATTCACCCAGTGCTAATCTGTTGGTTTCACGAGGCCTTCTCACCACTGGATCAGGCAACGACCCACTGGGCTCCCCTCCATCCAGCCGCCAAGCCATCTGAGGAGCGGGAGAGGAGTATGTTGCAGCGAGACCCCCGTCTGTCTCTTAGTAATGATACAATCCCTGTTCCGACGGCTCAGGCCAATTAAGACAGGCCCAGAGGGGGGACGAGGACTCTATTAGAGGAGGACTCTGCATTAGCTCCATTCCCCAGCCTTCCCTTCTGAGATCTGCAGCATCAGAATGCCCCACTCCCTCTCCAGCATGAGAGGGTAACAGGCGGGGGATGTTATACCCTGCAAACCGATGTTTTACTCTTTTCCTCCAGACACTGAGACACTACGACTATGGTAGTACAAGGTAGTGCTCTGGCTGTGTAATATGCAACGGGGCTAGGCCTTATAACCCGGAAAATTGCTTGGAATTCCACGTGTCAAAGGATATTTATTGCAGGCTACGTAGTATTAGGTCATTAGAAAACAGTTGTTTGATTAGATGTAATTCAAACCTCATGTTGGGCTTGTCTATAGTCCATCTCTTTTCAGCTGCGAATCAAGAAAACCACAAATTGATCAGAAATGCTTTAGGAAGCCATGCAGTACAACACTGATTAAAACAAAAAGAAAAACGATAAACCCTCATTGATGGGCTTATTGATTTGACCGCCCCGGCGCGATTAGGGATTCAAACCAAATCCAAGTGTTTGCTAGAGTTCTCTGGGTGGTTACCCCACACACACACACACACACACACACACACACACACACACACACACACACACACACACACACCGTGTGCAGTACAACCGACAGGAAAGCCCCAGTCATCCCTTCCTGCCATGGTGTCACATCCTGGGGGTGTGACACCATGGGGAAGAGTCGGGGGTAGGGGGCGGGGGGGACCTGAGGAAGACCCAGGGAGTTCCGTGCACATGGTGAGCGATACGACACAGGCGAGCACATCATGGATGACTATTGATTGCTCCCAGACACCCCACTCCCTATGGGTGACCTTGTCAGGATGTGAGGGGGGCGGGGTAGAGGGTCAGGAGGAAAGGCGAGGAGGGTGTTTGTGCGGCTTGGCCCTTCCACCCCAGTGTGCGTAGACCCGGACACAGCCTTCCCCGCTCTGATAGTAGTGTCAATATGACATTCACAGCCTTTGCGTGCATACCCAACACACACCAACACACACACACACAAGCACGCACGCGCACGGGCACACACAGAGACACCTAAGCTGAGAGACACCCACAGCCACAAACACACAGACACAGACACACAGACACACACACACACACACACACATTATGATTCATGACTCTACATTGCATGCAAAAGCCATGCTGTCATTTCCATGAGTGTGCAGATTTTTTTTGAATATATTAAAATCCATATTTGAGAGAAAGATCTAAAACATATGTTTAGTGTATATTTAAAATCTCGGGCTTTGATGTACAACCGCACATGAATATGACCCGGGGAAGTAAAATGAAGTAGTTTCAAATGGGAACATGTGAAGTGAGAAACAGATTAGTTATTGCCAACAGAAAGGCACACTCTGTTTGACACAACCTTTTCTATATCCAGGGTTCTGATCAGAGTATCTTTACTGAAGGCTGTTACATGTATTTATTGATTGACTACTGGACACTTGCCAAATACCTGAAAGGACCTCTGTCTAGAGAATATTCAATTCCGTAGAAACTAAACATCTGTTGAGGTGAACAATGGAAAATGTTGGGAAATCCCATTTGAGGATTTACTCCTATAAATGAATGAATGAAACAATCGTATATATTCATGAACATAGAGCTGTCATTTCAGTGCAAGTACTAAATAACTTCCAATTATTCCAATCGAACATATAGGCCATCATTGCTGGTTGGAATACAACACCATAAGGTATTTTCCCAAATACGATGGCTGCGTGCCAAGGGCCACAGAAAGAGAGACTCATATTTTAGAAAGAGGGGGACCATTATCCGTGTCTTGAGAGGGTCTACATGACAGTTTACGGATGTGACCCAAAGGCCCGGGGCTTTCTGCAATGCCATGGCGAAACATGCCACCCTGGTCATCCCCCATCGCTGTAGACTGCTGGCTATAGGTCGCACCATGCATCAGCTGCTCCGGTGAGTCATGTCGGACTGTCAGTTCAAATGCTCTCCGGGAGCTTTACTGAATAATCGCCTACATCCAGTCGGTGAACACGACTGACTGAACACAAACGATCCGATCTTGAAAGCAGATTGCAGGCTATTCAAGGCTGTATGCAAATATCCATTGATATATTTCAGTGATAGGATCACGGTGTCCTTTTTTGTTGTTATTGTTTTATTATTTCACAGAGTAAAGCTCGCATAAACCGGAGAAAGAGATACACTGCGCATATATTAAAATAGACCCATCTTGAGGACAGGGGCACTGTTGTTATCATACATGGGGAGTGGGAATGTCGAAGGCAGCACCACATCGCCTATCCACCCCAACCCCTGGACACTGATCCACAATACGAATCTCACGACACTTCATGCATGCAATTAAACAAGGGATGCCCTTGCTAATAGGAACATGCTTACCTTGGTAACGACATTCCGTACCAGTCCGGTCTGCAGCTCAAACGTCCACTCTGTGCAGTGGCACTGCATGCTGCTGCTGTCATTGCGAGTGCCATAACTCCCATTAGCGTATATAAAAGATGAACGCGTACTGCTTCTGCTGCTATTGTGTGGACCTTGAAACAACGCCGAATGACTTTTGGATAAATTGGTCGTGTTAGCCACGGGTACGACACATGTGATGTTGGGCTGGGCGAGCAGGAAATTATCAGAGTACTGGCTGAATCCAATGAACAGCGCCGGGATCCATGTCAGCACGATGAGCTGTCTCTGGTACTTCCCGAATCCCCCGAGGAACGGGAGCACACAACCGTCGATGCGTGTCAGCAGCCCCGGCGTGGCTGTGGCTTCGGGGGACACGAAGCCGTTCTCGGGCTGCTGGTGGTCGTCCTCCGGCTCCGTCTCGAGCTGCACCACGGCCATCGCGGTTTCGCTCATCCTAGATGCGTGTGTTAGCGCAGCCGGGGTTGGCACTAGTGCTACCCCCCCTTTCGACTCCACAATGCGTCAATGCCCCCGCGCTGATGGGGAAAGTCGTGCGCAGTCACTCACTGGAATGGGAAATAAGACGCAGCTCTTGTGATCAGGAAGCCGATCATGCCAGGAGAAGGTACATGGGGAATGCCGCTGTCCCTGAATCCTGGCTGTTGCTGCCCCGGTGTTGTTGTTGTTGTGGTTGTTGCTGGATTCTCATAAAGCGGGATTGCAGAATTTACCGAATAGAAAATCTGGTTTTGAAGGATCAAATAAAGGTTTGCCCCCTCGCCCTTACGCCCTCCCGGTGAGCCATGTTGATTGTGTTTGTGCGGTGTGGCTATGGAGTAATCACAGAGGAAGTCCCGTGTCTGTCAGAGCCTCCTATTTCCTGGAGGTGCCACAGGTAACACACCTGCTGTCCGGGTAAATGCATAGCCTGCTAATCTAAGCACACCTTTTGGGTCAACGGATGTAATTCAATGCAAATCAATGATAGTACATTGTTTAACTTCTTAGAAGAGACTGCTTAGCGCTAGACAGTATGACGCCAGTACGTTTTTAAAAAGAGGCGGGGTAAAGCAGGACCAAGCCCCGCCCTCTACTCAGTTGCTAACCTCATTCAAGCAGACAGCAATATTAAACATCTGTAAAGACTAGTTGAAACGAATTGTTTGTTTTGTCTTGCACAGTATAGTCGAGCACGATCAACACTCCCAACAGCTATACAGCCCTATCTTGTATGTTTGTTAAGGAGACTTGAAGAAAGTTTGAGAGTGAAAGACCTTGCCCTTGCCCTGTGGAAATGGCTGCTGGTGGTGGTGGTGGTTAGGGTTAAGGTTGCCACCTATTTGGCATATAAACAAACTAGGCCCTATAATGAAAAACATGATAAGAGCTGAACATTATGTAAGTCTGACATTTTGGTAAACTCTCTTGAAAGGTTCATTCTTACAGCTCTTGCAACATGGCCAGATACCCTTTCCTTGCGTGACGTTGGACAGCTGTGTTTATGCATTTTGACATTCCTTGCTTTGCAGGCTGGACATTTTCATAATTTACACAAGAATATAGCAATACGGCTAGATGTAATATAGATTAAGAACAAACGTGTGTCTCTGTCCTGACTTCCCAGCCAGAGATAGCAAAATCGTAAATCAAATGTTCGATTAAATTTTAATGAAATTGCATTTGTATAGCCCTTAATCATAGGTACAGTCTCAAAGGGCTTAACAGGCCATATATTTAAGATGCATTAAATTCATCCATATTGAATGTATCATTCCACATATCATAAAAATATAAGGTTTAGTAATAAATATAACATTGCTATATGGATCAATCGTTAGCTGTCTCATTATGCCCACCAGACCATGCTTTTTGAGGTACATGACACACATTTATTACATTGGACCAAAGGCCTTGGTGTGTTTTTAATAATCTTGGATGTTATTACCTTTCCGAAACAACGACTTGAGCCAAAAGTGTTTTGCTTTACTGGTAAATGAATATGTTTGCAACTCATCTGAGTTCCAGTTGCATCTGTCGGTCCTGTTCTGCCCGGTTACAGAAACATAAACGAATATTGGTGTCTGGGGAAACTCAGACATGTTTGCCCCGCAGCCCTCAGTGGCAGATGATTCATCTGCCACTGAGGGCTGGTACAGTATGTTCGAGGGCTTCTAGACATGGTTGATCACCAGTAACCTTTATATCAGCACAAATGTCCTGTACTATTTAATAATAATAATAATAATAATAATAATAATAATAATAATAATAATAATAATAGTAATAATCAGCCTCATCATCATATCTACTCTATAGCATACCTCTTAAAATATAAGTTACCAAGTTCCCCATAGATTTTCCTGTTTGCTATAACTGATTTATTGCATTTTCCTTTTGTGCATGTGTATATTAGTGTGAGTGTGTTTGTGTGTTTGTGTGTGTGTGTGTGTGTGTGTGTGTGTGTGTGTGTGTGTGTGTGTGTGTGTGCATGCAGGTTTGTCTTATATGCATGAGGTATATTGTGTGTGTGTGTGTGTGTTGGTGTGTGTTTGTGTGTGTGTGTGTGTGTGTGTGTGTGTGTGTGTGTGTGTGTGTGTGTGTGTGTGTGTGTGTGGTTGTGAGTGTGTGTGTTTGCGTGTGTGTATGTGGTTGTAAATGTTCTGCTGAGTGTGCTTGTGTGTGTTTATTTCACTTGGACCATACACACAAAAGCATTGTAATTGGCCTGGTTGGCACAGGTCCTTGATGTACTGTCTCAACGCTAAGAATTTGTTTAGAATATTATTTTCAAAGTATTCCTGCTAATGCTAAAAAAACTGATTATGAAAATCATTTCAGTTTGATGTCTGGCAAACACAGCATATTTAGCTTTTTCCATGTTGATTGCTTAAGCTATTGTTTGAAACATATTTATAGGTCAGCTTGAAAGTTTCCTGATGACTGAGTCAGCAGATGGGCTATTGCAATATATAAAAATAAAGCGCTGACTCTGGCTGTATTCCGGGGAGTCCAGTGTGGTGGTGACCACCTCAAGGCATTTCTCTAAGTGTTTTTTCCAAGATCTCTTTCTACTTTAAGTTAGTTAAATTTTTTATCCTTTTTATTTGTATTCATTTATTTTAATAAATACAGTTGATTACATTGTTTAAATAATACTAAATCATGATATGAAACTAAATTAAACATAATAGTCTCGGACTAAGCTAGTCTGAAGCATAAGGTTACTGTGCCTACTAAACAAAGCTTTACCCTAAAGCCAAACTAGCAGGGAAACAAAACAAACAAAACAATAGCATGTAATAAAGTATGTAACACCATAACACAGAAATGATGACGATGAATGAAACATTTTTCAACATTCATGTGTCGAGGTCCATCATAATAAATGTTAAAAGTACAACATCTAAATGTGTCGGCCGATTGTCTGCATATATCATTTTTATATTCTACATATTCACAATTATAAACCCATTTTAAAGAAGCCAAATAATTACATCATTATGTTCTTTCACAGTAGGCTTTTCAAGAAATAAATTCAAGTGTGTTGGTGTCATGGCAACTAGGCTCCCTTACAGACTGCTGGCTGTCTCTCATGGGGGTCTTCTCAGGGCTCTGAGGAACCGTTCTCATGGTCCCCTTCAGTCCTCTTCCTTCAGCTTGTGGAGGAACCGTTCTCATGGTCCCCTTCAGTCCTCTTCCTTCAGCTTGTGGAGGAACTGTTCTCATGATCCCCTTCAGGCTCCCCTCCCTCCCACCCCCCCACTCTGACAGCTGCCCTGCGTCTGCTCTGGGCTCTCCTACCAGGGGAGTTGTGTAATAATGTAATGCTATATCATAATGTATTCATTCCGGAGCACGCATTGAAACGATTGCATACCGTGACTCATTTGGCTACATCTCTAGAAAAGCTTTATAATCCATCATCAGTGGGGTTTGCCTTTGTTATACACATACAGTACATATTTATTATTGTGGCACAGTATTGTGAACCCCCACGCCCCCCCCCCCCCCCATCATCCTGGACCCTGCTTCCGGCTCCCCATCATGCCTGGTGCCTCTAGTGGCCGGAAACTGGTGCTCGCCTACGAGTGAGAGGGAAGGTAGGCAGGCTAAGGTGACCTCTGAGTGAGAGGGCAGGTAGGCAGGCTGAGGTCACCTATTAGTGGGAGCGAAGGTAGGCAGGCTGAGGTGACCTCTGAGTGAGAGGGTAGGTAGGCAGGCTGAGGTCACCTATTAGTGGGAGCGAAGGTAGGCAGGCTGAGGTCACCTATTAGTGGGAGCGAAGGTAGGCAGGCTGAGGTGACCTCTGAGTGAGACGGCAGGTGCGGAGCCTGAGGTCACTGGAGGCCCGTGTCACAGAGGTCAAAGGGCAGATTCCTTCCTTTAGAGGTAGGGACATGGAGGATAATGAAGACGAGCTGTGTTCTCTTCTCCTTCCTACGCTGTCTTCAGAATACTCTGGAGATGGAATACACTCTCTGATGGAATGTGCAGAATAACAATTTCCCTTTAAAATAATGACATACTGATACTTTTTCCCCTGCAAAAACGTCTCCACATGCAAGGCTCATATACCCCTACTCGACCTGGCATTTGCATGCCTTTTACCACTATCCAAATTATATCCCATGGCCTTAAATGCATGATAATGCCAGGTGTTAAGGGGGTTCTTATATTTAAATCCGTTCTCCTCAATCCAAACTGTTGCCATGCAGCGACACACACTGGTTCACTCGAAAAATAGACTTCTGTCTCCTTGTGATGTGACCTGTTTAAATAAAGGTAAAATAAAGTAATAATAGTAATCATTTTCTTCTATTCTCAATAAGCTGCCATTCCCGGGTTTAAGAAGATGATATTGTCACTATTTTTTCATTTGGTGTAGTTGTATGTTTGGTCATAGAAACTTTAAACATTAGTGTGCCTCTGATCTGAGAAGGATTTTCCTTGAGTAAACAGTGTGATTGGCTTCACACCGGTCTATTGGAATAGCCTTCTATGTGGAACGAACAATGAAAAATAATAAACAAAAGAACCGACAAATGTAATGACAATGGGAGTGAGGTCATGGAATACACAAAGATTTAAACCAGCATGACATTTCCTTTTGAATGAACACCCCAAATAAACAAAAACATATTGTAAAAAAAGTTGTGCAACCGCAATAAATTGGAACCAACAATGATGCTTTTCTTTAAAAAATCAGCCCAGGGCCTTATTTCTGCAAGCATAATCTCCTTGGGGCAACCCATAATAGGAAACACTAAAACAAACTAAAACCCTTAATTTAGGGAGATAGCCTACATTGGAAGAAACAGCAGAGGCATGCCAGAGCATCGGAGACAGCAGCTGAACTAATATGGTGACGTAGTCTGAGCCATCCAAGCCCTATAGCTCCACATCTGGACCCAATAGAAAATGTTATAAAGTCTTAAATCTAGGTCTTGCAACAAAAATTCCTGGAGGCTAGCCTATCTGTTGCTCATGTGAATTCACAACTACACCTATACTTACTATATCTGCTGGTGAAAAGTGTTTTTGGTTACCTTCCAATCAATTTAAGTCACAGAACTCTTGGAAGAAACAATAACACCATCTGAAAGAGTGTGAAACACCACAAGACAATAATATGTGAGTCATGCGATGAGTGCTTCCACACATCTATCTGGGCTTATAGTTCACCCTAGTGGCTGCAGCGTGCACTGCTCATGTTTTCTGACTACGACCAATAACAAAATAATTATAAATCTATTCTGCCGAGATATATACAAAGAAATTACTGCTTTTTGGTCATCTGAGACGAGGACACTTTTAGAGATTTTAACAATGTATTCAAAACAAAAGACAGGGCACACAGCAAACATTTCCTTTTGAACTCGTATCCCTATTTATCTTTCGTTCATTCATCTATTCCTATATATGTGGGCCAATGTTCTTTACAGCATAACAAATATTGACCGACTGTAAGCGAAACCTTGTGACACCACGTTGGAGCTGGTGAGGGAACAACTGGTAACAATCTTTTCCACACTGCTGCCCCCAGCTGGCCAACTTAGAGAACGTGAGTGTTATTTACTACTTTCGCATTTTAAGTTCTAAAAAACAATGTAGTTTAACCGGTATTTTATTATCATTAGTAAAAGTCGCATGCAACATTTTATTCTATAATTTTCAATACATTTTTAATAAAAAAGAATAAACTTGGGGGTGGCAATCCATTTCCCCAAACATCCATTCATGAAAGGGGTAGGCCTACATTATTAGTAGTTTTATAATTATTGATGAAATGATTATAACTATTGTTTATATTTGAGATCAGTGGGATCGGTTTGCTCCTCCTTGATTTATTGCAGAGACAATACAAAGTGCAGAATTATCCCCACCAAGTCCAGCCAACTGAAACCAGCCATTGTTCGTTCATTTTCGTGTCTGGGTTGTTATCATCCAAACCTGCTTGTCTTATTGCCCAGCCACACCTGTCAGCCATACAGAGGAAACGCCCTTGCAAAGTTCACCTTTGTGTTAGTGTGTGTGTGTGTTCGCGTGTGTGTATGTGTGTTCGCATGTGTGTATGTGTGTGTGTGTGTGTATTTGTATGCGTTTGGATTTAGTGTTTGTATGTTTAATTGAATAAATATAACCCCCCCCCCCCCCCCCCACCCGTACACTCACACACTCTGTTAATTCCAACCTGCTGGTTTGAGAAAGATTCCAGCAACCCATTCTAACTCTCTCTCTCTCTCACAGTCTGTGTACTGTAAATTGAGGACACGGCGGGTTTCTGTTTGGGGCAAAACAAACATTCTCATTTCGGAGAACTCTACCCTGAAAAACCTTGATTTTCATTGCAACCCGCTGATGTGTGTGTGTGTGTGTGTGTAATATGGCCTAATGTCTAGTCGCGTACACACTTGTTTCTCAGCGTACTGCAACGTGGCCTGATGTCTAGACAGGTGCACAGCTGGTACACAACGTATATGTAAGCATTGAGTCACACTTAAACGGTCTGTGATCGTCTGTATTTCTTTTGTATCCATGACGCACACATCCAGATTCATAGAGGTTTTAATATGTCCACACCCTGCCAGTAGCACGTTGCCAGAGAGTAATAACACCTCACTGTGATCTGCATACCTGTTTGAAGTGCAAGTCATGCAGGAACATTGTATGGTTTAACACTGTGTCAAATTAGATCAGACACACAATCAACCTGACCAAGCACACACATACACGAGCACTCACACACACACGCACACACACACACACACACACACACACACACACACACACACACACACAGATGCGCACACACACACACACACACACACACACACACATAAACACACACATGCAAGGTCAGCAAGTACTACCATCAATGAGCAAGGGTTATTTCTAATATGACACATTACTGCCAAAACCCTTTTTCTGATGTTGAGCAACCTCACTGTAACAGGAGGTCATCATTTCACTCCAAAACAAGTTAGGGAGGATTCACTTTCGACCCTTCCAGTAAGAAACCGCTCTGTCAAACCAACTCCCGCTATATGACTAAGAGAGATAAAGTCAAGAGGATTATCCGCCCAGGAGACTCATCATCAAGCCCTTGATGTCATTGACTCCAATTAGAATGTTTCTTGCATGTTTGCTGTTTCTTCACTTTGGACAGAAACCGAGTTCCCAGAATAGACCCTGAACTTGAACCTGACCTCACAAAACACACATAATATTAACTACACGTATCTTGTAAGTCTTGGCACACTCTGTGAACCACTTCCGCAGCCAAGTGAATCTTAAGGCTTAAAACCAACACCATCAAACCAACCCCATACTTCATATCCCAAAACGAATGCACTGTCAGGTAACACTCGCAGGTGAGAGGGCGGCGGCCCTGACGACCTCACAGGGCGGCTCTGGATGGCACACCCATAGAACCTCCCAGAAAGAACAGAGTGGGGCAGTGGGCGTGGGCGTGCCTAGCTGTATGCCTACGTTTGTGTGTGCTTGCGCACGGCTTTGTGTGTATGATGATAGACAAACGAGCGAAACGGGCAACACCCAGGCCACACCTCGAGGGTGACAGTAACGGCTTCTGGGAATGCTGGCGATCTCCTCGTCACGCCACAGCTTCCCGGGGTCTTGCCTCTACAAGTCGCTCCCGATACCATCTTCAGAGTGACCGCGTAATGACCCCCGCGGACAAACCCGTTGCGTTGAAAACAAAAAGAAAACGACTTCAATGTGACTCATGCTGTGCCACTTTGATGCGATTATATCGTTAAGTGTCATACTGAATCCACCTAAGTTCCTCCAGTTTACACTAGGGTGAAGGCGGGGGGGGGGGGGGGGGGGGGGGCAGGGCTTTCGCACACCGGGCACGTCCTGTCTTGCGTTTGGGGTTTGGTTTGGAGAGGCGAAGATGGATAGAGGGAGCGACAAAACGAGAAGGAGAGACACCCATCAGCCCTACCCAAGGCGAGCAGGGTGGGATTATGATGTAGGGTGAGTCCAATCTTGTGTTTGGATGTGTTCCCACACTCCCAGCCCGCCAGAGGTATCCTCGCCGCCGATTTGAACCATACAAAAAAGCAGAATACTCATTAAAAACATGTGGTTTCTCGACTGCTCCAGCCTCAGGATGTGTTGTAGGGTCATTGAGTCTCACCCCATACTCATTTTAGGTGTATTAATATTACGGTAATAAACAATGCCTTCATGTACTGTGAGAAATTTTGAGTGATAAAAAAACTGCCACAATTGGGGTTAAACTCAATGAAATGATAAGCTGTTGGAACATGAATTTCCATTGAAACATTAGTTCATTCATGGGCTTCTTTCTAAAGTTCAAGATGCTGCGGCCTGCTCAAGAGTCCCGTAGGGCTCGCCGCCCGCCAGTTGGGCATCCCTGTCTGAAGCTGATTCTGTTCCTGGTTTGGGAATCGTAAACGGCTCGTCCCTCACAACATGTGTGCAAGCATTAACTGCAAGCAGCGGGGGGTCAGTGCAGGTGTAGAGCTGTCAGGGGATGAAGACATTCCATACATTGACATCTCACTCTCTCACTCACTCTCCCGCCTCTCTCTCTCTCTCTTTATGTTTCTCTCTCTCAGACACTCCCTTTCTCTCGCTCTCTCTTCCTCTCCCCCCCCTCTCTCTCTCTATAAAGCACCAAAGGGCAGGATATTTCATTTAACTACTACTTTGTATAGCATTTAACTTGTATTTAAGTTTACAACTAATATAAAGGTATAAGTAATGAAATTGTCTGAGAAATCCTAAACCAATGAAAAAGATTCAATGTCACCGTCACATTGGACATAGGCATACCTCAGTTATCGTGTATTTATGTAAGTGTTTGTATCTCTCACGCACACATCAACTCACTCACACAAACACACACACACACACACACACACACACACACACACACACACACACACAAACACACATACACAAACACACGCATACAAACCCACACACCCTTAGTCACACGCCTACAGGTTGGGCAATGCCTCAAAAGGGCGTGTGACTAGACCTGAACACTCACACCTTTCACTTTTCCAATCCAGACACACCTATGTGAGGAGTGGGCGTTCATTACATTGCGCATTTTTGGGAATGCGTGCAAATTAAATGGGCTGGGCACACAAATGAATCAGTTATAATATCATCAAACATATTTGAATATTTTCTTTAACAAAACAAAGCTAAAAAATAAATGTTGAAATGAAAATAGATTCTTGCGTCAACGCACGCCATGCACTCCAGGAGAGAACTTTGACCTCAGGAATGTTCACCCGAGCAGGATAAATGTTTAACCCAACATGGACACTTAATATTTATCCGCACAACCACTAGACAGGACAAGGCGCAGGAATAGTTCCTTGAAAAAAATACGAGAGAGAGAGAGAGAGAGAGAGAGAGAGAGAGAGAGAGAGAGAGAGAGAGAGAGAGAGAGAGAGAGAGAGAGAGACAGACACACACACACACACACACACACACACACACACACACACACACACACACACACACACACACACACATATGCAGACACGCAGACACACACCCAGAAAAACACATACGCACACACACAACAAGGTGTGGCTTCTATCCAACACAGAGCTTCCGTCTTCCAACACAAGAGGCACAGTATCTGCGCTACAGGCGGAGCGCGCAGGACCTGTCCGAGTTGGGACAGCAGAGTTAACTTTTCAACTGGTTGTTGTGTTTGCATTTTCTTAACAACGAGCCTGGATTACAACAGACAGCGAGCATGAGTATGTACGACTCTCAAACGAGAATGAACACACTCGGCCAGAGAAGTGGTTCTCGGCCCGATCTGTCAGGTGCGAGTTTCAGGAACGACTGTGGACCCATGATGCACGTCGGAGGAAACGGCTATCAGGGAGAATATAACGACGGCTACAACCAGGTGTACACGACTTACTCCAAATCGTCGATGCACGGTGGTGGAAGTGGCGGCGGAGGACACCAGAAAATGGTTTACAGCACTGTCGGTGGAGGCGGAGGCGGAGGTGGAGGTGCAAAGTAGGTTACAAGTTTTTAACTGTTCTTGATAACCTAACAGGTAGCTGCCTGCACTTTATATCCTGAATGCTACAGGCTTATGAACCATCAATATTCAATATTGTTTGACAAATTCAGACAAAGCAATATTCCAGAAATCATCTCAATAGAATAGCTTTCTTTCCACAATCTACTGAGTATAGGGCAATGTGCGTCAGGACATTTGAACAACAGGTCAAACGTCTCCGTTTTAGAAAGGTGCACACATTTTCTCCTTTTGCCTTACATAAACATTCAAATAATAATGAATATTAT
>NC_136947.1:6117729-6122729 GCF_949987615.1 Pollachius pollachius | reverse complement strand
TATTTCTTCTGTACGACATAGACATATATGTTGTTAATCAACGAGTAGATTATAAGTCTGTCTAATACTGATAATCGATTTAGACAATAAATCGATTATCAGTATGAGACAGACTTATAATCTACTCGTTGATTAACAACGTAAACAATAAAACGATTGTCAGTATTAGACAGACTTATTATCTACTCTAAACAATAAATCGATCATAAGTATTAGACAGACTTATTATCTACTCTAAACGAGAAATCGATCATAAGTATTAGACAGACTTATTATCTAATCTAAACAATAAATCGATCATAAGTGTTAGACAGACTTATTATCTAATCTAAACAATAAATCGATCATAAGTATTCAACAGACTTATTATTACATACTCGCTGCTCAACGAAACATAGGAATGTAGGTCAGGAATCAAACCTGCGTCGCAATGAGGCGTAGCCGGCATGTTGTTTGTGTGTCAATGGACTGAGCCGCTGAGTATTACATTCATATTACTTGTGTGTGATGTCCCTGTTGACGTAGTTATTTCTGCCCCCCCCCCTTCAGCGTGGACGAGCTGCAGCACATGCAGGGGGTCATCCAGCAGAACATGGCTGGCGGCATGGGCACCACCCAAAGGTGGAACAGAGGCAGCCTGACCTCCATGGACGATTCCCGGAGCTACAGCGATGCCATGGGCTGGATCGGTCAGCAGAAAGTTAGTTCATTAGCCCCCACCCCACGCGCACAGACAGATAGACACGCACACATACGCACACATACGCACACGCACACGCAAACACATGCACAGACTTCCTGACAGTGGTTGTTAAATTCCGATTAATGAGAATGAAGAGTGAATGAACGCATCGCTTAGGAACCCACAGATGTGTTATCACAGCGAAACTGTGATAACACACACTCTCCCACCTCTTGACCACATTGGAGAATTATAAATAGTACTGTGTGTGTGGGTGTGTGTGTGTGTGAGTGTGGGAGTGTGTTATTTTGGCACTCTTAGGCCGAGTTGATTGTCTCCAACTCTCTCTCTCTTTCTCTCTCTCTCTCTCTGACTTTGCCTCTCTGTTGGAAAGAGTCAAATTAACAAAAACAGGAAAATGAGGGAGAGACAGAGAGAGAGAGAGAGAGAGAGAGAGAGAGAGAGAGAGAGAGAGAGAGAACAAGGAACAAGGGTGGTCAAAACAGTAGAAAAAGCAGAAGCCTGTCTACCGAGCGGCCAGTAACTGAATCCAGCCAGACACGCTCAGTATAACCGAGACAGGGCCCTCCCCCGGTGAAAGATGCATCACCGTACCCATGGTGATGGCACCCAGCAAACAAAAGGAACGCCGATAGCACAGTGAGGTAGTGTTTCCAAAGGAGGTGGAGTGAGGGGAAAGAGAAAAAGAAACAGCAAACGATTCTGCTGACCCTGTGAAAGACCGACATGACGGAATACCGGGAAGGGAGGACAGGGAGGGAGTGAGGGAGAGAGAAAGAGCGAGAGAGAGAGAGAGAGAGAGAGAGAGGGAAAATGAGGAACAAGGTGAAGTCGTGTGAAATGTGACACTCTACGTTCAGCGGGGTCATGCGAGGCTGGTTTTTGGTATGTCTGTTTCTTTGGCTGATCGCTCGCATACCTCGGTGAACACGCCCTGACACTAACCCACCAGCAACACCAGCAGCAGCAACAGCAGCGACAGCACTCGAATTCAAACTGACAAACACACACACACACACACACACACACACACACACACACACACACACACACACACACACACACACACCCTATAATTCCTCTCTCCACCCCGGCCTCGCCCTCACTAATGACTTCAACATCAACAATCCCCTTTCTCCAGTGTTTCTCAAGCTGGTATCAAGCTGCCTTCCCTGCCCGACATGTCCATACTCTGTATTGGCAAGTTTTGTATTAAAATCCTGTTGGCCCCTCAGGCCTGAGGCCCCTGCCTACAGCAACGGGCTTCAAACTGGAAACACCTGCTGACCTATTTTCTTCCTCTCCCCACTCCTAGTATCTCTAGTCGTGCGTGTGTGTGTCTGTTCAAAGGTAGATTACTTTTTGTATTAGTTCTCCTTTCACAAACACTTCTATTTAGCATTCCT
The DNA here is from genome assembly GCF_949987615.1 of Pollachius pollachius. NCBI lineage: Eukaryota > Metazoa > Chordata > Actinopteri > Gadiformes > Gadidae > Pollachius > Pollachius pollachius. Next base: position 6,120,620 of record NC_136947.1, on the reverse strand, counting down.
TGACCTTTTTTTTTTGTGTTGGTTCTTTCTGTTTGGTCCAAAGACTTGGCTGTGCTGCCTTCCTCTCAGCCATTAAAGTCGTGGACGGGGATGGGAGGGGTGCTTAAACAAAGCAGATTGAATAGGGCTTAGAAAGGAAAAGGGAGTGTGTGTGTGTGTGTGTGTGTGTGTGTGTTCGTCGGGGGGGGGGGGGGGGGGCGTAGGCGGTGAAAAAGTCACGGAGAGCTATGAAGGAGGAGCCATCTGGGGCTGGTTTCCCAGAAGAGCTCTTATCAAAGCCCAGGGCAGTGAACTATGGCTGGAAGGGGTGGCTAGGGGAGGGTAGGGGAGGAAGAGGAGGAGAGGATGAGGGGGGTAGCTTGGAATTGTTTCTTGTAGGATAGGAACTGGCAAGCCGGAGAAATTGATTTACTGCGTGTGCATCTGATGACACCTAGTGGACAAAAAGGGAAGTCATAAACACACTGAATAATGAAATGCATTACAAGCGATATAAAGCAAGTGTTATGTACAGTATGATTGTGTTTTTCATTTTTATTTCACGTATTTATTTAATGTATGATTTCCTTTTTGAAGTTATTTATTTGCCACGATAGTAAGCATTGTTCCTCCGCGTTGCAGCGTCTGATTGAGACCGCGCCGTGGGGGGATGATGCTGAGGCCCTGGATCAACAGACCATCAGCCATAACAAATTCCACAACTCCATCCAGAGGAGTACGGAGGTGGACCGGGCCAGGGACGAGCTGGTACGTGGAGAATCACTTACCTTCTAGTCTCTGTTCCTCCAGCTCCTCATCCTCCTCCTCCTCCTCCTCCTCCTCCTCCTCCTCCTCCTCCTCCTCGTCATCATTCTCATCTTCATCCTTCTCCTCCTCCTCCTCCTCCTCTTCATCTTCCTCCTCCTCTATAGCCTCCTCCTCCTCTTCCTCTTCATCATCCTCATCTTCATCCTCCTCCTCCTCTATTCTTCATCATCCTCATCAAAATCTTCCTGCTCCACATTCTCTTCCTCCTTTTTCTCCTCTTTCTCTTCCTCATTCCCCTTTATCAATGAGCTTCATTCTTATTATTCAGCTGTAGGACTGTTTTATGAACTGAAACTCATATGAAGGATATTGTGACTATTGTTCACCATTGCATTGAAATTCATTGAAACTTTAACCCCCTGTTGTTCAGAACATGAACCGTGACAAGCCCAGACTCAACACACTGGAACAGGAGTGGTCCAGTCTGCAGGTGAAACACACATAAACAAATAATTTAACATGAAACAATTCATTAAAAAATTTATCTTATCCTAGCTATCTTTTTGGTTTACGGGGAACGGGTTAACGTAACGATTGTTGGTGCTTGGCACTTGCTTCTATGAACACCCTTACTGTGACGACGGCGGTATATTATTTTTCTTTTTTCTGACAAATGCTCTTATTGTAAGTATCTTGGATAAAAGCGTCTGCTCAATGCCCTAAATGACCCCTCATTCTCATCAGATGTTATCGTCCTCTGACATCCGCTTTCTCACAAACGACCGCCTGTCCAACTCTCTCTCTCTCCCTGTAGAAAATGTCGAACAAACGGTTCTCGGAGCTTCACGAGTTGCAGGGAATCATCCAGGAGATCTCCCAGGCCATCATGTGGGTGAACGAGAGGGAGGAAGAGGAGCTGGTCTTCGACTGGGGAGACAAGAACATCGAGCAGTACATCCCCAGGAAGCAGGAGGGCTACTCAGTAAGGGCCACTCCTATACGAACAGCCTCATTGGTTCTGGTCAATGTAGTGGGAGTAGAATATAGTAGGTACTACTAAGTACTTATAAAGTGCTTTTACTTCCTCAGTACTTAGGAGGCATGTAATGTCATGTGTTTCTGTTTTTTTATGTTTAATTTGAAGCGAGAGCTATTAAATAAAATATTTCTCATTCTATAGAAATGTATAAGACAAAAATGTATTACAAAAACTGATCATCAACATTAATTAATATCTTAAGAAATGTATTCATGTTGATGATCAGTTCCTACTATATTTTTGTTGCAGACATTTTTATAGAATGAGAATTGTTTTACTTAATAATAGTTTCGATATGAAGTGAAAGATTCCTACAAGTATATAATGAATCAACATTGAAACACGTAACAACATAACAGGACACAAAATGACTTAATAACAGAGGTAGAGAGGAGAACAAGGCTGCGCATGTTGATTGTGGTGTAGGCAACAGTGACAGCTACTGTCCTCACTCACCTCCACGCCCCCTGTCTCCATCACAGAAGATGATGAGTGCTCTGGAGGAGAAGGAGAAGGAGCTGAACAAACTCAAAACCAAGGTGGACGGCCTGCTCAACAACAACCACCCCGCCTCCGACAAGATCGAGGTGAGCGGTCGCTCGGGTCGCAGCGGTCTGCGTCGTTTCGGAGAAGAGAGTGTAAAATGCTGGAGACGTGAATCGGAAGTACATGCATTTAGATATGCAATTGTGTACTTCAATTCACCAGAAAAAATATTACACAAATGTATTATTATAGTTGCTCTAATGAGACTATTGCATGTATCATTATTGACCCATTTCTACAAATGAGGTAGTTATACAAATAGGATTGTTAGGCACAAAGTAAACATGGATGGATGATGCCTATTGAGTCAAAAACATGGTAATTGATGAATACCTGGGATACTGAAATAATACAATTATTTGGCTTAAAATAAATGTCTTTAGATAACCAGAACAATAGTAGGTATTTTTGCACCCTTTGTGGATGTAAGGTTTTAAATTGGTTGTGCATCAGGGGGTTGGACACTGAATGGTTCACTTGTAAATGCCTTTGAATTGATTGACTAGTGTGTTTTGGCGTCTGATTTGGATTGTGTTGTTGTTGTTGTTGTTGTTGTTGT
>NC_136947.1:6095229-6115229 GCF_949987615.1 Pollachius pollachius | reverse complement strand
CTTGCCTTTCTCTCTCTCTCTCTCTCTCTCCATCCCCTGACCGTTCATATACACAGCTGTCCAAGATGCGTCCCGATGAGTACCGGAGCGTGATCAAGCGCCTGGAGACCCACTACCAGGAGTTCCTGCGCACCAGCCAGGGCTCCGAGCTGTTCGGCGAGGAGGAACAGAAGAACATCAAGGGGCAGTTTGCCTTCGCCCAGAACCACTACGACGGCCTCATCGTCCAGCTGCCCACCTACAGTGAGAACTGCAAAACGCTAAATGAACCAGAGAAACGGGGCAAAAAACAAAGCAAATTGCGAAAATGCATAATGCAAATGATCAAACGCGTCCTACTTGACTAAAGCGAACGTTAAAGAATCAAGACGATGAATCAAAAACCCCCTCTTGTTCACGTCCTCAGCTCCAGCCCCGCCTCAAGTGGTCCCCGTGGTGAAGCCGACCGTATCGTCCACGACGGAGACGGTCAAAGTTGTGAAGATCACCACCCCGCCTCCCGCCCCGGCCCCCAGCACCCTGAGCCTCACCCTGCTCAACGACCTGGACGCCCTTCGCCGGAGGCTGGAGGTCACCGAGAGCACCCTCACCTTCCACCTCCACCTGCCCCTGGGGGAGAACGGCGTGCGCGAGTGCTCCCTGCACCTCCAGGAGCTGCAGGTGGGTCACCTCTCCCGCCGCGGCGCCCCGCGGTGGCCTTATGGACCGGCGGTGATTGTTCGTTCATTACTGGTTGTCTTGGGGTCGATTGGTGGAGCACGCCGTTGACCTTGCTAAAGGTTTAACGGTTCGATAGCCACCATCGCACACTAATTGTATACAGTCATTGTATTGCATGGTGCGTCGGTGCAAAGCGGTCTACCCGGCATAGCCCATCAAATGATACATACAGTCCCTTCACTTACTTTCATTTGCCAATGACCATCCCCTTCCCCCTGAGCATTTCAATGCTCAGGGGCACCGCCTAAAGAAAGTAGGGGAGGGAGTCACAGCGTACCTCACGATGCGATACGATATGCGTTACATGGCCCACGATACCGGTAACATCGCAATACAGCGATAATGCGATAATCAATATATTGTGAGACAATCCTATAACGATACATAAAAATACATGTCTACTACGGATACAAAATGACAGTGAAAAGGTAAAGTGCTGGATTTCTGTCTTTATTCATGGTCCAAACTGAGTTCTTCGGATACTCCTGTGGCTAGTTAACTTCAGTTCAGGTTTCCCTCATTCATGTGTTGAGCGCCACCTGGAGGAGCAATGAAATGGTGACGCTGGGAGCAGGGAATTCTTTTTAGAAACTTTAGAGCGCCTTATTTTATTAATTAAAAGATCTATATTTGGCACGGCCCGTTCTGTATAACTCTTCATGAATAAAGCATAAAAATGCAATAATAAATCAAAAAATTATAATTTTAATCAAAACAAAACCAAAATTATAAAAAAAAAAGTATCTATGTTTTGTGCCAGTGTGTCAATTCTCGTACCACACAAAGAAGAGCGATGATGTGTCGCATATCAATATTTTGTCCCACCGCTCATAGTGAGTGTACTCGTTTGAGGGGAATCATTCATTCTATGTGCTGCGGTTGCCAGGTGGTGACTAAGGACCTGGACGCCCTCCACGACGAGTACATCCGTCTGAGGGAGAGGATCCTGAAGCAGCTGGATGGGATCCCTGCCGACTCAGAGCAGGCCAAGTACCTGCGCTCTCAGCTGGATTACATCAACGTGAGGATCAGGGACCTGCAAGGCCTGAACAACTCTTACTTCAACAGGTGAAGTCATCCACCTTTTAAACCTTCTTCAATCTTTATATGGATGGAGACTGAGCATAGAGCCCGAGGCAGAAAGCCGTTGTCGGGACGCACGTAGAAATATGTTTTGCAGGGAAACAAGTGTACAAGCAATTCAGAATAGTCTCTCTCTCAACTGAAGAATTTGGGATATTTTTTTTAAATTACATAAAATTACCAGAAAATGATCAACAGTGTTTCAATGCCAGCATAATAACCATGATTGTAGTCAGAGGAAGGCCGGGTGCATAACAGGAAACACAGTCTCCCTGTACTTTCTTATCTACCAGAACACTGTTTGTCATCATTTGGGCCATTTGCTACGCGAGTGGTTTCAGCTGCGACCTTATCAGTCTCCAAAAAAAGGATAAAAAAATTATTGCATTAAGTATTTCTGGATCATTATGTTCAGATTTCCGTTACACTTGTGCTACAAAAAGGAACCGAAATTCGCTCGCCGTGTGATCTGGGCTTAAGAATAAGAGTTCTTCCTTTAAGTGTGGCCTTCTGTGTGCTCCAGACCTCCTCAACCAGGCCTTAACGTAACCTAAAGTGAAGGATGATGTAGTCACTAAGGTTGCTGTGTCATTGATTGTAATTTTGTCGTGTTGTGTGCAGGCTGTCCTGCCTGAAAGGCGTGCTGCAGAACATGACCCAGGTCCAAGATGTGGTGCAGATGAATGAGGTGATGCTGACGGAGAAGGACACCACCTCCCTTGACACCCGCGAGGTGGACGAGTACCGAACCACCCTTAAGGTTTGTGTTTTCATGTTCTGCAGAATCTCAGATCTGACAAATACAAATATTTATTGCAGCTATTATCTAAGATGAGATAATGTTGTGTTATACACATGTTCAAACAGTGTTGGTATTTTAGGGTTCATTCTGCAATTATTCCATGAAGTTATTTTCTATTTCCCACTAGTGATGATATAGTATCATGTTTGTTTCATAAAAAATGCTTTAGAGATAAATGTAAACCATAAAGCGTTCAAATGAAAGGGTGTATTTTGAACGGCACTGTTATTCATGCGGCCCAATAGCAAATGAAGCTGGATCTGGACCAGAAGAGAGACCTTCTCTCTGTCATGGACTCTGAACTGGCCTCAGCAGTGCAGTACAACAGCCAGATCTCCCAGAACTTCCACAAGTGTGATGTGGATCTGACCAAGTACGCTGAGCAGGTGGGGCAGCTTAACGACCGCTGGAGCCGCATCCGGGCTCAGATTGAGAGAAGGTAAGGTTATAAATTATTATTATTATTATTATTATTATTATTATTATTTATAAATTATTAAAAAATATTGTCTATAAATTAAAGTAATAATAATAATAATAACAAAAACAACACATTTATTAATCAACAATAACAAATAATAATCATAGTTATTATTATTGTTATTATTATTATTATCTTTATTATTATTTTAGAATAGTGTGTGATAGAAACAAGATTGACACGACAAGATGGAAAAACATAAACAGCCCCACATCAACATAAATACAATTCACCACACACCCTTGGACAAAATGTCTGACACAGAGACTGTACAAAATGGCCTTGAGATGGCGTTGAAACCCAGCCACATCCTAGACAACCACCTGCGTGCTTACATCCTCTTTTCTCCAGTCAGAAAGAGCCCTAAAAATACTTCCACCACCCACGCCTTCATTTCCTCTTCCGCACGCTCTTTCCTCCTCCTCCCCCCTCCCCCCCAAAGATTGTGGGACCTGGAGAAGCAGGACAAGGAGCTCAGACATTACCAAAAGACCAGCGGTAACCTGGAGACATGGATAGACAATACCCGGATACGGCAGGACAGCCTACAGACGGTCAAGTTCACCGACATCCAGGCTCTGATGGATCACCTCAACCAGCAGAAGGCATGTTGTTTCCGCTCAACACAGTCACACCGAATCACACAGTGCTGCTGGATTGAAGACATTGACTTTACAGTTATTATGAGCTCATTTATTTGTTTTGATATTTTTCGTATTCTTTTTCGAACTCGTTAAAGATACTTTTGACGGTAAAACTAAAATTCTATGAGATCAATGATTAGTATAACTACATATTGGAAGATGTCCCTGTATGTATACTTGGGATTTATTTGGAAATCGTCCGAGACAAAACTCAAAAACAATTGAGATGGCAAATGTAATCCCTTGACAAACCAAAATATTTAAAGAACTGAGTTATTATTGTTATTATTGACCGCTATCTTACTGCCAATGTACATTCTCATTACTGTAAGTAAGATGACAGAGGATGAAAGATATAGTTGTGCTACAAGGAACTCGATATGCTTAAAATGACATCAGCTACCATGAGTCTATCCTTAATGATCTATCTCTTTTTGCGCAGGTGCTTTATAATGAAATCAAAGGAAAGCAAGAGAAAGTGGAAGATGTTCAGAAGGACGCAGAGATCTGTGCTTCTTCCATTAAGGTTAGTATCGATGTACACACACTTTACGCAAAATATATATATTAAAAGAGATTTAAATTGGTTGTCACTATGCCCCTGATGGTACAGTAGGCCTATGGAGTTGTAATTGTGTGTAACTGTATATCCCTTGTTGTGTCCGTGCAGGACTATGAGCTACAGCTGGCCTCATACAGTGCAGGTCTGGAGACTTTGCTCCACGTTCCCATCAAGAGAACAATGCTGAAGAGCCCTGCCTCTACAGTCAGGCAAGAGGTAGGAGATCCTTTGATCCAGCATCAGTTTAACGTTACCCATCAACAAGGGGCTGATTTGTTAGCTATTGGTTATAGAGAATTTACCAAATGTTTTCTGTCATGTAGTAGTGTGTATTTGCTAGCAAGATGTGGTGTGTCGAAACACTGTTGGCTATTTGGGTGTTACCATCGCCAAATTAATATCCTGTGCAATGACTAAATCACATTGCTGAACTGTACACTTTCACATTGTGTACAGTGTACCCTGTCATTTGCATGGCATTAACTTGTGTTCTTGGGAATTTGGGTAAGCCAATACTTATCATCCGATGTTTGTTTTTACTAAGGCGACATTGCTTCACTCGAGCTACGTGGAACTCCTGACACGCTCCGGTGACTACCATAAGTTTCTAGGAGAGATGCTCAAGAGCATGGAAGAGCTGAAGGTAAGGCTCATTCGTGCTCCCAACGTCATGCCTTTGTTCTCAACACAAGTCTTTGAACAAAAATGAGACGTTAATATTTGATTGCACACAATTTCTAAATAGAGAATTCTTTTTGTTCGGTGAAAACGGCTCTAGTGACTTGCTCTACTTTGTGACCCCACCAGATGAGGAACACCAAGATTGAGCTCCTGGAGGAAGAACTGAGACGTCTGAAGGAGTCCTTCCAGGACCGCAACCACAAGAACCAGTCTCTGGAGGACGCACTGGCCCGCTATAAGCTGGAGCTCAATCAGTCCAAGGAGAAACTCATCTCTCTGGAAGAGGTGAAGATGACCTCAGCGATCCAGGTCAGCGCGACCAGGGAGAGTCTGGACAGCACCCAAAACCAGCTAAAGGATCTCAAAGACAAGCTGTCCCGGCTCCAGTACCAGCTGGACGAAGAGGTGCGCAAGAGGAGGCTTGCTGAAGAACGTTACAACAGTCAGCAGGAGGAGTATGAGTCTGCCGTGCGCCGCAGGCAGAAGGAGCTAGAGGAGGTGAACTGGTCAAAGATTGACCTTGAGAAGTTGGTGAAAGACAAGGAACGTGAACTAGAAAGGCTGAAGATACAGCTGGAGGAGGAGGCGGCGCGCCGCCGCGGGGCCGAGTCGGAGATGTCAAAGGTAAGAACACAGCACAAGCAGGAGGTTAGTCAACTCAGACAGACCTTTGAGACGGAGATCCACGTCACCAAGACGTCCGTGCAGCTGTCCTCGCAGCAAAAGGAGGAAGATGCCGCTGAGGCCCGACTGATATGTGACCGACTCACCGAGGAGAAGAGGGACCTAGAGGAGGAGCTGAGGAGACTCAGGCTGTCCATAGCCCAGAGAGATGAGCAGAAGGGCAAGGCAGAACAGGAAGTCGTCCAGCAGAGGGAAATGATGACCGAGGAGATTAGGAGGCGTAGCGAGATAGAGGTGCAGCTGAGAACCCTGGTCCAGAGGAGTGGAGAGGATGACCTCAGGCTAAAGGAGGCACATAGCAGCAAGCAGGAGTTGACCAGAAAGATCAGTCTCCTCAAGCAGAGCCTGCAGGAGGAAGAGAGTAAGAGGAGAAGCTTTGAGATGGAGATCAGTCAGTTGAGGGAGGTCCAGACTGAACTTCAGATGAAAAACAAGGCGCATATCGACGCAATGAACAAGCTCCAGGCTTCGGAGCAGGAGAGATCTGTCATCCACCTGCAGCTGGAGAAAACAACCAGTTCAAAAACTCAAGCGGAGCAGAGTGCAGCCAGGCTGCAGAGCCATACCCAGGAATTGCAGTGCGCACTGGACAACATGGAGTCCCAGCTGCAGAAGCAGAAGATGGCTTACCAGGAGGAGTTCACCTGCAGAAAGAGGCTTGACGCCGAGCTCGAGAGGATGAAGAACTCCTGCCGAGAGCACACCACAACCATTGCCAGCCTGCGAAGCATTCAAGAGGAGGCGTCCAATTGTGAGAGAAGATATAGCATGGACGTCAAGACCATGCAGGAGGCCCTAGATAAGAGCGTCCGGGATTTGAGGCTCACCAACGAAAAACTAAACCAGATGGCGGAAGAGCTAAAGCAAGTGAAGCAGCAGCTGCTGCAGGAACAGAGCCGTTACCGTGAGCTCAACCAGAGGAGTGAGAGCCTGTATAAGACCATTGAGGAGAAGACCCGCCTGCTAAATGAAAGCACGGCGGAGGCCAATAGGCTGAAGAGCCAGACCCAGAGCATCACCAAAGAGAGGCTGAGACTGGAAGAGGAGCTGAGGACCACGAAGCAGGACAGAGATGACCTGAGGGCAAACACAGAGAGTGTAGACGAAGAGAGTCGCAACCAGATCAGGGCTTTACATTTACAGCTCCAGAGCAGCAGCAAGAGAACCATGGAACTAGAGGCTTTCATCAATGACCTGACCAAGGAGAGAGAAAAACTTAAGTTGGAAATAGACAAAATCCAAAAGCAATCCATTGAGGTATACTTGCGCTGAGGAATAATCCTAGTTTTTTTAACTAGTTTTGTTCTCTCTTGCATGCCTAGGTATAAGGAATTAATATTGCTTCACAAAATGCAAAATTTGCTTCCCATTTTCAAAATATGATTTATTTTGAATAATCTGGGCCATCAACCAATCATTAACTGCACTTACTAAAAGAAGCCATCACCTGCCATATAACTGCATACTAATTTAATTTAATACTAAGGTGAATGCAAAATATCATGATCATGTCCTTTTGTATTTGCATTGCATGTCCTTTTTTGTAATTCAAAAGGTATAAATAACTTGCTTTCATACTGTTTTCTACGCCTTTACACAAGGGAATGGGGAATTATTAAGTGAAATGAAATCCTTTAAATTGGAAATCTGAACTGTAAATGTGTTTTGCTTATGTCTCCACAGACATCAATGATGATTCACGAATCCAAAAGCTCCTTCACTGAGCTGAAGCAAGAGAAGGAGGGTCTGCTGAGCAAGATGAAAATGATGGAGCAAGACAAAATACGCCAGCAGCGTATTGAGGAGGAGCTCACCCGCATTAAACTCTCACTGGAGACGGAGCTCCGCAACAAGCAGCGCCTGACAGAGGAAAACACTTCTGTGCGCAAAGATCTGGCCTATTTCAAGAGCCAGTATGAGCTGAGGGACAGCGAGAAGAGGCAGGGAGACTCTGACCGGGACAGGGCTGATCGAGAAAGGGCTTCCCTGAAGAGCGAGGTGGAGAGGCTGACGAGGGAGCTGAGGACCCTTGAGGAGACATACAAGAGTCAGCGGCTGATCTCTGAAAAGGAGTCCAGGGAGATGACTTTGAGGAGACAGACACTGGAGAAAGAGATACTGATGTTGCAACAGAGACCCTGCTCGCTAACCAGACAGACCCAGACATCCGAGAAGGTTTCAACAATAGATCCATCCAAGTTGTTGTTTGACGGAGTGCGCCGCAAAGTTACAGCCCACCAGCTCTGCGACTGCGGTATAATCAGCAAATCAACTCTAGAAATGCTTCTCAGTGGCAGGAAGACAGTAGAAGAGGTTGCTGTGGACATCCAGCTGAGTCTGAAGGGTACTGGTATCATTGCTGGCATGACAAGAGGTGCCCAGGGCAAAATGCCCTTCACAGAAGCCAAAACCAAAGGTCAACTCAGCCCAGAGTGTGCCCTAATGCTATTGGAGTCCCAAGCTGCAACTGGCTATATCGTGGACCCAGCATTCAACGATAAGATGCCTGTGGATACTGCTTGCACCAGAGGACTTGTAGATGCAGAAGATAGAGATGTTTTACTGACTGCTGAAGCAGCCAGCACAGGATTCAAAGATCCATTCAGTGGCAAGTTGCTGTCTGTTGGTCAGGTTCTAAAACAGGGTCGCATTGACAAGCAGACTGCAATTCGTTTGCTTCAAGCTCAGGAGTCTGTTGGCGGTATCATTGACCCAGTACTTGGCGTGTTCCTGCCCAAAGATCTGGCTTTGGACCGCAACCTTATTGACGAGGACCTCTACGTGACTCTGAACAAGAAGCCTGCCTGTTACCTGGATCCAACTTCAGGGAATAAGATAAGCTATAGTGATTTGAAGTTGAAGTGTAAAATCGATTCTGTCTCTGGCCTTCTTCTACTCCCTGGCGAAAAAGAAAAGAAAAGCATGACTGTGAAGGGGCTTCGGGGTGAAGTTACCATGACAGAGTTGGTTGCCTCCGAGCTTCTGAGTACGGCTGACCTGGAGAAAGTTAACCAGGGCACCCTCACTAGCCAAGATATTGAAGACAGACTGAAGAACTACCTTTACGGCTCTTCCTGCATTGCAGGGATCTATGACGAGGCCAAAGACAGAACCATGCCCTTCTACATGGCCATGAAAGAAGGCTTGATCATGAGAGGCACCACCCTCGAGCTTCTTGAGGCCCAGGCTGCCTCTGGTTTCATGATTGATCCGGTCAACAATGTTTTCCTGACGGTAGAGGAGGCAGTTAAGAGAGGTGTGGTTGGGAATGAGTTCAAAAAGAAGCTGATATCTGCAGAGAAGGCTGTCGTTGGATACACAGATCCAGAAACCGGGAATACAATCTCCCTTTTCCAGGCCATTGACAAAGATCTAATTGAAAAGGGCCATGGAATTCGTCTGCTGGAGGCACAAATTGCAAGTGGTGGGATTATTGACCCGAAAGAGAGCCATCGTATTGAAGTTGGTGTGGCCTACAGAAGGGGCTACTTCAACGAAGAGATGAACGAGATCTTAACCTATGAAGGAGACGACACAAAAGGCTTCTTTGACCCCAACACCAAGGAGAACTTGACGTATCTTCAGCTAAAGGAAAGGTGCATCAAAGATCCCAAAACAGGTCTATTGCTCCTGGCACTGAGAGACAAGAGCAAGAAGACCAAGGATTTGAGCGAGAGCCGCAAAAACGTGCTCCGGAAGAGAAGGGTGGTGATTGTGGACCCTGACACAGGGTTGGAGATGTCCGTAAGGGAGGCCTACCACCGGGAGCTGATTGACTACGACACCTTCCTTGACCTGTCAGAGCAGGAGTGCGAGTGGGAGGAGATCACGGTCAAGGGAGAAAACGGATCCGTCCGCGTGGTGCTGGTGGATAAGAAAACAGGAACTCAGTACGACATCAATGAGTACCTGGAACGTGGTGCAATCGACCAAGCTTCCTTGGACAAGTACCGCAGTGGAAACATCACTCTAACCGAGTTTGCTGACCTCATAACTCAAAAAAGCAGTAGTCGAGAGATGAGCATTACAGCCAGCACGGCTGCTGATGTGGCCACCTGTACCAGCCCCACCCAGGCCAGGCCGTCCTCTCCAACAGTCCGCAAGCGCTTCAACAGCATCTCCATCACCCTCTCTCCAGCTGAGATGTTCGATGACCTAAGCCCCGTGGGAGCAATATTTGACACAGAGACCCTGGAAAAGATCACCATTTCGGAGGGCTGCAGAAGAGGCATAGTCGACAACATCACTGCACAGAGGCTGCTGGAGGCTCAGGCCAGCACAGGGGGAATTATCAACCCTTCTACTAGCCAGCGGCTTTCTCTCCAGGATGCGGTCCATCAGTCAATCATTGATGAAGATATGGCTCCCAAGCTGAAAGCCTCCCAGAAGGCCTTCACCGGCTTTGAGGACGTCAAGAGCAAAAGGAAGATGTCAGCTGCCGAGGCGATGAAGGAGAAATGGCTGCCTTACGAAGCTGGCCAAAGATTTCTAGAGTTCCAGTACCTGACAGGTGGCTTGCTGGAGCCTGGCTCCGGGCGGCGTATCTCTATCGAAGAGGCCATTCGCAGGAAGTGGCTGGACGGCCGAGAAGCCCAGAAGCTCCAGGATACACAGAACCACCAGAAGAACCTGACCTGTCCCAAAACCAAGCTGAAGATCTCCTACAAGCAGGCTATGGACGGCTGCATGGTGGAAGAGAGCAACGGCATGAAGATGCTCCAAGCCACCTCCATATCCTCCAAGGGGATCAGTAGCCCGTACAACGTGTCCAACCCGGGTTCCCGCTCCGGCTCTAGGCAGGGCTCCCGGGCCGGCTCCCGGGCCGGCTCCCGTAGGGGCAGTGTGGATTACTCATCGTCGTACTCCTTGAGTATCTCTTCTTCTTCTGTCAATAAATCCTTCAGCAATAGCTCTCTCTCTTAATATGCAACATCTGACTTAGGAGATGGCAAGAAGTCATTGAAGAGATTGTTTCATGTAGTTGCAATATCAATTGAGTAGATTTCCAGAGTTTCAAATGTGCTTTTTGCTACATAGTGGTAAAACTAAAGTTGGGCAATCTTTTTATCTTGTTTTGTTTTTTTCTATGTTGTATTTTAACCAATCTTATAATCCTGAATCACTCCTTCAATTTTTTTTAAAGTTGGGTTTCTATGTTTGTTTGGAGTTAAAATATTAGGGAATATATATTCATGCTATTGTACTAGACAATTGTTTTTTTATGTAATGTAGGAACGAAAACACATTTTGAACCTAGCCTTTTGTTATTTTTATGCAAATCTTTAAACTGCCAGCTATCTAACATTAATAATTGTTTAAACACATTGAGTCTACTTAGATGCTACTTTTGATACTACTCACAACTGTTAAAGTTTAACCTACTTAAAATGTATGAAAAATAAAAAGTTATTAAAATATCATTAAAAGAATGCACCAAACTTTTGCATAATGAAAATTAAAGATTTCTTAACATAATTTTGCATTTGGGTTATTTATTTATTTTATTTGTTTTTATTTAGAATTCCAGATTCTATAAATATATATATATATATATATATATATATATATATATATATATATATACATATATGTGTGTGTGTGTGTGTGTAGCTATTCCATACATCCGAGAATGCAACGATTGGCCCTGTTGCCTGCAATTAAATGCATATTTCTACCTATAGATGGTGCTAACTGTCAATCATTCATTTGGAAGCATGCCTGAAGAAGCTTGGCCCTCATGCATGTTTATAGGTCCCATGGCATAGAGCAACAAATAAAGTTAGCGGTAGGCTTTGAAGCCACATTTTAAATAAAGGCTGTTTCTATTATCATGTCATTAAAATACTCGCTACATTAAATACTATTTCAAATCAAAGTTTTACATATCTCTATTTAAATAATTAAACTAAGCACATAAATTCTGAAAAGCTAATTGTGTATTGCTCAGTTGACAACGATATAATCCGAGAAATTTAAAGGCTACAAGTGTTAAAGATTAACTACTAGTGGTTAGTACAGGTTTAGGCAAAGTAAAACATTATCGGCTCCATCCCAAACTAGAGTATTATGTAACCAAGCAGCATTCATTATTGCGGCTCTTTATAATTGAATGCCATATTCTCACTCATGTTATGAGATCTCACTCTTGTTCCACGTCTTGTGGGCCTAACCTAAATATAGTATATCGTAAAATAATTTGTAATGTAGGCCTAGTGCTATGATGGCTAATTTACGAGAGAGAGAGAGAGAGAGAGAGAGAGAGAGAGAGAGACAGAGAGAGACAGAGATGCAGAGAGAGAGAGAGAGAGAGAGAGAGAGAGAGAGAGAGACTACAGAAAAAAGAACGGGACGGGAGGAAAGAGTGAAAAGGGGCGGGGCCATGGGGGAGGACTATCCCATGCCAGGACTTGTGGTCGCCTCAGCGGCAGTCCTACTAGAGGAAGTTGTGTCGGCTCTGCTGGAAAGGGGGGCTTGGGGGTTGATGTAGCGGTGGTAGTGGTGGTAGAGCAGCAAGCAGAGGCAGCAACAGCACCAGCTCAGGAGAAGAGCAAAGTACTTCCATTTTAGCACCGATAGCGGGAGTGCAACTGAGCCATAGGCTGTGGGAGAGAACAGTGTTCACAGGGAGCCGGGACAAAGTGAGCCTCACAGGAGTTGTCGATGGGATCGCGAGCACATTCCAGCACGAGGAAAATGAGTCCCCCAGCCTTTGGGCAAGCCTGTGTGACGGGCCGAAGCGCTCTTTGACTGTGGACTTTATTGCATCCCTCTCACTGTCTCCTGTGCTTGCCACTCTCTTTACCACTGATTGACAAAGGGAATCAGTGAAAACACAAGGAATCAAGACTTCTGCATTCAGTGTAAAAAGGTAAGGTTTCGTATTTATACTTCTGAGGTCCGTTTTAAGAGTTTGTTGCTGAGCTTTTGGGCTCTCACTGTAATCTGCTGAAGTGTGCAGCCTTTATGTGACTTGTTGGTCTTTTGCAATGTAATTTATACTTTACTATTTCCAATATGCTCTTGAGGGAGTGCACAACAGCACACACACACACACACACGCACACACACACACACACACACACACACACACACACACACACACACACACACACACGCCTCTGCGTTCGTGTGCACGCACTTTAAGACCAAAGCAAGACTTTGAAGGCTTATAACATGGAGTCATTCAAACTGAACACGCTTTTATGTTTTCTTCTCAAACTCTATATAAGAATGGGCCTGTTACTTTATAGGTGTGAAGAATGGGCAAATCTATTCAGCACCTTTATGTCCCTCCTTTGATATGATGTTACCATGTAGTTGACATTCAGTCCCTGGTTAGTCTCCCTCTGTTCCCGTCCCTAATGTAAAACATCTGGGCTGATCCTAGCCCCTAATGCCGAGAAAAACAGGCCAAGGACCCCCCCCCCCCCCCCCCCCCAAAATAAATAAATAAATAAATAAATAACACAACAGAAGCACCAACAGAGGTGTAGACCGTTCTGCACTGAGACAACGGGAAGATGCCTTCTATACCCTGTTTGAGCTACAGCTGCTGCATGGTATTCGCAGCCCGGGGACTAATGCACTGCATTAGCCCCCGGGCTGGATCGCTCGGATCATCGGGGCTAATGCAGTGCTAATGCACTGCATTAGCACTGCATTAGCCCCGATGATCCGAGCGAGCCTTCCTTGCATCACAGCAGCCGACCCTGGCCCCCTTGTCTTTCACCTGCATTTCCCAGTCTCTCCCTATCTCCGCTTTGAATCTGAAAGCAGAAACACACCTGCATCCCCCCCCCCCCCCCCCCCACCCACACACCCACACACACACACACACACACACACACACACACACACACACACACACACACACACACACACACACACACACACACACACACACATCTCTCTTTCAAGCAACAGAACACCGTGCAGGTTGTTGTGAACATTTAGCGGTCTAAACTCTTTCAAGATTAGCCTTAATTACAGAGTTGGTTGGGACAGGAGAAACTTAACTGGCAATTATAGCTTTTTCTGCCTGGGTTTATTTTGCAAACGCCTGATAAGTCCAACACCCCCCTCCCGCCATCGTCTTACTCAATCTTTGACTTTGTGCGTTATCAATAACCGTCCCATGGTAGGCAAACAAATCAGTGTGTGAGAACTGGTCGTTGTGCACGTTGGGACCCAGCGGAAATGAGTCGGTTCTATGGCTCCTGGAGCTGTCTCACTGTGCTGATAACACAGGGCTAGTCACGCCGACAAAGGATTTATGAATGGATTGTGTCGTGGGTGGGTCCTGATAGCGTGGTTTGGACAGGTGGGTCTGGAGGGGGGGGGACTGTGTGTGTGTGTGTGTGTGTGTGTGTGTGTGTGTGTGTGTGTGTGTGTGTGAGTGTGTACTGTACAGCGGAACTCTGTGGTCTGGCGTCGGAGCCTTGAATGCTAGTAGACACGAGTACAGAACGCCATGAAATATCCCTTTGTCACATGCAGTGCCCCGGCGACTACATCACACAACATGTGTGAGTTATTAGAGAGGGGGGAGAGAGGGGAGAGAGAGAAAGAGACTGAATGGGGGGAGGAAAGGGCAAAGAAGAGGAAAAGAGTTTTTAAAAAAGAAGAAAAGAAAACGAGGGAGCGAGAGAGTGAGAGGGAAGCGTAACACACTCTGAAGCTCATTCCAATATGACCTTGGGATAGAAAAGGGGCTAATTAGGGAGCATTTAGGGAGCGATGGCGGGTGTGTACCCATTCACTCCGAGGCTGGTGTTCACTTTTATTCTTTATGTCCTTTCTAAAATATCTCATGAAAACAAGCCACTCTGCAACTATACGTTGCACTGCCAGGATGACTAAATAAACAGACTAAAATTACGCCCCGGCCTTCCGCGGCAACAGATTCTATGGTTTGTTGATTTCCTGTTCCTCGATGTCCAAAGTGCTGTCGGAGACACAAAAGACCGCCGCATGAAATGCATAAAACCCCATGACAGGAAACGGAGGGGCCCACGTCTGTGCCCGCGGCCTCCGTCGGCCAGGCCTGACGCCGGTTCACCATCGCCATGGCAGTATAATCTTGGAACTCGCAGGACGTACTCCTTAACATTCATCCCGAGCGTGCAAGGGGGCCCCTGACGTGGTTCTGAGCGGTGGGAGCTGATTGTTATCAGGACATCAGCCGGTCGTCCGAGCCCAGGGCCCCGTGGCTATGTACATCAGAGGCTCAAGCCACGTCTCGGAAGCTCTGCTAAACCGCAGCTCGGAGAATGTTTTCATCAGCATTGTTGAAACCACAGAGAACAGAACGGTATACGTCGGAGATACGGTGTGCTGTTCCTCCAAGCTCTTTCTGATCGCCTGACGCGGAGCAGCAGGGTAAAACATGGTTGGCATTTCACGGGTTCCCTGCAAAAACATTCCAGGGAACCAGCCTCCCTTGCACATGTACACACGCACACCCCCCCCCCCCCCCAAACCCAACCACCCTCACCCCTAACTCCCTTCCTTCAGAAAAAAACAGACTTCCTAAAGCCTTTATGGCCCTCTAGGTGTTACTCTAGGGGTGGAGGACAAACGGCTCTGGGAGATCATGAATCTGCCTGGTGATTTAGGCAGCGCTCAGGGACTCCCATGGAGAGAAAGGGGAGACTGCTGCTGGCAGATGCTTCCCTCTCACACCTCCTGGAGCACAGGTCTAGCCTGTTCGCTTGTCTGGGTGGGCCATGCACACACGTAACGGCCCCTTTTGACCCCCAGCGCCACCACAACAGGTTATGGAACAATACCGGCAGCCCCACAGGGGAATGTTCCTTTGACGCTCCAAATCCAGTTGGGATTGCCGCTTATTTTTCTTTCATATACTTTACAATGGCATTATAATAATAGGCATAATATTAGTCATCTAGGAAATAATTGATCATTGAATCATATTTCTGGATATTATGATGTACATATTATGATCCTTGTGGTAGCGCAGACTGCCACGAGGATTTCAAAATAAGTTATTAAGGAAAATGCAGAAATGGCCCAAGTTCACTTGACTTTATTGAAACTTGGTTCTAATGGATTCCTTTGTAAACTATATATAACTGTGATATAACTGTTATAGTTAAGGTATTTCATATCAGCATTCACCCTCCAATCTCGTTGACAAAATGTGACGCATTTTAGTCTTTCCTTTCTCTATAAATTTGAAGATTCACTTCTACCCCTAAAAAACCCCAAATAACAAAGTGGATAAACAGACTACCCACCCACACGCATGGAAGAGTCAGATGGAAAACCATCATAAGGGGAAGCCATGGCAGACGTGTAGCAACCGGTTCGAATAACACGTAAACAAAGCTAAATCAAAGAATTCATTCACCGTCCCAATTCCCCGAGTTCTATCACTGGAGACAAGCATGCAAGCCATCTGCCAGCGATTGTCACCACAGACGGCTCCCCAAAAAAAAGAGTGAAAACAAGTATGAGGTCACCGTTCACATGACTGAACCCAGCGCTCACAGAATGACCAGCGGCCATTCATTTTTGTGTTGTTGTGTGTGTGTGCTAAATGGCGGAACGGTACTTATCGCTGCTATTTAAGTCTGTCTTCACAATGTTGCCTGGTTATTTAATCTGGCTGCGCTCTCGGCGTGAAATGGAAGATTCCATGTGGGGTGTTGTGTGGCCAGGTGAGGGGTGGGGCTGTCTTTTGGCCTACATCAACACACCTCACTCCGACCTGTTCGCTGTCTTACCTCTGGTGGAGTTCAATTGTCCCGTGTTTTTTTGTTTGTTTTGTTAGAGTAAATGTGTATATTTGGATTATAATGTAATTGTATGTGAGGGATTTCAGGTGTGTGTGTGTGTGTGTGTGTGTGTGTGTGTGTGTGTGTGTGTGTGTGTGTGTCCTCCAGTTCTTACCTGGTAGGGAACCAGACACACCCTAATCCCCCAACATCCTGACCAACCAGACCTGTCGCAGCTTGCTTCACACAGTATAGACACCACAACCCCTTTTTCCCCTGAATCACCCATGCAGCCTCACTCCACCCCCACCCCCACCCTATACCCTCTGTCAGTCTTCACTCCCATGGGTGGGCTCCGGAGTGAGTTGACATCCTGGGCACTGCGTTTTCTTTTTTTTCTTTTCTTCGGCCTCTGTAGACAAACGCTGTGGTTTCTCAAAACCAGAGACAAAAGTAGTCACTGCAAATTAAAGATGAATTATCTTTTAACGGCGTGCCGGGGCAAGTCACCCGGTGTGTTTTTATGTGAAGGGAGGGCGTCGAGGAGAGGTCGTCTACTACTGGGGAAGGAGCTGCTGCCTAATAGCTCATACACGTTTTGGTTTGGCTTGGATTTGTGGACAGGTTATCCACAGGCTTAGGTTCATTGTTGTATATATAGAGCAATGATAGGTAAAGTATGTATTGCAGATGTGTGTGGATATATATATTGCTGTATCACCATAGCATTTAGATAATTGTCTGTCTGAATTGCAGTGAAGGTTAATAATTTCACTTTAAAAATGTGTCTTTCAAGTGAGGGATGTCTTTAAACTTATAGCATATGCACATTGACGCCCGAACAAATCAAAACAAACCAGGCGGTAGCCAAGATATAGCTTAGTATAGGCCTACAGTTCATTCAATGTTCAGTCTGAACACAATGTGTCAGTTATAGGTCTCTCTCCCTCACTCTCTCTCTCTCTTAGGGGCCCAGTGCTAAAACATCAGTCTCCCTTCCCATTCCGGGCCCTCACTGCAACAGAGACCCTCAGTGTATTGGCCAGTTCATTAACTTCCTCTTAGCAGACTACACCGCCCAGAGGAGTGTGTGTGTGTGTGTGTGTGTGTGTGTGTGTGTGTGTGTGTGTGTGTGTGTGTGTGTGTGTGTGTGTGTGTGTGTGTGTGACTCCGGGTGAGTGACAGCATGTGCAAGGTGGTCTTCGGGTGGAGGTAAGGGTATTCAGAGATTGATGTTGTTAATAGTGGGGTTAGAGTCTAGTTCACCCCCATTACCCATGCTCACCTCCTTCACCCATGCTCACACACACACACACACACACACACACACACACACACACACACACACACACACACACACACACACACACACACACACACACACACACACACACACACACACACAGCCTACAGCCCTATTTCCCCGGGTGATGACCTCCTCAGACACATGGTTCCTTTCATTCTGCTGTGAGGGCCGCTTAGAGCCACAGCTCATGCACCTCCTGCTTTATGGTTATTCTTCTTCAAAGTGTCCCCCCCCCCCTCCCAAACTCAATACAGACTTGGTGGGCGGAAGGCATTGTGTTCCCCATGAATGGATGAGCTCAGTCTAACAGATGATCAGAACAAACAATCAATGGTTGGTGACCCTTGAAGAGGACGCGTCACTGCTGTTTCGATGTAGTGTGTGTGTGTGTGTGTGTGTGTGTGTGTGTGTGTGTGTGTGTGTGTGTGTGTGTGTGTGTGTGTGTGTGTGTGTGTGTGTGTGTGTGTGTGTGTGTGTGTGTGTGTGTGTGTGTGTGTGTTTTAAAACAGATGGCTAACCCCAAAACAAAATGTATTTCATGTGGTTTTATTTATACTACTATCTAGAATCTTCTCGGTCTCATCATCACCGGTTCAGAAAGTAACCCTTTCTGACAGTTTAGTGGGTGCTGCTTGTTGTTCCGAGATCAGCATTAGCACAGAGCTTTAGCATTAGCACAGTGCTTCAGCGTTGGCACAGTGTTTCATCGTTAGCTCAGTGCTGTAGCATTAGCTCAGTGTGTGGGGCGGTCAGAAGGCAGTGACTTTGTTTGTCTTGTCTCTACACCAGCTGGCAAGTCAGAGCAACAGGGAGGTCAGCCCACAGATGACTGGATAAGAGTTTGTGTGGGGGGCATGTGGATAGCCGGTCTCATCCGGAATTAGAATCCATTTTCTCAAATTTCTTCTTCTATATTTGTGAACTCTACCCAATCTTCGCTCTTCAACACAATTGCATCTCAGAGCTGATTTTATTCTTAAATATACTACGTGTGATATTCCACCGACTCCATTACTGCTGTACAGCTAGGCTGTTTCTGGGTAAACAAAGAACTCTGTGTGTCGTTCAATGTGGAGTTGAGGTCGCACTCTAAAGATATCGGCGGGGAACATGAACACAATGAGAGGAGCTCGGGACTTTGACCGTTCAATATTGACAGCAGTGAAGTCACCGAGGCACACGGGGGGATAGTGTGGAGAGGGGAAACTTCCACACGGTTCAAATCTCAGCTTGCTCTCACAAAGTCCTTTCTTTGTACTTTGGTGTGTTTTTTTTTTCTGAACAGGAAACGTCACAAGTTCAGAATGGAGGAGGGATACGAGCTGGACCTGACCTACATCACGGAGCGTATCATCGCCGTGTCCTTCCCCAGGGCCTGCTCGGAGGAGATCTACGCACACAACCTGAAGGATGTGACACGCATGCTGAGGTCCAAGCACGCCGACAACTACCTGGTCAGTACTGGCCCGCTGGTGCCCCCCCCTCGCCCACCCAGGCAACTGAGACCGCGCTGTCAATCAAAAGTGTACAATTAAATAAATAGTGCCGAGGAAGATGTCGATTGTCTTTATCGTGATATTGATCGACGATGAGTCGCTGGTCATGAGCTCATGCATCACATAAGCCCCGCCCCCCTCCCCCTTGGTCCCGAGTTCAACAGCCATTGGCTTTTCAGATGCGTCTGCTCCGTCTGATTGGCCGAGCCGGTTTTGGTGTTTGTTTGTACTAATCTGATGAGTCTAAGGTTAACGAGAGGGGAGACGTTCACTGTGTTATCTCACCGGCTACTCTCTGTGTGTTTTCTCTAGACTATCAACCTGTCAGAGAGAAGAGCCGACCTGTCCAGAATTAACTCTAAGGTACTAAGGTCGGAGGCACGCTTAACTTTGACACCAGCCACAAGCATCCATGATGAGAATATCAACCCACTTACACACCGATAAAAAAATAAAATAATCATTAGCCTTCCCTTAGGTGGGCTGGGTGGACTTGCTGAGACTAGAATGGATATTATTGAACCATCTCTGTCTCACCAATCATGTGAATCACTAAATTAGTCACCGATGGGGTTACACATCAGCCACTGTGTAGAGATTGTGTGGGTGTATTTTTGTGTGTGTGTGTGCGTGCGTGTGTGTCATAACGTCTGTGTACGTATGTGATTGCAGACTCTGGACACGGGCTGGCCTGACCTGCACGCTCCGCCTCTGGATAAGATTTGCACCATCTGCAAGGCCATGGAGGGATGGCTGAACACTGACCCACTGCATGTGGTGGTAATCCACTGTAGGGTACGAACCC
>NC_136947.1:6065229-6092729 GCF_949987615.1 Pollachius pollachius | reverse complement strand
TTTCACGGCCCCTTCCCTTTGGTGTCCCTAGTTGTGAGACCTACCCTCCTGTCACAGAACCTGTGTGCATCGCGACAATAGACTGCATGACTGAACTGTTTTGCCCAAAATCCCCACCTTTCCTGCCCACACACTTTGAAAAAAGCGGGGCAGAAAACATAAAACCAAACCATTGTACGGTCGGGTTTTGGGAACGGGAATGGGATCCCGTGGTGGCCTGCTGGTAATCTTAAACCCTGGGCATGGGCCCCTGAGTCACGGTGACACATTCACAGAGCCACTACCTGCGGCCAGACAGTTCAGCCTCACACACACAGAGAGGGGTGTTCCTTTTCTCTTTAACAGTTCCCGAAAATGTGTCCCGAGCTGAGTGTGAGATCTGGCTGCCGCCTCGGGTCCCAGCGCGTGTGTGTCTCAAGACACGCACACGCACAACCCGTGGGGTTGTGCGTGTGCATGTCTTGAGATGCACACAGAGCTACGCAGTGAAGATTACATTAGGATGGATTATATAATGAAGCTATGTTGTCCCTAAACAGTGAGAGTAATGCCTTTCACAGGGCACCCAAGTTTAAAGACGGGCCAAACAAACAGACAACTTTTGGTTTAGAACAAAAAGTCCAACGAGCAGAATGATGAGCTGAGTGCAGTATGGATTGTTTCAGTCTGTTTATTTTATGAGGCAGTTGAGCTAGAGGAGTTCTTGAAGTGACAATATAAAGGGGCATTTGTATTTCATATTCTGGGTCTGTCGCCGGTTTTCTGTGTCAATGGGAAGCAGATGGGAATTCAGTCGAGCGCTGTGAAGCTAATCTGTTAGCATTGGAACGAACGGCACCGTGTAGCTGTTGTTGTTTTTTTTACTCATGCTTCAGTTTGTTTTTCCGATTCGTTCTCCACCGGCAGGTACGTGTGGATCCTCAACAGCCTTCTGAGCGGGTCGATGAAGATCAACGCCTCGCCGCTCTTCCTCCATTGCATCATTCTTCACGGCCTCCCAAACTTTGACGCCAGCGGAGGTAAAAAAATAAAAAAAACACAACAACAGCTCCGACAGCCATGTTTACTGTTTAACCACTGCGAAGGGATCAAGCCTGGAGCCCGCTCCAAATGAACGCGAAGACATTAGCACCGCAAGACTGCTCGAGAAGACAAACCACATCAGAGACGCGCAGCAATAAACAAAATATAGGCTTATCTGGGCTGTTTAATGTAACTCTTTGTTGGTGGCTTGTATCTTTCTTGCCATGGGACACACATAAACATATAAACACACGCTCTCTCCCCCTCTCTCTCGCTAGCGAACTCTCTGCCGTGTGTGTGTGTGTGTGTGTGTGTGTGTGTGTGTGTGTGTCTGTGTGTGTGTGTCTGTGTGTGTGTGTGTGTGTGTGTGTGTGTGAGTGTCGCACAGACACACTGAATTACATAAACAAAACTGCAGAGAACTGCATTACGGTGTCTCAGTAAGCCCGAGGGAATCCACGCCCAGGGTTTTTTTTCCATATAAATTGATGTTTTGACTCGGCATCGCGAGACGGCCACAGTCGTCATTATGTTGTGAAACTAAAAAAGTTTTTTTCCTTGAAAAACACGAGCTTATCTCCCATCAGCCGGCTTAGCCGCGAACTATACACAATCGTACGAAAAGTCACACATATTTTTTTTCCTTTGTGTATCTGTTTGCCATGATTGTGTACACACAGGCTATGCCTCAATAGAGGTAGCACAGCAACATGCATTCTTTGGTTCTGATTCCCAGTGCAACTTGTCAATATTGATATATATAATAGTGCCGGGAAATGTTCCAAGTGTCAGCGTTTTGTTCTTCTTTACCGACGATGAATGACAAGCTGAATTAAAACCCTGTGTCTCTTACAGTGTGCCGCCCCTACCTGAAGGTGTACCAGGGAATGCAAGCTGTCTACTCTTCAGGGGTCTAGTAAGTATGTTGCCAAATAATGCAAAAGTAAACATTCATAGATTAGAGTATTCGCATTATGTATGTGTGAAGGCTCATAGTTCTATGTGACAAATTTCTATTTGATGTCTTTCTACATGACATCTTTCACTTCTATGTATTTCTATGTGGCTTCTATGTAATGGCTTTTTCTCTGCAGTGTATTTTCATGTGATGTCTTTCTATTTCATGCTTTTATTTTGGGATGTCTCTCTAGTTGACTGCTTTATATGTGATGCATTTCCACACAATGTCTTTCTATCTAACATCATTTCATGTGACATTCTGTGCTCTTTCTATTCCACATCTTTCTATCACATCTTTCTAGCACAGCTGACGTCTTCTTACAAAATGTCTTTCTTCATATATTTATGTGTGAAATTTTTCAACGTGACATCTTTCTATGACAGCTTTCTACGTGCCATCTTTTTACACCACTGCTTTATTTGTGACAGATTTTCTCCATGACGTAATGGGTTTATTACCTGTCCCTCCCTCCTCCTCTTACAGTCACATTGGACCGGGCCACAGGGACCAGCTGTGTATTCCCCTGGAACCAGCACAGCTGCTAAAGGGAGACATCATGGTAAGGGGCAAAGATACATACAGTGGTTACCTGTAACGTAAAGCAACACCACCTGCACACTTTCTCTTCACCTCCCAGCAGTCACCATTAAAGAACCTCTCACCGAACTCCCACCATTTTGTTTGTTGTGTTTGTTTTCTCTAACAGATCAAATGCTACCACAAGAGCGACGTGACGTCGGAGCGCGAGGTGGTCTTCCGCTTGCAGTTCCACACGGGAGCAGTGCAGGGCTACAGCTTGTCCTTCGACAAGGAAGACATGGAGGCCGCCAACAAGGGTACGTCCATGATGTGGGATAAGGGAAGAAAACCACAGGTCCCAGCACGTCTTGTTGATCCAGCAGCCGCCAGCACCTCTTTGCTCCAGTAGTAAAAAAAAACATAACAAACACACAAAAAACAGCCTGAAGTAATTAGACTACCAGTGTGGATTTCAAGGTAGTGTATTAATGTTGTTATCCTCTAATGTGTCACGGTATTCAGGCTTTTTTTCCTGCTTTGAATTCTGCTGCACCATTGCATCGGACGGGCCATCACTCACGGCATTCCTATGTGTTGACTTTGCAGATCCCAGATTTCCGGATTACGGCCGAGTGGAGCTGGTGTTCACAGAGGGCCCGGAGAGGATCCCAGGTATTGAACTCATTTACTAGGGAGATATATGGGGGGGGGGGGGGGGGGGGCACAGACTGACAGAGGCACAGAGACGGATAGATTGGAACTGTGATAGAGAGACCGAGGCAGACGCAAAGAGGGACAAAGAGAAAGATGGAGAGATGCAGGAGGAGAGACGGAAGAACAGAGACGGATAGATTGAAACGAAAGATAGAGAGACTGTGCGGTGCAGACACAGAGAGAGAGAGAGACGAAGAATGAGAGACGGACAGACAGTATGACAGAGACAGATTGAAACAAGGCTACAGAGACACTGAATGACACGACGAGATGCAGCGACAATGAGAGAAAGAGAAGGAGAGAGAGACAAAGAGATAAAAAAAATACATCTGAAAACAGAGACAGACAGACAGACAAAAGTGAAAGACATACAGAGAGTGAGAGAAGAGATACAAACTAAGGGAGGCCGGCCTTTTCCTCTCCCACCTGGCATTCCTCCTCCATACATTTTCCCCCTGCCCCCCCCCCCCCCCCCCGCTTCCTGTCTCCCGCAGAGACAGGAAGTCGAGAGTCAAGTGTGTGCTGACAGTGAGCTAGAGCGGGCCTCATGTGACACCCACCCGATAGATATTCCATGTGTGTTGATGTTTGTTCATGGGGGGGGGGATGTATCTCCTAGATACATGTGTTATACGTATCCGACCTTGTTTTAATGTGTCTCTCAGTGGAATTCACCTTCCAAAAACAATAAATACATTTTATAAAATCAAAAAATCTTTTGGTTCTTTTCAAAGCTGGTAGCTATTATTATTGTTATTTTTGTAGCTTAATAATGCATTTTTTACTTTCATTTTCTTTTGTCTGTAGATGCCGATCGTTGGCACAACGGTGCCGATGTCATGGTGGACTACAACACTTCTGACCCTATCCTGCGCTGGGACTCGTACCAGGACATCTGTGACGGAGAAGGTACGACAACTACCGCCGGGCTGCCAAAGCTAACACCGTTATCACCTGTGTGCCCCGGCATTAATCCACACCTGTGTGTCTCAGTGTGTATGGAGAACAAACCTTCTGGGTGATGGTGCATGATCTGTCAGGCCTCTCTCCAAGGTCGCTCCATCTGTCTCCGTCATCATCTCACGTCCAGCCATCTCTCTCTCTCTCTCTCTATATATACACATACACTCCTTCTACTGTTTTCCTCTCTCTGGGGTGTTACCATGGCAATGTCTCAATGTGTGTCCATTGCTCAGGCCAGCTTGGCCTCTGCACTACTATCATTAGAGTCCGGGTGGGGGGGCGGTGACTGCTACATGATCACATCAACATATGTGCGCTCGTCGGTAGCTAGCTAGCTCGAGGTTTATGCGGCTACCGTGGAGAGCTATAAAGGCAGCGGCGGGGGGGGGTATATATTCCCAGGCTAGTCCTATAGAAAACAGTCTCCTCTGTGGTCGCAGCGAGGGGAAATAGAGGAGGAGGAGGATGTTGGCCCTCGCTCCAGGGCCCCCGTATAGTTTGAGTCCTCGTGCTGCTGAGATTATAGTGCTGCTCTGTGCAAGACACTGTTTGGAGAGAGCTGATGAGTTTAACGGAATGATGGGGATTGTGTGTGTGTGTGTGTGTGTGTGTGTGTGTGTGTGTGTGTGAAGAATGGCGAGTTGTCAGGTTGAGTTGAATGGCATCTGCAAGACCTAATACACAGAAGCCCACGCATAACAACATGCAGCTACATGTGATGAAAACACACACACACACACACACACACACACACACACACACACACACACACACACACACACACACACACACACACACACACACACACACACACACACACACAAAACCCCCCAATCCCTCATTTTATAATTGCTGCCGACGCATAATAAGACAACGATGCCCATAAATCGTATGAACACATTGACATTAAAACACACACCCGCACACACACACACACACACACACACACACACACACACACACACACACACACACACACACACACACACACACACACACACACACACACACACACACACACACTTCCACGCCCAGTCACTATGTCGGGGCGCCAGGCTGTGGTCGCCGCTCTCCCAATTCTTCTTTACTCGACCACGGAATTCACAACAGGCTCCCAGAATAGGGCCCGGGATAGGGCCCGGGATAGGGCCCGGACAGCCCCGGCGCAGCCACCAGAACCCCGGATCCACCCTGTTCCCAGCGTGTTCCCAGCGTGTTCCCAGCCTGTTCCCAGCCTGTTCCCAGCCTCCCAGCAGCCCTTTATAAGCCAGCGCTGGCTCGATGCTCGGCCTCCGAAACCGGCTAATTGTGTGTCTCTGTGTGTCATAAATACAACCCCCCCCGACACCACACACATGCACACAGACACACACACGCACACGCACATGCACACACACACGCACGCACGAACGTGTGTGCACGCACACGCATGCACACAGACACAGACACGCACACGCACACACACATGCACACACACGCTCGCACGCACGCACGAACGTGTGCGCACGCACACGCATGCACACAGACACGCACACGCACACACACACGCACACACATGTGCACGCCTGTGGTGTTGGGGGAGGGTGTATGCATGTGCTCGTGTAGTATTTCTTACACATTAACGGCCATGTAATGAAAGAGCCCAGGGTTCAATAAATATAAGTGACGATATAAAAGGAAATACAAAAGTAATCAAGAAAACAAAGAGTGGCTTTCATTCTTTATTTTAATTTTTTTGCATTCATGTGGGATGTTTACAATCTTGTGTTCCCACGTCTACTCTAAATTCGCTCCCGCTAAGACTTAGGAGCTTGGCTGGAATTCTGTATCTTCTTCCCAGTCCCCTGCCACTTCCACTGTTCTTCTGATTGGTAGTTAAAAGGCAGCATCCCACTGCAGTGCTAAAGTAAACCTTGTTGACTTTTGGCCTTTTTCTTTTTTTTTTCTGTCTGCCGAAGCCTCGCTCAATATTTTTTTTTGAACTCTTACTTGAATATTAGGGATTTACTTACATCGTTTAGTGTTAGATGGAATTGTGAAACACTGTTACATTTACATTAAGGACATTTAGCAGAGGCTTTTAACAAAAGCGACTTATAATGTACAAAGTACATTTGTCAGAAGAAAGAGAAACAACAACATATCGCTGTCGGTAGAGTAAAGATAACTGATTATTATTATGGTGATTATTAAGATTGTGTCTCACTCAGGGCTGGCATACTGGAGAGGAGTGTTTGAACTGGCCATAATGACGGAGAATGTTGGAAACCTGCACAATAATTACGCATTCAGAATAAGAACTACAACATACCTTTTGTGTGGTAGAACAAGAGAGAGAGAGAGAGAGAGAGAGAGAGGAAGAGATTCAGTTTGCGCTGTGGCTCCGTCTGCCACAATAGGAACTGACCACAGCCTGCAGGAAGACTCTCATTCAGTTTGCGTGGTAATGGAGGTTAGCATTGAGTAACCAGCTCACGGCTCCTTAACCTGAAACAGGCTTGGTTGCCGACTCATGGACTTTGGTCATGACTGTGTTTCTGGACCGGAGAGAAAAAAAACAATTGTTCAACCCCATAATTGAGGTTGGAGGCCACATCTGTTTCATGCGGGTGTTATTCATGAAGATGGCAAGTGTGTAATTTTATGATGCACAAAATGCACGAAGGAAACAAACCCGGTCGCCAGGGTTCCATGAAACGAGCCGATCTTGCAGAAGAAGAAGAAGAAGAAGAAGAAGGAGGAGGAGGAGGAGGAGGAGGAGGCAGGGCCAGGCTTCTAATTAAAAAGTGTATTTTTACAGTGTGAACGAGCCTGCAGCTTCAGGAATGTTGTTTTCATCTCCCGGTCCCCTTCTCTCTGCTCTTTCTTTCTTTCTTTCTTTCTTTCTCTCTTTCTTTCTTTCTTTCTTTCTTTCTTTCTTTCTTTCTTTCTTTCTTTTAACCCCCTCCCCATCTCTCTCTCTCTCTCTCTCTTTCTCCCCCGTTCCCTCCCTGAACGGGGTAGTCCCCTCACACTAGCCCACAGCTCGGGTTACAACTCGCACTGGGGTCCCCCACCTCGCCCCCCTTACCCTCCACGATAAGCCCCGCCCCACTTGTTTACATTCCTATGCCCATATCTGGAAACCTCAAGCCCCCCCTCCCAAATCTCTCCCCCCCCCCCCCCCCCCACCCCCACCCACCCCCACCCCCTTGTGTGGAGTACAAACACTCTCACCTTCAGTGTAGCTCAGAGAGTAGGGAAGCCAGCCCAACTCTGTTAAACTCTGTGAGGCTCTCCATTCTCTCCTGGCCAGTGTTGTTTAACCAGAAAAGAGGAGAGAGAGCTAGCATGTGTAGTGTGGGGCGACTCCGGACGGGGCTCCTCGTTTGCGTTCACCTGGCAGCGGAGGGGAAGGTAAGGGGAACGGCCGGCTGCATTCTTTTCTTTCTCTCTCTTCTACTTTTTTCTTCCAAGGATTCAGACCGGGGGGGCCTTGAGAGGGAAGCATAGAGTAGGGGAAGGGGGGGGGGAGGGGCCACGAAGGAGAGAGGCGGAAGGCGTAGCGATGACAGAGCGAGCGAGCGAGAGAGAGGGGGGGAAACATGGGCCGAGGGGAGGGGAGACAACTGTTCCTGAGCAGCGTCTGAACCTTGGGCTGCAGGGGAGCATCGTAGAGGAGAGACTCTGGGTCTCAAGGGGGCTTCTGACGCACGCCGCGCACGCTAGCAGGCCCCGGCAAGACCCCGTGTGAGTTGTGAGTTCCACTCCAGTCGAGCTTGTTGTTTTCTTGGTGTGTGCTGAGAGGGAGGAGAGGGGGAGGGAGGGGAGTGCAGGGAGGAGGTGATCAGCAGCACAGGAGCCTCTCGGAGGTCGAGGCTGGGGAGTCTTTTATTATGCGTGTCTGGTGTTGGCTCCTCCGGTGATGGCCTGGCTGAAAGGCCGGCACTTAGGGTGTTAGGAAGAGGGGCTCCGCATTAGAATCGCGTTCCTGCTGTCTTTTGTCCCGACCCCAGGCTGTGGGGTTTGAGTGACAGCCACACAGCGTTTCACATGCCCTTGGACTCCAGGTAGACAGAGACAACGGCCAGGGCTCCGGCCCTGTTATTAGGTGCTAGGTTCCTGCTAAGCCCCGGCTTGTTTCTCATGATCTCTTCAGAGGTTTTTTGTTTTTTTGTTTCGGGACACAGCGATGGATTTGTTGTCTGTGGCTCGCAGATGACTGCGTGACCTTTTGTGTTTTTTTTTTCGTTTTTTTTTCTTTTCACTCTGTGTCCTGGGATTAAGGAGGTTGTTTGGACATATGCTGGAGGTCAAGGGAGTGAGCTGGGGGCGGTTGTGTGCGTGTGTGCGTGTGTGTGTGTGTGTGTGTGTGTGCGTGTGTGCGCGCGTGCGTGTGTGTGTGTTGGGGTAGCCAGGGGGTGCGCGGGCGGGCTAGTTTTGGTTAATCACAGCCGAGTGAGGAATGCTACGGTTGGACTCCCCAGAGTCACAGCCTTTTGGCTCCCAGAGCAGAACAGGTATGTTCCTCAGCAGCTCTGGCGGGGGCCGCCTACGGTGCCCCTGCACACACTACTGCCCCAGCAGGGCTTTTCACCGAGAAACAGAAAGCTTTCTTTTTGGTAGGGCAGCCGAGATTTTGAAAGTTCCCCAAATATTCCGTTTCTATTTGACTCAGGGTGGCGTGAATCGGGTCGTACCCAAACATACGCAAAATAAACGTTCATTGTGTCTCTGTCCGTGTGTCCACTCCTGTCTGTTTGGTGTTGGTGGGGTCTTGCTGTCCGTTTCCATGTGTCCGCTCCATTCCGTCCTCTCAGTGTGATCAAGGCTTCGTCGTTGGTTCACATTACTTGTTGTGTACCATCTCAACACCACCGCAGGCTGCCTCTTTGTACGCGTGCGTGTGTGTGTGTGTGTGTGTGTGTGTGTGTGTGTAGTGGTCAAGTGGTCGTGATATGCACGGTAACTGTGTTGTTACCCAACGTGCCCCTCGTGCTCCGTAGCTGCTGACCGTGTGAGGCGCCGCGTCTTTTCTCGTTGCAGTGCCGCGTTCTCAGGGCTTAGGCCAGGACAGAGCAGCGGCCGCGGCCTTCAAGAAGAGCCCCGTCGCCACAGGGGCCACGCTGGGCCGAGGGGCCCGCACCGCCTCCGCCGCCTCCAGCCCCGACCACAGCGACCACGCCCTCTCCGCCAGCAGCGACTCGGGCCTCTCCAGCACCTCCCTGTGGACGGACCGACCCGCACCCGTCGCCAACAGCGCCAGCACCGTCACCACCCCCACCGTCAGCAGCACCGTCATCCCCACAGGCCCCAAGCAGCACAACCAGGGGCCCAGCCGGCACGAGAAGGCCGAGCTCAACCGCCTGCTGAGCGGCTTCGGCCTGGAGGAGCCCTCCCTGGAGGAGATGGACGACCGCGGGCCCAGAGCGGCCGCACTGCAGCAGAGGCTGCACCCCCACCCGCCAGCGCTGCAGCGGCCGGCGCCCGCCCAGGCGCACGCCAACGGAGACCCCCGGCCCCGGGAGCGGGAGACGGACATCCTGGACGACGAGGTGATGATGACGGGCCACGACCTGCACAGCGTGGACAGCCTGGGCACGCTGTCGTCCTCCTTCCACAAGGGCAGCCAGAACTCACTGCTGTCCGACGGCTTCGGGAGTCCCGGGGCGGAGGAGCTCCAGCACCATCAGCAGCAGCAGCAGACGCAGCTCCAGCAGCCGCCCCACCACCAGCACCAGCACCAGAACCAGCAGCATATCATCCACCAGCACCAGAACCAGAACCAGATCCACCACCCGGGGCCGGTCGTCGTGGACGACTACGAGAGCAGGAGGGGCTTCCTGGCGAACCGTAGCAACTCGGTGGCGTCCGCGGCCCCCAGTGATGTGGCAGCGGTGGCCCAGCAGCAACAGCTCTTCAGGCAGGGCAGCTACTCCACGCACTCCTGGGTGCGGCAGCAGCAGATGGTGGCCGCCCAGCAGTTCGGTTACGCGGGCGAGGACGCCGGAGGAGGTGGTGGAGGTGGTGGTGTAGGAGGAGGCGGAGGGGGCGACAATGGGCCGAGGTTCCTGGGATGCAAGCCCGGGAGCAGCCCCCCCAAGCCGGTGGAGGAACCGGTCTTCCCGGGCAGGGATGCGACGGTCCAGAACCTCAGGAAGACCCTGACGACGACGGCGACGGCGGTAACGGCGCCGGTCATCGAAGACTGTCAGCCCGCCACGAACAATAACAACAACAACTGCTCGCGGGACGAGGAGTTCAAGTCCCTGACGGTGGACATCGACAACTCCATCGACCAGCTGAATCAGCTCATCATGGACCTGGACCCCACCTTCGTGCCCGTCTCATCCCGCTCCGGCTCGGTCAAGAGGAACGGGGGTGTGGGGAAAGCCTCGGACGCCAAGTATTCCAACGGCAACGGCACCGATCAAAGACTTCACAGTAAAAGCGTGACCTCCCTGCATCACACGCAGCAGACAGGTAAGAGACGCGGTCGGGCTGCGGTGGTAATGGTGGCGGTGTTGTGTAAACTGTAAACTGTGGGCGTGTGCGTGTGTGTGACGCTAGCGATTTGGAAGTGCAGTCTTGCTTCAGTGCAAGTCAGTGGTTGAAGGTCGTATTTATACCCAGATTAATCTAATTTATAAATCCATAATGCTCAAATATTGACCCTGTTTATTAGCACAGTAGATTTTCTAAAAACAATGGTACGTCGTAGTTCAGCAGCTTTTCTCTACTTGATCACCATCTATGGTTTTGCCCACCTTCTTAAACCCAGCTTGAACTTCTTAGAGCAAAGCTGTGCTGTAAGCTCCCCCCCCCCCCCCTCGGCCAGAGTCAGTGGGCTGGAAATAGCTGGCTGGCTGCCAGGCCTTCAGATGTTTTCAGCAGATTTCGGAGGTGAAAAGAGCGCCGTCGAGACATGCACCCACCTGCAGCTATCTGAGTGGCTGATCAGCCAGGTACACAAATAGTAAGGAGCAGGATGGCCATCTCCAAGAACCAGAGTGTTCTCCTTAACACTGCCGTCTCCCAACGCTTCATTTGTTGAGTTAATGGGAGTTAATTCGAGAGCACGCGGAACGGGCTATTTATCGCCTCTCCTGGGGTTGATATTTCCTGATGTTTGGAGATAGTAGATCGTTTCAACAAAATCGTGATTGAAGCCGTTTATTTCTGACAATTGGCTTTAATTCCGCATGTACTTTTGACCGTTATCTGATGAAGCCAAACTATTTGGCCTCAGAATTTGATGTTAAACTGAGCGTAGGGCATTTTCCTCAAACAGTGATTTTCTATCAAGTAAAAAAAAAAAAACAATATGTTGATGTTCCAGTCAGTAGGACTCAGGTATGTCAAACTGGACGTTGTTCAAATATCCTGATCATATCCAGATCTCATTCGAGCTTTCAAACATTTGGAAATATTCAAAGAATGCTTCTCTCTTTGAAGAGGTCCTCATTAAAGTTGTTTTCTGTGCAGGATTAGTCTGGCTCTCAGTGCCACACGCCCTTGCCACGCTTTGTTTTTCTCAACAACTCTTAAAGACAGAGTAGCAGAGCAGTCTTCGTACACTGCTCCATTTTGTATTTTTTTTTACTTCTTCAGTGCAGTTCAGTGAGATAGAGAGTGGTTGACTTATAGCTGCCCGACATATACCTGTTTTTAGCCCGAAGGCCGGTATAAGGGAGGAGGGTTGAGGAAATTCCAAGAGAGGAACAGGATTGCCCCAGGGTAAAGCATTTTATCATCCGATTCCAAAGGCGTACCTGTCTGTGCATATCAACTACACTCGCATGGCAATTCAAATCACAAGGGCTGCTGGCTATGCATGGCCAAAAAGTCTCCTATAATTTATCTTTGATTATTTATTCATATGGTGTTTATTTAGGAACCATTTTGTAAGAACCACATGAGAACATGAGTGATTAATGATATCAGGGGGGTAATTGCGTACGATTTTATCAAGGATATGGATGGGGATAGTGGTGACATGTGAGTGATGATCAATTTCTAACCCAGAAAGTTGCAACCGCCAGCGTTTTCTTTTTCTTCTTTCTTTTTCAAACGCCGTTTCAAATCTACGGCTCGGTTGACGGGTTCATCGAACTGCAGTTGGAGTCGCTCACTGCTTCTTTTTTAGGAATCTTTTGAGCATGTTTTTGCAAGGTAAAGGAAAAATAATTGGTCTGTCCAAGTGGTGAGAGATGTTTTGGCTGATGGAAGCCTTGTGGTTATTGAGAGCTAAAGAATTGGTGAAACATAGTACGGTTCTGTTGACTGCCAGACCCTGAAGATAGAATTTAAACCAACATGTCAACTCATAGAGGGGAAGAAATATGTTCATTTAATTTGATGCAATTTCGTCAATGAAACTAATAGCTGTCAGGGTTGTGGACGTGACCTTTGAGGCAAGTTGTGTTTTTCCCCATGTTGGAACAATTTATTCATGGAAAGAGCCGCAAAAGAAAATACAACAATATTTCATCATATCTTTTGATTTGAATCCCCCATTTTGATGTTTCATGTGTATGCATAATATATATGCCACATAAAAATGGCGGGAATCAAATCAAAACATTATCACCAATTTAAGTAACTGCTTGGGAAAGCCCTGACAACGTTTTGTTTCAGTTAATTTTCTTATCTCAATTTCATGGGAGATAAGAAAATGGATTAGGGTAACCCAAAATGATATTATATTTTGAAAATAGTGTATTTGTTTGTGTTGCTCAGAGAGAGAGCGGGAGGCAGGGAGACTTGGCCAACAGTGAGAGTCACCAAAGATAATTAGAGTCGCAGTGCTCGCTGCATGGGTAATGACTCAGCCATTCAGATCAGTGACCCCGCAATGGACTTCAAGTCTCTGAATGTCCCACTCAACGACTATGCAGACACACACACTCGGACACACACACACACACAAATACACGCACACACACGCACACACACGGAAAGACACACACACACAGAAAGACACACACACACACACACACAGAAAGACACACACCCCCCTCCCTCCATAAGCATTAGCACCTCTCCACCATTAACATTTTCCAGGGATGAGACAGATACAGGACTGTGTGTGTGTGTGTGTGTGTGTGTGTGTGTGTGTGTGTGTGTGTGGGCTCAAATTAACACCCGGGTGCTGAGTGGCTGCTCTCGCTGGGGTCACCACATATATTGTCATAACATTGCCCCCCCCCCCCCTTAACATTCCTCAGCTGTCCTTTCCAAACAGTGGTGCTTCACTACGGTGCCATCTCTCTGTGCACAATTCAGTTCCTGTGAAATTGATCGGATTAAGAAAAAATGACCACCCTTAAAACACCCCCCCACACACACACATGCATAAGCACACACACAAACACACTGTGCTGGAGCTCTCCCGTATTAGTGTCGAATCTGACTATGATATTGACATCCCAGAAGGCAAATGAAACATACAGATCAATGAATGGCCTTGTCTTTGAGAATGAATGTCTCTGTCTCATGTTCAAACGCATTACAAAATCAATGCCGATCAATCAAGTCTTCTTTTGTATCTTAAGGTACAGGCACAAGGCAAACCCTAATTTCTCCCTGATTGCCGGGAGGCTTTTCAACTATGTAACACGTGTTTGGTGATTGATTTAAGGTCGAAAGTCGATGTACAAATGTTTTGACGATTGATTTATTGTTGTTTTCAATTAGATATGATCCTAAAGACCCTCTACACCAGGGTCAGCTGGAGTCGTTATGGGGTTGTGGACGCAGGGTAATAAACAACATCTTCCTGTGTGTGTGTGTGTGTGTGTGTGTGTGTGTGTGTGTGTGTGTGTGTGTGTGTGTGTGTGTGTGTGTGTGTGTGTGTGTGTGTGTGTGTGTGTTCAGCTGTGGGCCCCGGGGAGAACCATGGAGAGGCTCTGCGGAGTGTGAGCCACCAGGGGGGAGACGCTGCGGACCCCCCAGGATACTGCAGCTCGGGCTGGGTCAGGGGGGCCGGCAGCTACTCCCCCAGCCTGCCCCCCACCCAGGTAACCCATCGGGATTAAGTCTTCATGGGGATCTCCTTCCCGCATCCAGGTTTTAGTCTAGATTGATGCAGTTTGCTTTGAACTGAGTTGGTCATTTTCTGGCACGTAAAAGCACACTGTCCTTTATCCAAATACAAATACAGCCATCAGCCCTCGGTTGTTACCACAAGAGAGCATGTCCTGTTTTCATCTTCAAGAGGAACAGAACGTGACATTTTAGTAGTTTAACATTGACATTAGTTCCATCAAGAAGGATGAAGATTTAAATGTTGACGCAATAGGTCAATAGTAAACACAGGCTGGTCTAGCAAGTTCCCCTATTTCTCATAACCAGCACAGGCCAACGTGTGTGTATAGGCTTTTTTGTTTTGGCTTTAGCTGTCGATCGTATTATGCAGGGCTTGACGTGTCTTTGTGTGTGTGTGTGTGTGTGTGTGTGTGTGTGTGTCAGCATGCCATGCTGTACAGGAGCGACAGCGTGGACTACAGGGGCCAGGGGCCCGACATGGACAGCGGGATTGAGGCCGGGAGTGACATCACCCCGCCTACCCCCTCCTTCCCCATCTCTCCGCCCACACCTTATGGTGAGTGTGTTACCGTGGCGATGGACAGGCAGACGTGATGTGAACACGGACGCGTGTCTCTCTGATGAAGCATGCGGGCACGCTGCTGATGGGGCACGCACCAAGTCTGCCCCGACATGTGATCGTCTTACGGTGTTTTGTGCTAAAAGGCGTCTTTCTCCCTTTGCGTTCCTCAGTGAAAAACATGCCGGAGTTCACTCAGTTCAGACAGGCGTCCTACGGAGTATACAGGCCCGAGCACGGTACGGTACCAAACACGTTCATTCTGTCTCTGTCACACAAACACCCCAAAAATGTCTCTGGCACACACAGATGTTATCTACTTCATGTACATCAGGCAATTCAGAAACGGTTGAATAAGAACATCTGGAACTCGACAAAGAGAGCTAATCAACAATTTGTGTTTAAAATGGTTGACCTCAAGTGTCTCTTAATGAGCAATGTGTTACGAATGATATGCTATTACTAACTACCACGCACACACACACACACACACACACACACACACACACACACACACACACACACACACACACACACACACACACACACACCAAGCAGCATAAAACAACCATGAGAAAAAGGCATTTGACTCAAAAAGCACGTCCCATTCACAGCAGTCATTGCATCATCATACACGCTCATACAGACACTCTCACATGAAGAGAACATTTCCTTATGTGGTAGAGCTTACAAGAGGATACAAGTGTTCGGTGAAGACCAGGACAATACAAAACACAAAACACACAGTGTGATGATAAGCATAGGCCAGGTGTTGTGTGCGATCGACAGGACAATGACAAGTAACATTGTGTTGTCTCTGGAAACACGCAAAGGAAGCCAAGGAGAAGGAAAACAATAAAGTTACCACATGAGACACCGACGGCAATGACAGTCTCTTAGTCTGTTTTCCATTCACAGCTGCCCACGAGTGGCTGTTGATGTTGACTTGTTTGCTTGTCTTGTGTTGCTTGGAGGTTCTTCTCCTCGGAATTCGCCTTCGTCGTCTCGGCCCTGGACTTTTTTCCCCCCCTCCCTGTGCCGTCAGAGCTAGCATTGTTGCCGGTGCCCTACCATTACATTAGCGGTCTGGAGCAGAAGACAGACAACAAAGATGGCTCCTGGATGTGTGCAGGGGGAGATTCCTGCCACATTGCTTTAGATGGCAGCATTGGGGTTTGAAGGAATGTCTGCCATGTGGTCGGTGTATCCTGAATAGAAACCACCGTCTCCAAACACAAAGGGCAACGCTTTCTTTTTTAGTAGCTGGTGGAGCTGTGTTTTGTTTTTGTTATTTCGGTGTGTAAGGCTTGGTGTGTAAGGTGGTCCGTGGTGGAACACGCCCTGGGCCTTGAGATGGCGTGGGAAGCAAAGAGAATTGAGAGAGTTGCAGAGAGCTGTGTTGTGCACAGTGCTTCGTGTGGGAGACATCCGTACACTTTTTCCTATTTGCTTCCCCGCCCCCCCCCGGTCTTCATACATCAATATTTACATTTGTTATGGCAGTGATAAACGGCCCCTCAGACAACACACTGAGGGGCCTTCCTGGGCCCGGAGCCCCGTCCGTCCGGCCCGTTTTAATAAAGGCTGCACTGTGTGAGGCTGACATTCACATCCACCGTTTTGGCACGGCAGGCGAGACGCCGGAGCGGGCGAGGTCAGAGGTTAGACGCATGCAGACGGGCGATCTCATTACACGACACCATGACTCTCATGTACCATCTTGACCTCGCCGAGACCCCATACGGGCAGCCCCCCCCGTTTCCATGGCGATCCCTGCCGGGAGCAAGTGCATTTTTCCGCTCTTACGGCGCCTGTGAGCACACACTACACACTCGGGGTTTGGAGCAGCACCTCATTGGTAGATTCCCATGGCTACGGCACGTGGGAGAGACCTTACGGGAACAAACCCATTTTTCTTTCTCTGTGAAAACTGGGGGGAGGGTTGGGGGAGTGGGGGGGACTGGGACAACTGGGAGCCAGCATTCTTGTCAAGGTTTGGGACTCAAGTATTGCCAATGGTGGAAGAGCTGTCCAGCTATTGCTACTGTGGTTTCCAGCGAGGGGGAATGCTTGGCTGTAAGTGGCTCCAGGCGATGACTGATTAACTGAAAGCTTTTAGATAATTGGGTCAGGGGGCTTTTAATTTGTAGCCGCCATTGAGTGAGATTGTGTGACTCTGTGGTCCGTGGAAGGGATAATCTATCTGCTGGCGTCCCATGGTCAAGGTCAGGGCAACCGGCGGGAAATCTAATTGCGTCGTTTGAACTGGAATGCTTTTATCGATGGAATGACTCTTAATCTAATAACTTTCTCTTAACCAATTTACCATGGGGATTGGAATCTTATCATTGATTTCATGGAAGAAAGTCTAATTTTAAAACTGTGTCATAGAATCCTTTTGGTGAACTCTTTTTTATTGCATTTTTTATATTCATTAATTTATTGACATCTCTCAGAGATTCGTGAATACTCGGACAGCGTCGGCCACATCGGACTCGTCAACGAGGGAGACGCCCCAATCAGCTGCCACAGGTTGCTTAGCAACTCCCGCTCCAACAGTATCAGCGGGAAAATGCATCGGGGCGACAGGTACAACTCGACCATCCAATGGTGACTTCTTTTTTAATCGTCTTCGGCTCCAAACCGCAGATCAAACCTACCCACTACCACTTTCAGTACATTTTCTCCATTTATCCGCCCAAACGTTCTCCTCTGGTTTCAGCCAATCCCTGGGCCAGTCCTGGCCCGAGCACCCGGCCCTGAGCCGCCACACCTCCCTGAGCGGCTACCCCTCTGCCAAGCAGCCCCCCCAGCACAGCATGTCGTTGGACTACGGCCACCACTCGCCCCCCTCCCCCTCGCCCCATCCCGGCCCCAACGCCCACAGCTCGCCACAGAGCGCCCAGCGGAGCCGCATGGCGTGCTACGCCCTCAGCCGTGGCCCCGCCGGCCACCTCTTCGACGGCGAGCCGGATGTCCCGACCCAGATGGGCTACGGCGGCGGCGGCGGCGGCGGCGGCGGCACCAACGGGTGCCTCGACCGCGACCTCCTGACCTCCCTGGGCGGCGGCGGCGGCGGCGGCGGCGGCGGCGGCGGCGGTCACAGCGGGCTGGCCCACACGCTGCTGCAGCCAGCGCCGCCGCCGCTGCTGCCCGAGAAGAAGCGGGCGTCGGACGGCGAGCTCTCCCTGGGCACGGCCTCGCCGGTGCCCAGCGGCTTCTCCAGCCCCCACAGCGGCAGCTCCCTGAGCATCCCCTTCCCCAACACCCTCCCCGACCTCTCCCTGCAGACCCAGGGCGTGGCCTCGCCCCTGCCAGGTAACCCCGCCCCCTCCCGAGGCTAGCTAATGTTGTTTCCTTGTGTGTGTCTTGTGTTCGACACGATAGACTTCGGCCGTCCATGCGCGTCCATTGTGCGGCATGTGGCTCAGGAGGTAGAGCGGCTTGGCTGGTAACCGGAAGGTTGCTAGTTCAATCCCCGGCTCATCCGTCGAGAGTGAGAGTGTCGAGGTGTCCCTGAGCAAGACACCTAAACCCTAACTGCCTCCGACGAGCTGGCTGTCGCCTTACATGGCTGACGCGAATGTGTGCATGAATGGGTGAATGTTAGGCAATATTGTAAAAGCACTCTGCACACTGAGTGGCAACTGGTTAGAAAAGCGCCATATAAATGCAGTCCATATACTATTTTATACTAACGATAGATTGTGTTTTGGTTCCTTCCAGATGTGTTGTCCAGCCGGC
Organism: Pollachius pollachius; assembly: GCF_949987615.1. Taxonomy (NCBI): domain Eukaryota; kingdom Metazoa; phylum Chordata; class Actinopteri; order Gadiformes; family Gadidae; genus Pollachius; species Pollachius pollachius. Next base: position 6,074,220 of record NC_136947.1, on the reverse strand, counting down.
TAGTGACGGTCAAGTTCGTGCAGGACACGTCAAAGTTCTGGTACAAGCCGGACATCTCCAGGGACCAAGGTATGGAGGCTGCCTCTCACGGTCCAGCCATTATTACCGCAGAGAAGCCGAAAGTAATGTTGTCGTCCGAAAAGCTGAACCGGATTCAATGGATGGGTTGTTGTTCCCTCCCACAGCTATCTCTGTGCTGAAGGACCAGGAGGCGGGCTGCTTTATCGTGAGGGACAGCCACTCCTTCAAAGGGGCCTACGGGCTGGCTATGAAGGTGGCCACGCCTCCACCCTCCGTCCTCCAACAGAGTCGGAGAGGTACAGCTACACCCATCACCGATGGCCCAACGATTTGTATCTTTTACTGAGAACTTCCCAAAAGCGCAACATTGAAATCAACCCCTTTATAGAGCCAGTGGTCATTTCTCAAATGATCATCTTCATAGTATTCTATAACGTTGGGTTAAAAGGGTTAAATTCAATGTCATGGCCAAGGGGCATCGGCCCTCTGTGAAGCTCCGTCTGAGCATCGATATATTTAATACCCGTGTCCGAGAGAGTAAGGCTTCCCGGACCCCTGCCTACAACGCTACGGTGTGTCGGATTTCATATGAATCCTAGTATATTAGATAACAGTATAACGCTCATAACATTTACGATGGTGCTTAAAAGTATCATAGGGTTGTCTTGGATCGTAACCATGGGGATGATTATCACCCCTCTTTACTTTTTTTAAATCCCATAGTGTTCAAATTCCATCTTAATCCGTGGGTCCGCCGGCTCTTGAAATCCACAAAAATCATTGACACGTAATCGCCGTCCATCTCTGCCCTTGTAACATTTCACTTAAGATCCCTGGATTAGATCCTCCCAGGACAAGGCTTTCTCTAGAAAGTACTCAAAGAGGGAGAGGAGTACGGTTACACAGCCTCACGCATGGAACCTGAGAGTGGTGCTCCTTGTGTCAGATAGAGAGAGAGAGAGAGAGAGGGAGAGAGAGGGAAAGAGGGTGAAAGAGAGGGAGAGAGAGAGGGAGAGGGGGAGAGAGAGGGGAAGAGAGAGGGAGAGAGAGGGAGAGGGGGAGAGAGAGGGAGAGAGAGGGAGAGGGGGAGAGAGGGGAAGAGAGGGAGAGAGAGGGGGAGAGAGAGGGAGAGAGAGGCACTCTTGGTCTCTCTCCTGGGCAATAGTGCCACGGAGCCACACAGGCCCCTATTGCTTAGGAGTCTTAGATGTGCAGCTAGGGTTTCACCTGCCAACAATGGCCCAGCCGGGGTTTGTAAGCCTGCCCTGATCCCAGGGTCTTTGCCACGGAAGCCCCCTACCCCCATATAACTCTGTACGTAGGATTTGGACGCTACCTCGAAGGAAGTGCCGAGACTGAGGTTGAATACGTTTTTGTTTGTTTGTTGTTGTTTTTTTGTCACGGTTGTTTATGGGTTGTTATGGGTAGGGTGGAAAATTACAAGTGCGGCTCATTGCCATGTTTGTTTGTTTTTGGCTCCTCCCCTGCCCTGAGCCAGGTGAGCACTGATTGGTTGTACCTCGGGGGTTGGGCCGATGGTATTCAAAGTGGTTGACTCCCATTACTGGGGGGAAACCTTTCCTGACTCGGAAACACCGGCTCTACAGTGTGGCATTTCTTCGTCTTTTAAGTTGAAGCAGTAGTAGCATAGAATAGTTATATCTATCCATCCGTACCCTTGTTCCATGTCAGGATGTGTACGGTTATGAGCGTCCTTTTAACCAGCGTGCTGTTTGATAGTCCTCACCTGCGGTGACATCACCACTGCACGGGGCTCCTCTGCTCTGCTTCGACACAGAGTGTAACCCAACCCAACCCACTTAACAGAGGCCGGTCCCTCTCTCCCTCGCTCCCTCCGAGGTCTTTGTGCTTTGTGTGGAGACATTCCATGCATTCACTCTCCCTCAAACTCCCTCCCTCCCCCCCGCACCCCGCCCCCTTGAGAGGGTCTTCTGTTTGAATCATAATCCTATTAATCCCAGCAATTAAACGTGGCAGTGTGGGGTGTTTTGTCTAACTTTGAAAGGCTGGGAATCACTGAGGTGCAAGTTTTGTCGAGCCATCGGGAAACTTTTCTGGTAACTAAAACCAGACTCTTTACTGTAAGTGATGTGATGGATGAATCACTTCAAAACCACTCTCAACTTGTTCTGGGTTTTGTTTCTGTCTTTGTTTCTTAGCAGGAGGGGATCTGTCCAATGAGCTGGTGCGCCACTTTCTGATCGAGTGTACACAGAAGGGCGTGAGGCTGAAGGGCTGCCCCAACGAGCCTTACTTCGGTACGTTGTCCTCTCGTCTGTCCACTCTTAGTTTAACACTTGGCGACCCCCGGTGGCTGCTTCGCTGCACTGCACCATTGATCAGAGGCGACCTTGAAATACCGCCCTCTTCTGTTGAAAGGTGGTACTCACTTTGGCAGATTCGCAAATCTACTGAAGATAGTGTTGACATTGATTATTTATTTATTTTAAATTCAAGCTTTGTAAGTAATTTCATCAAATTGTATGTTGTTTTCAGGTAGTTTAACTGCGTTGGTCTGCCAGCATTCGATCACACCACTGGCCCTGCCCTGTAAACTCATCATCCCTGACAGAGGTGAGTCAAATAGAGACACAATGGTAACAGTTTGTGCCAACTCACGCCTTTTTTTTCGTGAGCAGCAATACCTTCCAATGAATAACATGTTGACACAACATAATTGAGAAATATTAGGCTTTGAGGTCACAGTTGTACTTATTTTACGATACACTGAAAATAGAATTGGGCAGGAAGGTCCCCGACGACATTTTAAAAGGCTCTGTTTGGTGTTGACAAAAATTATTCAGCCAATAATAGCCAAACAATAAGGTTCCTGCATGGCCTTTATTAACCCTGCTCTCTCTCTCTCTCTCTCTCTCTATCTCTCTCTCTCTCTCTCTCCCTCTCCCTCTCCCTCTCCCTCCCTCCCTCCCTCTCTCTCTCTCTCTCTCTCTCCTCTCTCTCTCTCTCTCTCTCTCTCTCTCTCTCTCTCTCTCTCTCTCTCTCTCTCTCTCTCTCTCTCTCTCTCTCTCTCCCCCCATGTGTGTAGACCCCTTGGAGGACGTGGTAGAGAGCACCTCCAACTCGGTCACTAACTCTGCTGCAGAGCTGCTGAAACAAGGAGCAGGTGAGCATGCGTCTCTAGTCCACTCATGATAGGTCATCACTCAGGCGTCACGACGGATGAGTGAGTACCTCCACTAGCTCAGTTTCACTGTATATTTTGGCTTCTGCTCAATGTTTGTAGCTTACTTAATGTCTACAGAATAAAAGCAATCTGTCCCCGACCCGATGGACGCCGGCACATATGATCTCCGGTTACGTTTGGTCTTTGCCAACAAAATGTCGGTAAAACACAATTAGTGGAAGGCGAGTCCAACTAGCATGTGATAAAGTGGAAAACCAGTGTTTTTGGTTTTATTATGAATATAACACATACAAAATATTTCAATATGACCTGACTTGACTGTGACCTGAGCGGTGGTGGTGGCGGTGTCAGTGTGACAACAATTTCCCATTCCGATCAGACACTTGAGGAAGTAATTTAGCTGGAATGCAATGTCACAAGAAGAATACCTATTAGCACTGCGCCAAGAACACATTTTTGCACCCAGCCAAGAACAAATACAGGTACTGTGAGAATTGTTGTATTTGGCAGTAGAACTGGGTAATGCAAGTATTATTAAATTAATCAAGTACATTTATTATTATAGCCTTAAGTCTTGTCCTTTCAGGAATCAACAATATGGTCATTACATTCTCTAATTGTATTATATCACAATGGCCGCCTGTACCTGACTGAACAACCTATTGGTAACGGCCATTGCTAATTCTGAAACCTTAATATCTGCAATTCAATTCAATTTCAAGTCGCTAGCTCAAACATTTTGAAATATATACATATATATATCCCCCAGCACGACTCGGCACTGCATAATATAAAGAGCTGCGTAATATTTCCACTGAGTTCTGACCGTCAATCATTTAAACTCTTTCTAAAATGATTGTGTAGTCTAGTGATCAGGATTGTTTGATTCCCAAGTGAAAGGTTGTGGGTTCGAAACTGTGGGATCTTCAGTCTGCCTTCAGACATCCCTGAGCAAGATGCCCGACCCAAATATGCATCTTAAAGCTCAAATCAACAACTAAGCCAGTTTGGATCAAAGCATCTGCCAAAAGACCTGCAATAAACCGTAAAACCTGCTACGGCTAAACGATTTGGGGAAATAATCAAATCGCTCGATAGGCCAGGCCTATATGTTGAGATGAATCGATGCATGTATTGATATTAAAACATCTTTATCTAACTATTGAATTGTAAAAGAAAAAAATAAACACAAACCTTATTGATCTCCTGTCAGTATTCTTTATTTTTCAATCGCAGCCGTTGCGATTTGCAAACCGTGTTCTATTACATTGCGATGTCGGTCTGAATTGGATTGACAGCTCAGCCCTTAAGCCTTCTGCTCGGCCTCTGTCCCTCCCAGCCTGTAACGTGTGGTTCCTGGGCTCCGTGGAGATGGAGTCCCTGACGGGGATCCAGGCGGTGCAGAAGGCCACCGGCCGGACCCTGGCCTCCGACCCCCTGCCCACCTCCACCGTGGTCCACTTCAAGGTGTCCTCTCAGGGAATCACCCTCACAGACAACCAGAGGAGGTGGGGCCCAGGGCCACGCACACACGCACGCACAGACATGCACCGTCACACAGGAAGACACACACACACGCAGACACACAGATAGACACGCGCACATATAGAAAGACACACACACACGCACGCACGCACACACACACAGGAAGACCACACACACACACACACACACACACACAGTAACACACAGTAACACACAGTCACACATAGGTCAAGCACACACTCACTCTCACTCTCGCATAGAAAGACACACTCACACACACACACAGTCACACACAATAACACGCAGTCACACATATGTCAAGCACACACTCACTCTCACTCTCACATGGAAAGACACACTCACACACGCATACACACAGTCACAGACACACAAAGTCACACAAAGTCACACACACACACACATGCACACACAGAGTCACGCACACACACAGCCAGAGTCACAGTCACGCACATATCCATCCATGCTCTGTGTCTCATGCTCGGTCTGTTCAACCAATTGTACACTTCAATGCAAATTTGTTCTCTCTCTCTCTTTTCTTTCTCTTATTCTGTCTTTTCTTTCTCTTATTCTCTATTTTCTTTCTCTTATCCTCTCTCTTTTCTTTCTCTTATCCTCTCTCATTGTTTGGTTCTTCCCGTTAACGTTGGTAACACAGTGAATCCCTGCTCTTTCCAGGCTCTTCTTCAGGAGACATTACCCTGTGAATATGGTCATCTACTGTGCTCTGGACCCTCAAGACAGAAAGTGAGCACCCCCTTTCAAATGCATTATATACAAATATAGATTATACACGAGTATACATGCTAGTATACATTAGTGTGTTCATTTGCTGTAAGAAGTCAGGCTCTCTGGACAGGAAGAGATTGTATTTATTGGTATACATTTGTATTCAATAAGCGTTCCAGATCTATTTAATCGTCTAGCATGCACAATTATCGGAATAACATCCCCTTTTATTAAATGTTTTCCGCGTCATAGGTGGAAAAAGGATGGCTGTCCTGCAAAGTAAGTCTGATATGCTATTTCCTCTATGCGCACTGACGTTGAATCCAGATGTGTCAACATTTAATTTGCCATTTCCTTTTGTATTGAGCCGCTTCCTCATGATGTGCTCATGTGTCTCTATTCACAATGCAGGATCTTTGGGTTTGTGGCTCGCAAAACTGGCAACTCGATGGACAATGTGTGCCACCTGTTTGCTGAGCATGACCCCGAACAGCCAGCCAGTGCCATCGTCAACTTTGTCTCCAAGGTGATGATTGGCTCCCAGAAGAGTAAGTAAGCCTTGTGATGACTGGCTGGACTATGTAGAAATGGTGGGAAGAAAAAGAGGAAGAGAAAAACAAATTCATGCTAACGTTATCGCTAACTCAAACAGTTGAGAAGGCTGGGTGTGAGTGACTGGAAAAGATAAAAAGATGAATGAGTTGAGTCAACGTTTTTGGCACGAGATAAGAGAACCAATTGTACAGGACCTACATCTTCAGCCAGCACCGATAAAAGCAGTGCCATCAGGCAACCAAACCTTCAATGCTGGTTTTTTTTCTGGGTTGTATTGTTGGGACTGATGAGGAAATTGATAACACGAAATCAAACATTGTAGAGAAATGTACAAATTCATGGTTGTTATGCATTTTGTTATAACGTGATTTTCTTTGAACCCTTTTAACGCTAAACATGGCGACATAGCCTGGTGGTGTTTTGAAATGATCAGCATGGCAGGAGAATGGTCTGTTAAAGTTTAACCATAAAGGTATCTTTTCATGTGTATGGTTCTATTGAGGGTGTGATGCTCAAACTGCAAGCTATGTTCAATAAGTGAGGCATTTTAAGAAACAGCTGTACTATGAAATATTACAGGTTCATCTCATCAGTATCTATGCAATGTATTTTCCTATTTTATTTATCACATATCACATGTGCTGCACACATTTAACCCTGTCCTCAAATGTACACAAATGCCACATGTCGCCAATGGCCGTGTCAGTAACTAAACTGTTTTTTATTCGATGAAGTTGGGTGTTAACAGGACCACTTAAGATGATGTCTGTGTTGTTAGGAAAGAGTTTAGCGTGTGTGTTGAAAAGAACATAAAACCACAGACCGTAGAGGGAACATAATTAAATGCTAATTTATAAATAAAGTTGAAGTAAAGTTGATTAAAACCACACCAGTACTTTGGGTAAGACACTGCTAGTTACCTCACTTTACAGCTGTCAAATGAGTAATTTCTTTAGGGTTGTCATTACATAGACGTATATACATAGACGTGGGATTGACTGCTTCGACCCGTTGGCTTTGATGCATCAAAGTCGCCGTCTATTAGAGATTGGCAAAGACTGACCCTTAGACCAATTCAAGTAAACAGAGGAGCTGTGTTTTTTTCTGGATAAAAAGCACCATGACGTTTATATTTGTCATCGGATTCCAATGAGTCGTTTTATATTATCAGATTTAACCGGATTTATAAATATTTTATCAGAATATTCTGTATTTATTTTTTACTCCACTTAGATCATAAACCCTTTTAGTAAAAAAGAATCAAAAGACTTGTAATCATTTGAGAAATGTACACTTTATGGTGAATGTTATCCAGAAAAATGCCAGCTCCCCCTGTGTGCATGTGTTCCCCCCACTCCACCCAATTAGGGAACTTGGTGTTTTTGTTTTTTATTTGTTTGTTTAAAGTATGTATAATATATATATATATATATATGAAAATATGGCCATAATGTTAATATAACGCATGCTTTAGTGGTTCTTAGTGAATGCCCCAGATTACTATATGATATTCTTTAAACATCTGTCAATGACATATCCAACATCTCTTCTCTGGAATGATGAAAGGTCTGAGATATACACAGAGGGCTATTTAAAAGGATATGGATTCTGTCATGTTGTTGATAAGCTCTCTATTATAAGCGCATTATTGTTTTAATATTGTCTGAACCCATATGAGCTTTCTTTATATATTTTTAAATGTAGTGCATTTTGTATGCGCCCCTGTCTATAACATGCTATCTAAACGGATTATTTGTATATTTCAGATGTCAGTTATGTAAATAAACAAAAGGGAACATTTGTTTGGCTTTTTCAATATTTAAGAGAATTTAAATGTAGCCTGTCGAGAATGCTATAAGATAAAGATAGTTTAATCATACAAAATAGAATCATGCAGTCAGATAACAGGTATGTACAACTTCTTAGCCAATATCTTGATCTTTCATCAAAGCGATTAAACATTGAATTACAGTGATAAACGTCAACGGTGAAGTACCATGAGAAACCAGCAGAGGGGGGTCGAAAGCCACCCTATTTTCTACACTCTTCCACCATACTCGGGTGTATTCTAGAGAGTATGAAAGAGATTGTGACGTGGCTGTTTCTCTCGTCAAAATAAACTCGCTGATTAAAGACGCTTCAAACGAATACATCTCCAGCGTGTTTTTCTAATTTCCATATTGTATATTTCCAACAATGTGCAATGTATGTGCATTTTATCTCCCTCTGTCCTTCAAACTTCCACCTACACACGTGGCCGCCGCGGTGCGGGGCTAGCTGCCGAGCGGGGCACAGGGAGAAAGGCCATCAGCAACAGGCCTGGGCAGGTCTCCATGGACGGGGCCGGTGGCACTGAGCATGCACATGCATTTGCATATATTGCAAATTGCAGGAAAGAAGAAGAGAGAGGGGAAGTGGGGGTTAATGGGGGGGGGGGGGGGGGGGGTAGAGAGGTTAAGAGCGGCCCCTCATGTGCCTCCACAGGTGGTGAAAGTGAAGAATTCCCGGGGAGGGCAGGAAGGAAGCCGTGGCAGCCCAGGTGTGGTGATTCTCCCTCTGTTATTTACTGTGGAGATGCTGGGGGAACTCCACACACACACACACACACACACACACACACACACACACACACACACACACACACACACACACACACACCCACACACAGATACAAACTCAGACACACACACACACATACAGATACACACTCACAAACACTACACACACAGCATGGAGCACTGTCTAGCCTGCCCACCATATAGGTAAAATACAGTGTGTGTGTGTGTGTGTGTGTCCGTGTAGGCCAATGCACAATGTGTGTGTGTGTGTGTGTGTGTGTGTGTGTGTGTGTGTGTGTGTGTGTGTGTGTGTGTGTGGTTGTGTACTGTGTGTGTGGTGTCTCCTGTGCAGGAGAGGGTTATTAAAATGTGAACAGCAAGCGTGTTTGTAGTTTGCTTGTGACATAAAAAGTAATAATAAACACTTCCGAAAATTCTCTAATTAGGGTCGGGGGGGTC
>NC_136947.1:6012729-6057729 GCF_949987615.1 Pollachius pollachius | reverse complement strand
CCTTGATTCTGGTGTTAAGGCCTTCCCTCTCACGCTTGCTGCTTTATAATGCTGCAGCTCACCTTCTAACAATACATCACCCCCCTACCGGCCTTCCTTCACTGGCTCCCTGTACCTTTTAGGATTGATTTTAAGATGTTATTGTTTGTCTAAAAAGCATTGAATGGGCTAGCTCCGTCCCAGCTCTCTGACCTTTTTACAGCCATACAGCCCATCAAGGTCACTCAGTTCTGCTGACCTGCTGCTTCTAGATGTCCCCAGATCAAGGTTGAAGCATCGGGGATGTCGTGCCAATGCAGTTGTAGCCGCCAAACTCTGGAACGGGTTGCGTCTGCATGTCAGGCTGGCCCCCACATTGCCTGTGTTTGAATCCTTTCTTAAAACACATTTTTACCCTTGGTTGCTAACTCAGTATGTGAGTTGCATCCCTTTGTTCTTTTTGTAATTCATTATTGTGTTGTTTATTGATCCTTTGATTGTACAGACCTTTAGCCGTTGTTTTTAAATGTGCACTGCAATACATTTGATTCGATCGATCCATGTTAAGTAGTAGGCATTTGAGGATAAACACCCTGATATATATCAGGGACCACAGCTGAATATCATCCGTGCGGCTATCACTGGCACATTTACAGAAATGTCTATTGATGTGCACTCTCCCTGTAAAGGAATACATCTTCTCAGTAACAAAAGGCCTGCTAAGTATTTACATTATGTAATACATACCTTGTTATTCTTTCATTACTCTAATCAGCATACCATTTTGATTCGACACACACATGAGCCACTGTCTAAATCCACTGGTGGAGGTCAAGTTTGTCATCCAGATGTGATGAAACTACAATCTTATAGTTAGTCTATCATCTTGTTGGCTACAACAGGGGTTCTCAACCTTTTATGCCACGCAACCCCATTTTTCACTACCCAAATGCAGAGAATAATAATTAAAACAATATATTTCACATCTGCTATAAACCCTCCTTTTACTTTGAAAGTAATACTGGGGCCTTTTCTGGATTGTGACTCTTGGGGTCCAGGGGGGCCCATCCAGTGATGGTAGGCACAGGAACGTGCCTGTGAGCTATGTTACCCCCGTTCAAGTTCATGTTTTAGGAACCCAAAGCCTAAGGACCCCTGGGGCCTATTCCCGGGACAGTGGGCTGTGTCCTGGACCGTTCCCCATCTGAGACCCTCCTGAGATCATTTTTTCCGGAACCCGGACCCCCATGGGCCTGGGGGTCCCTGGGGACCCATCCAGGCACAGCAGGCCCCTGTCCTTGGACCGTTTTCCAGGGAACCAGACCCCAACCCTAAAACCGAAACCAAACCCTAAGGCCAAACCCTAAAGCCAAACCCTAACCTTACCCAAACCCCAACCCAAACCCTAAAACCCTAACCCTAAAACCTCACCCTAAACCCAAGCTACCAAACCCTTACCCCAAAAATAAATGTATATTTACTTAACTATATTTAACTTTTTTTATCAGAAGTTTACCGCGACCCCATATGCGTGTCAGGCGAAGATTGAGCCCTGGGCTTATAACAACACACATGCATTGCTAAATATTCCATCACATTCATTGTCCTGGCAAAGTTCAAGATCAGCCTTTGCCCTTCATTAGCATTTTCCAAGTGCTAAGAAATCGATAACGCCCCATTTTTTTGTAAATGTATAGCTGATTGGACCTCCAGGAAGTTATTAAAAAGGAGTAGGAATCTCGCTGATGTCTGACACAGTTCAACCGATTCACATGCATCCGCAGGCTAGTTGGGGGAGTGACTAAGTCAATGCGTCTATATATTGTGATGTTTTGTTCGGTTGCTTTAAGTGAGTGAGTCAAGCGCCAACTTCACCAGAAGTCACTAAAGTACGACACTAGTGCAAGGAGTTTGTATCAGCAGCAGCGCAGTGAAACCTTCCGTCCTTACTCAGAAAAAAAACAGACCAAACTCTACAATGGATGCTTGTCTACGCTCGCTGTTGTTTTGCGCGTCTTTTATTTTTGTGGCGTTTTCGCGGGGATCAGGTGCGGCGGCGGTGGGACCGCTTATAAGATGCGAGCCATGTGATGTAGCCGCGCGTCTTTTGTGCAAGCCGCTGCCCAAGGACTGCAGCGAGAGGCTCCGCGAGCCCGGCTGCGGCTGCTGCATGACCTGCGCGCTCAGCTTCGGACAACCGTGCGGCTTCTATACCGGGAGATGTGGCGCGGGACTCGCCTGTCAGCATCAGACCGGGGAAACGAAACCCCTGCACGCCTTGATCGAAGGACGGGGAGTTTGTGCGAACGTTACTGACAAGAGAGTTTCTACCGGCGCTGTTCCTCCGCCAAATGAAATACCAGGTAAACCGTTTTTTTCTTTCTTAAGAGCTACAGGCTTGCTATAACATAATGATAGAATAGCCCTGGAACGATATAGCTATGGATCATAGCCCGAAACAGACGTTTTTTAAATATGTATGTCGGCCTTACATTATAGCCTACATTAAACATGCATACTGTACTCTTTATGTAGGTTTAATTAATGTATGTATATTAAGTGTAGGTATATATGTATGTGTGTGTGTTTGTGTGTGTGTGTGTGTGTGTGTGTGTGTGTATATTTATGTAAGTAAGATTGTATGTATGTATGTATGTATGTATGTATGTATGTATGTATGTATGTATGTATGTATGTATGTATGTATGTATGTATGAATACGTATTATGCAAGTTTGTGGTATTTGTCTCATTTGTGTCGTATTTGGTGCAAATATCCCTTTTGTGTAAAGTAGTTCATATTCCGATGAACTACTTCTCAGTACATAATATGTTTTTGAGGGTATGCTGTAGGGATGGAGAAATAGATGACTGTAATTTACTGCAACTGACTGTCATGCATGCAATGGAAAATGTACATGATTACGCAGCACCAATACCTTTCTAGAGGTTTCTATATGTCTGCATGACCTGAAGTCCCTTGCTTTCGTCCAACTAATTCACTAGATGTCATTCATGAAAGAGCTTAGAAAAATAAAAAGACATATTCAAGTATGGCTTTTTGGCCGTGCAAACCTTTCATCCACGCAAAGTGCACGAACAACAACCCAACAATGAGCGCATGAATAAACGCTGACGTCAAACCCCTCCTGGCAGCAGAGAATGCGGAGAATTCGGAAGTGGAGCTGAACTTCACCAGCGCGGGGGTACCCAGCTCGCCGAGCCCCCCCAGACCCGCCGGACCCCCAAGTCTCAGGCCCCTTCACCCCTTCTTCAACTCGGCCAAGGCGGAGATCGTGAAGCGCGACCAGCAGAACCTCTCCGGGGAGATCAGACAGGAGTCAGAGTATGTAAGTAGCAGACGCGCAAAGCGCCTTCACTTCTTATGAGTGGGACTGAGACCTGGTATTTTTGTCCGTTTCTCTACTCACCCAGCTCTCTCTCTCTCTCTCTCTCTCTCTCTCTCTCTCTCTCTCTCTCTCTCTCTCTCTCTCTCTCTCTCTCTCTCCTCTCTCTCTCTCTCTCTCTCTCTCTCTCTCTCTCTCTCTCTCTCTCTCTCTCTCTCTCTCTCTCTATCTCTCTCTCCCTCTCTCTCTCTCTCCCTCTCTCTCTCTGTTTTGGTGTTTGGTGTTGGATGTTTTTTTTTTTTGGGATGTTTTTTGTTTTTATGCTCTCTCTCTCTCTGCGGGTGATGAAATGTTTGGGGTAGCGTTGCGGAATGCTGTTGGCCGGCCCTCGCCCCGGCCAATAGGAGGGCACGGTACTGGTGAGGCGGTGGGGTACGGCGGCGGTGGCCCAGTGGCTGACCCCCAATGTGCGGCCGCGCCGGTTTGGTCCCGAGGCGTCCGCGTGCCGCCCCGGGGCCCTGGCCGGGCCCTAGAGGAACCCTGTGATGGATTGGCCCCTGCTAGCTGTTTGGGGAGAGACACACTGCTATTTTCATACCGTCTCTGGACGGAGGAGTGTGTGTGTGTGTGTGTGTGTGTGTGCCTGTGTGTTTTTCTGTGTGTTTGTGTGTATGTGTGTGTGTGTGCATCTGTGTGATCCGGTCTGTGTGTGTGTGTGTGTGTGTGGGGGGGGGGGGGGGGGGGGGTGTGTCTGTATGCCTGTGTGCGTCTATGTGTGCGTGTGCCTCTGTGTGCCTGTCTGCGTGTGTGTGTGCGTGTGCCTGTGTGTGTGTTTATTTGTGTGTGTGTGTGTGTTTCTGTGAGTGTGTGTGTGTGTTTTTGTGTCTTTGACCGGGGCCACTTTGATTAGTGACTCGGAGTCCTTGGCTCACAGAAGCGGCAAAGTGATGTGGGCTCGGAGAATGCCCGTCGTATCCTCCTGTCATATTTGTGGCACAGAGAGTTTTATAGCTCACATTTCGGTACAAAATAAATTCTTGCAGGCGACCACAAGTTGGTCGGAATAACGCATCTCTCACCCGACAAACTGTTGTGGATATCAGACTGTTTATTGAGGAGGAGGACTAACCCGGCCCATAATTTGATATAATAATAATGTTTAAGTGACATCATATTGACACGAAAATGTTCAGATCTTTGGTCACAGTGAAATATTTGTTATTTTCGCAAGATGTGTCCGAAGTGAATCACGATCTAAAGTATGCATGAGGTGTCTCATCAGCTCATAGCTTTCAGTGTAACCCCAAACCTCTGCTTCTTTTGACATGTGATGTCGGGGTTCATATACAGATGTTGTATATTAATATTGTGCAAAAAAAAAAAAGAATAAAATCAAAACATCCCCTATGATTATCAAGATAATAACGTCTTGAGTCAGGGCGGTGCGGTCGCCGCTCCAGACGGATTAGTCAGTTTAAAAAACGATGACCACAAACGTCGTTCATAAAAAAGAAAACTGTATGGTAAACTGTTTTTATGTTTTCTCTCTGGAGCTGGAGCGGTGTGGTGGGACGTGCTGGGCAGAGCCGGAGATGTTTGGATGTCCTGGAAACATTCCGTGTTTTTTTCGGTTATGTTCACTTCCTTTTCCTGTCTTCCTGTGTCAGGGTCCGTGTCGGAAGGAAATGGAGAACGTTCTCATCAGCCTCAAGACGGCCGACATCCTGAACCCCCGCGGCTTCCGCATACCCAACTGCGACAAAAAGGGTTTCTATAAGAAAAAACAGGTAAACAACAAACAATATCTCAGATCCACACGTCGTACGACAATGCTACAGCCAAACTTTGAAACTGTACGGCGCCTGGGAAGGAAGACAGGAAGTGAGAGGGGAGGAGTTACGCAGTGAGATATTCTTCCGAAGAGAAAGTAGCGGAAGTAATGATTTAAAACAAATGTATTTGCTACCGGGGCCTTCTACACTGGTTTGAATTTAAACCGTTAATACAGAAACCTTGTCTAATGTCGGTGTTGCCCTGACAGGACGCTGTAGTCTTCCCCGTAGCAACAGCAAAACTTTAGTTTACCAGTGCTGGCCGGGTTTGTGTTCGCTGTCGGCCCCGGAGGGAATGCGAAAATGAGTAGAAGATCCTCTTGTTTTAGTTACCAGCCCTCTTCTTGATGAATGGTCAGCCTTCGTGCTTTCTGTGGTTCTGCCAGCGGTTGTTTCCAGTAGTGGTCCATTCCATGTAACCCGCAGCTACAGGTCCCAGTCCCCAGCAACACGATTGGTCCAAACTCATTTTAGGCCAAGCAAACTGAAACGCCCATGTTCATCTAGATTTGAGCTCAACAGCCACCAGTGCTTAAATGCCTTACGATAATCTATACTCATTTATTTCAACACCCCCAACCCCAAAAACGTTTGGGGACGTTTACACCCCCGTGCAGTTATACCCTACCCTGAGCCATAGCTTTCGGCACGCTCCAGGGCTGATGAGCAGCTGTCCCCTCTCCCGCGTGTGCGTGTGTGTGCGCGTGTAGCCTGTTGGTAGTCCTTACAGCCTCATCGTCATAGCCCCACTCCTGCGTGTGCGTGTGTGTGTGTGCGTGTGTAGCCTGTTGGTAGCCCTTACAGCCTCATCGTCATAGCCCCACTCCTGCGTGTGCGTGTGTACGTGTGTGTGTGTGTGTGTGTGTGTGTAGCCTGTTGGTAGCCCTTACAGCCTCATCGTCATAGCCCCACTCCTGCGTGTGCGTGCGTACGTGTGTGTGTGTGTGTGTGTGTGTGTGTGTGTGTGTGTGTGTGTGTGTGTGTAGCCTGTTGGTAGTCCTTACAGCCTCATCGTCATAGCCCCACCGCTGCCCAAGTGAGGTAGACCCCAGCCTCCTGGCTCAGTGTGAGAGGAGGAGGAGGAGCCCTGGAGAGCCGTACTGCAGCACAGACCCCAAGGCGAGGGTGGTGGAAGCTTCTGGAACAACGTCCAGTTTTTAAAAAAAACGGGAACCCTCCCAGGGAGACAGACGTCAAGGTGGCCGACGCGCTCGCCCCATAATTGCCGGACTTTTGAGACGCGGGCACCGAAATAGCCCGGCGGGTGTCTCCACCCCCCCCCCCCTCTCCACCACCCCCCTCCACCCACCCCCCCCCCCCAGTACTGGCGCAGCGGTCCAGCCCAGCATGTAATAACTGAGTGGTTCTGACGCATTCATATGGGGCCACTTAAGAGTTCCTCCTTGACACGCCATCGCTGAGAAACGGGAAATTTTTTTCAAGAATAATGATGATGCTTTTTTTTAAAAAAATTTGCCACCTAACGGCTTCCCGCCTGATGGAAGCTGGACACGTTCCCCCCCCCCCCCCCCCCCCCCCGAGGTCCGGAATGTTCTGGTGGTGTCCTTATGGCACCTCTGTGATGCAGGCGGCGCCACGTTCTGGCCCGTGATGTCTGTGTGCGTCTGTTTGTGTGGAATGGACACAACACAAAGCGACGTCAACCCCAATCCCGAGATATGTTTTTGTTTTGTTTTTTGTACATCTTGAACACGTGCGCCGGATGTTAGTGTAGCCTTGAGGCAACTCGTCAGGGTGTAGCGCTCTGTACAGCGAGAAAACGCGATAAACAAATCCACAGAATGCATTGCTAACAAACATGACTGTCGTTCCATTGCATAAATACGCACGCGAGAGAGAGAGAGAGAGAGAGAGAGAGAGAGAGAGAGAGAGAGAGAGAGAGAGAGAGAGAGAGAGAGAGAGAGAGAGAGAGAGAGAGAGAGAGAGAGAGAGAGAGAGAGAGAGAGAGAGAGAGAGAGAGAGAGAGAGAGAGAGATTCACTGCAACAGATCAGCCCGTGAAGGACACTGCAACAACACAAAACTGAATAGGCTCGGACCGCCAACCCCCCCCCCCCCCCCCCCCCTGCTCCCTGATCCACCATCGGGATTGGTCGGCGAGCTCGTCTGCCGCGGTGGCGACGGTAGCGGCGGCGTCTCCCCGGCATCGCTCCGGCCCTTCAAATGAATGGCTGAATGTTTTACTAGAGTTTTACGTTGACCTTTAGTCAAATTGGCAGTAAAATAACAGCCCTGGGGTAGCTCCGTACAGACTCTGCAAGTCATTTGTAGTACCCATCATTTAGAGCTGTGGGGTATAATCAGCAACAGATGATTTGTGCTGGCCACCAGCTTCTGGAAATAGATCCGGCGGGCTCGCGCAGTGAGTTGTTCGCGAAGAAACGGGGGACTGGAAGCAAATCTTTTAACCAGGTCTCTCTGTGTTTACCTTGAAGGTCTCCGTACTGTAAATGTCTGTCTGTGTGTGTGTGTGTGTGTGTGTGTGTGTGTGTGTGTGTGTGTGTGTGCGTGTGCGCGTGCGTGCGTGCATGTGTGCGTGGGTGTGTTTAAAAATACCACAGCCCAAATGGACGGGCCGGTCTCGCTCAACGTTGCACAAGCTGACCCATTAATGCCTCTTAACTATTTCTGTTGCCCTCCCTTACCTCAGACCGGCCTGCTGCCCATTATGCACAATATTTAACTGGGTTTATAAATTGACCACCCCCCGACCATCACCACCCTCACCCCTGTCTCTCCTCCAACCCCCGCACATATTTCACACATCACTTGGGCTCACCCCACCCCCCTGTCTTTCCTTCCCTCTCACTCGCTCTCTATCTCTCTCTCCCTCTCTCTCCTGCAGTGTCGTCCGTCCAAGGGCCGTAAGCGAGGCTTCTGTTGGTGCGTAGACAAGTATGGCCATCCCCTGCCAGGTTTCGATGGCAAGGAGAAGGGAGATGCCCAGGACTTTAACTCAGAGAGCCAGTAGGTCCCGAGAGATGCAGGGAGGGGGAGTACTGTAGAGAGAGAGAGTGAGAGATCGAGAGAGAGAGAGCTTGGACAATATACGGATGGCTGCTGGTAATTGTTTGCACAGTGGACCAAGGCAGAATGGGGACTAGATTACAAAGAAAGGGTTTTTCTGTAGTCTCCTGAAGAAATTGGCTCGTTTGTTGGGCCAGACCAAGGCTGGCCATCGCCCTGACAGAACAAAGTCACCGTTTAAGTGTTTGTGGTTTTTTCATTACAAATATTGAGGTCTTCACATACACTTTTAAATTTTTCCTTAGCATTGACAATGGGCCTCTGTTTTGTTTTTCGCACAATTAGGTGCCACTATTTGTGTGTGCACGCTTGGGATGTTTAATCATTTGCTTGTGACTTTGAGTGTTTTTTGGTTTGTTTTGTTTTATTTGGTTGAAAGAAAGTTAATGTGTAGTTGTGTCTCTGTGATTATGATTGCTGGCAAGGCAGGTGTAAACTTGTATGTGTATCTTTTGTGTTATGTGTGCAATATGTTTTCGAGAAGGAGCATTTCTGTGCTTGTGTGACTCAAGGCCCCTAGGTTGGTACACAGCCCATTCCTAGTAAGCTATACCCTGCATTCCTATTGTACACAGGTGACTTACCTACGCCGTCGTTCATTTGTTTGTTTGACACTTAAGATAAGCTTTGGAGGAGGGGTTTGTTTGCGAGGAAGAAATTCCAATAATAAACCAAGGAGCTCTTTCCTTTGATCAATACGATGTACATTGGGGATTTCTCCAGTTTTTTAATAAGCTAGGCTGTTGTGCTAAAGGCTACAGCAACTTCTTGTTTTGATTTTTCATGTGATAACATGTGCCAAGTGCCTTTCAGGTTAATACGATGTGTGCATGTACATTGCAACCCTCAGACGTCTATTTTTAATTAATAAAGGCAGTGTAAACTGAAGCATGTGCCATGTCTTCTGTTCTGTGAGAAAGGCGTTAAGTGGATACACCAATGAGACAACATCATTAGTTACCAGCTACATTTATTTGAAGCACATTGCATATCAACAAATTTACAGCCTCCAAAATATATACACATGAACAAAACGATAAAGCGGCCACGGTTCTGGCTTGAGTTTCAGACAATAACACACCAAAGGACAACTGAACCGTTCTAATAAATACAGACAAATAAAAACGTCTCTTTTATGTACAACTCCTGAGCAAAATAACATGAGATGATCCGTCCCTAGCCTGGCGGATCCAGAGGAACCAGTGAACAGCGAGCTGAGGTAGACAACCCAGGCCAGCAGAGAGCCGTCATCGCAGAAACCTCGCGGCGGCCTGAGTGAGTGCTGATATGTTTGCGTTTGGTCACCACACGCATACTTGCGGTGCTTTAAGTATCGCCCACCCCCTGACCCATCCACACCCCCCCCCCCTCCCTCCCACCCACCCTCCCCCCTCCCTCCCCCGTCAGCCCCGCTCCAATACCGTTGAGGAAATGTCAATGGAGATACATTCCAACACTGTCAACATGTTGGATGAATGAGTCGTTGTGTGGTGGCAGTGCACAGCCCCGTGTTTGAATGAATGAATGAATGAGCGAATGAAAAAAAAATAAAACACACATGGCTTCAAGATTGTGAAGCCTCTGAAACAGGCCTGGAAGTGCTGCAGACCTGTGGTCTGTAGCCATGGAGTTATTTAGCTGACTCAAATGTATACAGTGCTGCCCTATTTACAAAAAAAAAAAGTAGGCAAACATATTAAAAAGTCTAAAAATTACAAGCAGGGTCCCGAGAGTGCGCGTTGACAAATTTAGAATAAATAAGACTCGATATATACATTAGGTCAATAAATTAAAATGATTTGTTTTCTCCTGAATTCACATAAAATCATTTTATGTGAATGTGGGTGTCTTTGCGGCTATATAACTTATTTAATATGTTTGTTTGTACGTTGTAATGTATCAATGGTGCATCTCTATTTACCTGAAGCTCAGGTTCATACGTTTACCACAGTATAAATATATATAAACTATTTGTTTGTCTGTGTTTGTTTGTGTATTTGTGTGTGTGCATGTGAGCGCTTGCATGTGTGTGTGTGTGTTTGCGTGTGTGTTTGCATGCACACCGTTTGTATTTCCATGTCCATGCTCTCAGTGTGTAAGCTCCTGATTGCACTCTGAGTCCGTAGGCAGGTCATTTGATCCCGGAATCCTCTTCCCATTCCAGGAAGAGACGCACCAGCAGCGAGCGGGAGGATCAGTCAAGGAGGACTCACACTGAGGAAGGGGGCGGGGCAAACCAAGAGAGAGGGAGGGTCAATGACACAAGTCATTAGGGAGAGGCACGGCACGAGCAGAATATGAACATGAAACTGAAGGGCTTCGTGGTACGTTGCTTACCTGCTTGGCTTTGTAGTAGCCGTACTTGTCACAGTTGGGGAGGTAGAATGTTGTGAACTTGTCTCCTAGTGCCTGCTGGGAGCTCGCGATGCCGTCCAGCGCGTTGTGCAGTTCAATGTGACAAGGACCCTGCAGAGCAAAAGTGAACTGTTAGAACAGACGATGGATGCACAATGTGGTTGTTTATTAAGTCTGCATTAGGTTGATTCATGGCTGATTCTGGTCCGCGTTGTTCTCTGTCGTTCTCTCTTATTCACACAAAGCTAATTTGTTTTTTCAGTGTTTTAATTGTTTGTTTCCGTTGTTTGTTTTTTGTTATGTTTGATTTGAGATATGGCTTTGGCAGTTAATAAAGAATCAAATGAAAAATGTCATCAGACTCTCGAACAAGTTCTAAAGCTTTCTTTGTAATAGTATTAATTTCTTTGTAATAGTAAAAGTATTAATACTACTAATACTACTAACTGTCTCACCTGCTGCACCAGTTTCTTCAGGATGGAGTTGACCTTGGCTTTGATGGTCTCCTGGGCCTCCGCTGCGTCCCTGGGCTCCAGGGGGCCGTTGAACCCTAACAGATAGTGCAGGGAGCCGTGGTCCGGGAGGCCGTCCACGTCCTCTGCAGGGGGAGGGGTCACAGCTCAGATTAATACACAATCATCACAGTCATTTCTTACAAATGACAGGCTTAAAAAAGACAACAATAAAAATTGACTGATACAAACAGGACCCAAAAATGCGTCGTTTACTTAAACCACTCTAGGTGTAAGAGTGCACTAGGTTCACTTAGACAAGATATTGATTCAGCAGACGAATCATTGACACAAAAAACAACCGTAAAAATGCTGTTGAATCCCACCAACAGCACCACAGAGAACAGCTTTCCCATAAGAGAGAGAGAGGGAGAGAGAGAGAGAGAGAGACAGAGAGAGAGAGAGAGAGAGAAAGAGAGAGAAACAGAGAGAGAGAGAGAGTGAAATGAGGGAGAGACAGAGAGAGAGAGAGAGAAAGAGAGAGAAACAGAGAAACAGAGAGAGAGTTGAGGGAGAGAGAGAGTGAAATGAGGGAGAGACAGAGAGAGAGAGAGACAGAGAGAGAGTGTGTGTGAGAGTCGGGGGGGGGGGGGGGGGGGGTCCTCACCTGTCCTCAGCTCCTGGGTGCAGACGCCCTGTCCCCTGATGAGGGCGTGGAGCGGCCTGGCCTCCCCGGGCCCGGCGGTGCAGCGGAGACCCAGGCCGCAGTGCGCCGTGTGGACCCCGCAGGACGAGCCCGTCTCCAGCGCACAGGCCATGCAGCAGCCGCAGCCGGGCTCCCGCAGCACCTGCCTGCAGTCCGGGGCGATGGCGGGGCACTGGCTGAGCTTCTCCGGGGTGCAGGGGGAGCAGCGGATGGGCTCGGGGCCAGCCACCGGGGAGCAGCTCGCCAGCCCCCCCAAGAACCCCACACTCGCCACCACCACCGTCACCACCACCACTGTCAACCTCCCGTGTATTCCAGACATCTCCCGGCTTCAGCGGTGTGTTCTCTTGAGTTTCTCTTTGGTCTTGTGTAGTTCTGTCCCTTTTTGTCCCACGCTGAGCGTCAACCTATTGCCGGTGCGTTGGGATGGTGTTTTTCTTCTGAAATTGATTTCCCTTAACTGGCTGTATTTATACATACCCTCCAGCCCCCGCACGAGTTAATCTTTGACCCGGTGGTTGAGCCTATGTAAAATGTTTTCGACCGACTAGTGTGGCTGGGGTGGACGGTCTTGCTTGAAGTGCGTAGATACCCGTTTCACAATGGCCGCGGTCAATATTGACTCTGGAACATTAAGTGATGTACCTCAAAACAACCCCCCGGTGAGGTTATGCACTGGACAACATCCAAAACTTCACCCCATGTTGGCATGTTATGTGAACAATGTAAAATATTCAGTACCAAATCACGAATATATGTTTATAAGAATTACATAAGTTTCATGATAAGCGGGCAATGCCACAAGAACTGATTAACTGTACATTTACATTTAGGGAATTTAGCAGACACTTGTCAAAACCGACTTCCACGTTTCATACGCACATCAACGGCAGAGTCAACCATGCAGGGCGACAGCCAGCTCGTCGGGAGCAGTTAGGGTGAGGTGTCTTGCTCTGGGACACCTCAACACTCACAGCTAGAAGGAGCACGGGATCGACCTAGCCACCTTTTGGTTACAAGACCTCCTGAGCTAAGCCAGGTTTAAAGGTCCCATGACATGCCACCAGGTGTGGGCTGATTAGCCGCTACAAGCCGTTTTGGAAATCTGTCCCTTATGACATCACAGGTGGGCGTGTCAACCTAGATGTCATAAGGGACAGATTTCCAAAACGGCTTGTAACGGCTAATCAGCCCACACCTGGTAGCATGTCATGGGACCTTTAATACAGGTGACTGTTGAGCAATGACGATGCAGGCTGAATGTGTCACATCATTACGTTGTTGACTGAAGAAACCCAATAACATATTGGTCACTGCAGTCCATTTGGTGAAGGGTCACCTTATCGTTCAGACAGCACAAACAACGGCCTCATGACCCTTTAACAGAGCCTTACCACAAACATTATGGATTCCTGCACCGCAATCACAACATGTTTGTGTGAAGACAGCCAGTAGTAATTGATTGTTGCTTTGGTGTAGTATTACATAGGACTTAAAAAGAGCCTGGCTCTGTTGTAGTCATGTTTGAATAGTCAGGTCAGAAAGGTGGGTCTAACTTTTAACATGTGTCAAATCAGGAACAGCTAAAAAAAATGTCAAAAAAGACTGATGTGCAACAACTTTATTTTTAGGACTTTTAATTAGAAATCATAGCTTCTTTCATTTTTGTTGTTTTCTTCAATAAAAAATACTTGATTGTCTGTGTGACTTCAGCCAAAATAAAGTTAGACATCAAAAATAAATTGAGCTTAAAGTAAACCTCTACCATCCCAGTGAAAATGCCCCATGATAAACAACATCACACCGTTGAAAGAAATTCAGAAAACAAGCAACGACCCGTTATGCATGTTCATATTCAACGACCAGCACATGTTTTGTCGCATCCTCAATGCTAAACATGAGCTCCAGCAACCAGCCAGGAAAATCCTCCTTGGGAGAGTTGAAAGGTTTGCGGGGAGAGGGGGGAAGAGGGGGAAAAGGGGTTAGTGCACATTGGTGTAGCGTTATATTGAACGACGCTGTATTGAGTAGGTGCTACTGATACTTCTGTCGCCTACATCTGATGAACGCCTCTTCTTCGTGCCTTTCTTTGGCTGCTCTGCTGTTGACCGGCGCCACGCTCTCTCTGCCAAGGAGTAGATCTAGAGAACAGATGCAGTTCAGTACAGACAGCACAAAGACGGTGTCAAGGAACGTTGGGGGAAAGGCATACCTTCATGTTTGGGAGGCCATGGCTCCACCGTCTGCCGGGTCGAGGCCAAGGGGTGTGTCCTGAAGAGGGGGTGTGTCCTGATGGAGGGGTGTGTTCTGATGGAGAGGTGTGTCCAGATGGAGGGGTGTGTCCCGAAGAGGGGGTGTGTCCAGATGGAGGGGTGTGTCCTGATGGAGGGGTGTGTCCAGATGGAGGGGTGTGTCCTGAAGAGGGGGTGTGTTCAGATGGAGGGGTGTGTTCTGATGGAGGGGTGTGTTCGGGTGGAGAGCTGTGGCCCGATGGAGGGCTGCGTAGTGATGAAGAGGTCTGATCGGGTGGAGAGGTGTGTTCTGATGAAGGAGTGGGTTTGGGGGGAGAGGTATGTTCTGAGGAAGGGGTGTGTCCTGATGGAGGGGTGTGTTCTGATGAAGGAGTGGGTGCGGAGGGGTGTTCGGTCGGAGAGGTGGTGGGCTGTGGCTCGGCTGCACGGAGGGAGCCCTGTTCTGACCCAGACTCAATCTGGACATTGTCCCCATAGCGCGTCTCTTGGAAGACGGCGTCAAAGTCCCGAGCCAGCTGCCAGGGTCTTGGCATCAGACAGGGAGAGACAGAGTCTTCCTCATCTTCCTCTCTCCCTCCTTCCACTCGGCCACTTTCCTCTTCCTTTTCTTCTTCTCCCCCCATTTGGTCCACTGTCTCCTTTGCACATCCTTTTTGGGTCACCTCTCTGTCCCCATCACCCTCTTCCATGTCATGGTCGTCATCATCCTCCTCCTCCTCCTCCTCCTCCTCCTCCTCCTCCTCCTCCTCGATACGTGTGAGGATTGCCCTCCACCGCATCTGTGGGACCACTTGAGTTATAAACCTTTTTCACAGAGGTGTCATCATAGGACAGACACAGGTTGCTCATAACACTAATTATAGGTCTGCTCCCTTAACGTACCAGTGCACACACACATTGGCCTTTCAAGGTGCTTTGACACATAAAACACCTGCCCATAGTACCCAAATTATATTTCAGAGGTTTCAGAGTTAGCCCTGCTAGACAGCTCTCTGAAAAGGCCCCACATCTGTGTGTGTGTGTGTGTTATCGTCACTGGTTTCGTCCTTACCATGGTAATCACTAATCAGTGTTATGTGTTACACCTGTGTTTGTGTTACACCTGTGTTTGTCTTACACCGATCTCCCCGTGAAGAGGGTGTATAGTCCTTTCCAATCCCATATTCATTGTACTTTTTGTACCGTTTTTGATTGAAAAACAATTAAAAAAAATATTTTGAATTGTTCATCAAAATTATGATTCCAAAATGCTTTGATTGCAATTTTTTCCTTTGATCATTAAATAATTGAATAATCACCACTAACACTCTTAAACTGTATTTTATATTTATGTATATTTTATAATATTAATAATCAACGCAGATGTTCACTTACATATTCCGACCGATGGTCCATTTGTTAGTAGTCTGCTGTCAAACAAACAGGTTGGTTATCTTTCTCTTGTATAACTTAATCAGGTTCACAGGGACACTCAGATTGTAATAATCGTCCATATTATCACATACCATAATTCCAAAGTAACATAATTGCAACATAATATTAAAGTCAAAAGTGTAGTATTAATTATAGTCAAAATAACAACTTTAAGGACTATTATGGAGACAACTCTGGAATTGGCCCAAACCAGTCTGACCTCCTAGTGTAGTTTGTGAGGTTCATCAAACCACTGTTTACCTTGGATTTCATCCCATTACTTAATGTCCATATCTGCGTGTTTGCCAACCTATGTCAAGCATACTTACCTTTCAGAGAACACCTTTGTTTTAGTGTGAATAATTGACTGTTTTTTTCCGAAAGCAAACCTGTAACAAGAGTTTATTCGCAACGTGAACTTGGACTTAAACTAACGCAGCTGTTTCTAGTAAATTCATTAAAGAATAGGCCTACTGCTGTCTTAATTGTTCTTACCAAGATTCCTGCTGTTTAACTTTTTTCGATTTGGATATTTTTTTACTAACAAATAGGAATCGAATCCAAACTAATAACGAAATCTGTATAATAAAGGTAAAGGCAAGCCTAACTCAGTTGAATTAGTCTTTTTGTTTGTAGTGTCTTTTATGGAAACAGCTCAGCTCTTGCCAGTTAGGAATGATGATCAATAACAATGAGATGTTTCAAATGATTCGTCATGTGGTTACTACAACTAAATAAATACCCATCGACTTAGTACCCTTTGTTGTTTGAGAACACAGATGTTCACATTGATTTATTTAAATTCTAGTCTACCGTATTGAACCGAATATAAGATGTTTGTTTTTTTTTCCTGGAAATGCGTGGGGTCGTCTTATATTCGTGGTCTAGACTTTTAAGTGTTAATATAGCCTACATTCACAACTTCCTGGTGATAAATCCATTTTACAAACTCCATCAGGTCCTATCTGCTGCTTCCCTTTCCCCGTAAGACCTGGGCCTTCACAGTAACCGTAGTTTGAGATAAACTGTTTTTGTTAGTAGCAAGGTCGGGTTGTTATCCGAGACCTTGCTCGCAGACCGCAACAGTAGCATCCATTAGAAGAGACCGCTAATTGCCGTCACTGTAGATGTTCAACTCACTTCATATACGAACTTGGATTCCGTGTTCTTAGCGGAGGTTATTTTCCAGCAGTGCCTTGTCTGGCGTGTTTGCCCCTTGCTCGACACCTCTCTCTACTCTGGGGGTGTATGGCCAGTAGAGTGGCTGTTCTTATCCTCCCGCGACTGTGTTTTTAATTATAGTGATTTTCAAGTAAAATTATTTGATCTTAAAAAAATATTTTCCAAAAATAAGTATTGAAAAAAGGGTTGCCTTATATAAGGGGAATCGAGGTATTGCGCTGTGAATGCTAGTTACTTAATTCAATATCGTTGTTAAGTTAAAAAAAAAAACTTCAAATAGTTGAATTCTAAATAGTTGTTGTAATATTTGAGACTTAGATTTTGTCTCCCCACATAACTGAGCAGCATGAAATACATTCCTATGGTTGTTAAACACAGTATTAATATAAAGTGTGTCGTAACCGATAGTACAGCTCTCAGACTGTTATTGTTGGTAGCCTTAGAAAGAGATGACTCCATAACAACTCCTGGTTGGCTGCCTGAGTGTAAGATTGCACAAGCCGAGGCATTGGTGACTTGGCACTTTACAGAGATTGAACTCCAGCAAAGGACACACTGAAGAGAAACCATGGGCCCTCTCAGGCCCAGTCAGATGTCTGTATGACTGGTTCCTCTTAGGCCCAGTCAGATGTCTGTATGTTGACCCTTAGACCACCTTCACCATCAACTGTTCCCTGCCAACACTTCAAACTTAGACCATTTCAGGACTAAGTATAACTTGATCAACAAACCATTAAAAACCAGCTTGACATTGTGCACCCCAGTATTGAATTTATTCCAAAATATTCAATAACCCTACTTTACAAGATACAACAATGTTTACAGTTTTTTTGGGCTAATTAAAAGTGCGTAATATTGATATCAAAGGGAATATAATCCAATTTTCAAATCAATCACTGTAAATTATTTTTTTGATTAGTTAACAATAAGGTGAAAAATATAATTATGTACAACCTCTCGGTCATCGAACATAGAAAGAAAACATACAGCTCCACATGTATTGGATGTAAGTGTGGTGGATGTGAGGGTACCGAATGTGAGGGTACTGAATGTGAGGGTAGTAAACGTATGAGTGTGTGCGTGCATGCATGTGTGTGTTGTGGTGGTATGCAATTTCTCCAAGCCTAATGTAGGTTAGTATGTCCTTTACGTGCCCCATTTCACTGCACTATTTTACAACAAGTTCAGGTTTGGCATTAACTAATGTATCAATAGCAGCGCACAAAGTCATCTGCAGCAGGAGGCATTGCTCCCTGGGTCAGCACAACATTGCCTCCCCTTACCACCCCCTCACCTGTGCCTCCCCTCTGTCCTCAAAGCAATGTCCCATGCCTCCCCGTCAAAGCTGAAGATTAAGAGTTGTACGCACAGAATGTTTGCGAAAGATCCACAATGCGACACAATGTAGATCTTTGCAGAGCTGCGGGCATTCATACATCCATGTCAAGTTCACGTCTACACCAGGGAGCGGTATAGTGTTTCTGACCCAAAATGTACATTAAAAGATGAGCAAACCTGAAACAGAACCGGAATCGTAAAGGGTTATTTATTTTTCGGATCCTTCTCAAAATGTTTGAATATAATCAGAGCCTGTCAATGGCAGAAACAAGCCCTGATAGAGGGGCGCTATTGTTCATACACTAATTACATTGCAGCCGGGTTTCGTGGATTATGGATGCAAGGTTTGCACTCAATACTGGACCAATTTCAAAAGATGTGGTCCGAAAGACTTGACTGCAAGTCTTTAAAGTCAGTCAAAAACTGACACCAAATGCTATCATCCTGCTAAACCATTCCCCATTTTGTCCTGCCGCCAGCGCCTCCACCACTAGTTATGGCACTGACTTGACTCCATATACATACTTATTGTGTTTATACATAGGTTAATGACTGACATTGACATTTACATGAGCACATCAGCACATGTGGATCAAAGTCATTGTATGACTTGACCTCATCCAGGACATCGAACATCTTTATGGCACAGTCCACTATGGACGGTTGATGACTGGACATGTCCTGCAGGACTTGTCCTGCAGAATATTCACAGTAGGATTTTTCATACTTTTAAATCACAAATAGCCTAGTGTGAATGCACACACGTTGGGGGGAGAATGAGGATTTTGTTGTGGAGTCTCAAGACCTCCAACTCCCATGTTGTTACCATCCTGCTCAAGGACTGAGACAAACATAACCCCCACTTGTGCATAAGACTATGGAAGAAGGAGAAGAACAAGGTTATGGATGACATGACAGAGCTAACTCTCTACAGGAGTAGCAGGACGGCTTTGGCTGTCATCCTCACCTCTGGCTGGCTGCCCATACATGTTGCTCTGAGTTTCTGTCTGTCTGTATGTAGGGACATCTGGATGTCAGCCTGTCTATTTTCATGGATGGATCTAATTGTCTATCTGGCTGCCTAACTGGCTGTCAGCCTGTCTGTCTACCAGCCGTCTTGCTCCTCCTCTGCCTGTTGGGAAGCACACACACACACACACACACACACACACACACACACACACACACACACACACACACACACAGACAGAGACACACGCTTTCACTCACACAAACGCAATGTAAGCTACAGTTCTACCTTCTCACCACATGAGTTCAGTAAAGCACTACTTGCACACCATAATATTCTGAGTAATTAAGGATAAAATATTCAATTGTAAAACGTATAATGCAACATTAGGCTGAAGACTAATTGACTACACTCTGTTATAATCTAGCGATAGGTATGTCTATAGTCCTATCCATTTAGAAAATAAGAATAATGAATAAACATAAGTCAGAAAATATGTTAAGAAAATACGCATTTTAATCGGGGGTACCCTATTATTTTTTGAGCTCACTATTAGAATATGTAATTTATATGTTTGCCATATAATATAATGATACACTTATTAATTATGAATTAACTGAGTGACACAAGAGCGCAGGTAGAGGCATTGGTATCCATTTTAACTCTAGAGTGCCCCCTACAGAATTGGACTAACAAGGCATCCAATTGACACTCAATTTAAAACATAACAGCAACGTCTATTATAGGCAATTTCTATTAAACCATGGTTACAGAAACTCAGACGTTCGTCACTTGTTCCTGTCAGAGACAAGAAGAGACAAGATGAGATAATGTTCTCAGCACGAATATGGTGAGAAAAAGCTTTTTTATTGTTTTAATTAAAACAAATTGCTGCCGCATGTTTCCTTTCAAGTTGTGCACGAATCGCTCGCCTCGTGAGAGCGTCCCGTGTTGAAGGACATCGCACCCGTAATGTTTTGATAACACCATATAATGTTGTATATGGAAATGTGAACACCTTTAAATTCATACAATTTTTATATTATAGCCTACTTAGAAAACAAGGTCATCTTTGAATATCGCTTTGAAGTTCAAGTTCAATTCCAGTAGCATTTAAAAACACGATTTTTTTTTGGTCAATGTTCTCTGATTAAGATACAATAATTAAAATTGCAGATATCAGAGATACTATATTAATTGATCGTGTTCGGAAATTTAAATTATGACAGGCCTAAGAAATCGACACTGTAATTGACCGAGTGGCTGACGTAGGTCGAGCAACGGGGTCACGGTAAACTGTCCAGTTTTGGGCTCGGGACAACTTACCTGAGCGGTGAGTGAGCCCAAAGTTCCAAAACCAGCCAACTTACCGGATCCCCGTAATTCTTCCCGTGCGTCACGGTTGGGTTATCGAGCCGTTTTCTCTGATCACTTGACATACAGAATGCGCTCCTAGGCCAGCAGTAGGTTCGTTGCTTCAGTCTTGATTGCTTTGGCCTGTTTTTGGAATTCCCCGCTACGTCGGTTAAAATTGGTAGGCCTACAGCTTGAATTTTCTTATCCGTGTTTTGACCACATGAATGACTGAGAAATGAATCTCGTACATCGATGAGTTCAGAATACGTCGTTTTCAAAGTCATTATCTGGATGTTGTTCTCATGCATATGATCACATACACTTTAAAAAAAGAGTACACGGAGCGAGAAGTGTGATGTGGCCAGCCATCCGCCGACGGAGACTCCGCTCACTCACCTGTACACAACGACACCACAAAAATCTGGATCCGCTCAGGTAGGCCTGTTTGCTGGTCAGATAAATTAGCCATGTGGTAACCCTTTCATTAATCTTGGATCCTATAACCAATTTTATTCTCCCAGATATGTGAGAGTCCTGAATTCCTGAGCTGTGTAAACGCCTGTTGGAGCGAGAGTACAGTCTGCGAGATGGTGAGAGAAAAATGATAAATGAATACAAATTTACTCTTCGGTGCTTGCGACTATGCTCGTGGTCTTACAAATGATTATGTCCTGTTCCCGCCGGCATCAGAAGAAACTGCTGAAACATTTCGTGGTGCTCCAGACCCATGGCCACCAGGGAATCGTACCAGAGACCACCACCCTGGAGGACATGAGTTCCTGGCTCATATCTCGCACATGCCCGAACCGTCAGATGCCCAAACTGTGAGTTTGCTTTCAAACTTCTTGCCGTCATGTCCATTCTAAAGCTATTGCTAGAGGCTATTGTGTGCAAGGCAGGAAGTATTAAGTTGTCTGTGTTTGAATTTAAGGTTCCCTCTGACGGAATCAGGGGGGACTGGTGACACTAACCAGTTGGTAAGTAAGAGGACACAATATATAGCAACACAATATTAATTTAAACTTTTGTGGTTTTCACATTGATATGCAATAACTACATCCCCTGGCACTTTCATTTGCTTGTTTTGTGTACTTTCTTGTGCTTCACTTATTTTTGGACTTGTTCAGAAGTGGTGTGTGTACGCCAACCTCATGCAGCGAACACTGGAGCTCCAGGCGTCTAAGGAGGTTGCGGTCAACCTCACTCAGGCCCATAAAACCATGGCTTCTGGAAACCTCTCCTCTCTGTGAGGGACCTAGAAAACTCAGTCCTACCCAATCCCCAACTCTTATTTAGAACGCTGCTATATTCCATTCATTTATCTTGAATGATTTCTCGAAAAGGAAAAAAAAAATACTTCTTAGAAAAACCCACTACCTTTAACGCAAAAAGAAACATAACATTTTATTTTGTGTCATTTCAGTTGTGAAGAGGTCCGTTCGGAGGTGGTGAGAGGTCTGAGGCAGGTGTCGCCCTCAGTGACCTTTGACCCCTCTGCCTCCTTGCACAGTCCCGCCGAAGTTCTGGCGGACCTGGTCCCCAGGCTGCTGCTGAATCTGCGGGCCCGGCACAGAGAAGCCCTCCCGAGGGACCAGCGAGGCTGGCTGGCCCTGACCGACGTGGTCCTCGGTGCCGTGCTGGAAGTCCTGGACAACCTGGCCTCTGCTCTGGACACCCTAGACACCCTCAAGGTCCACTACTCCCCCGCCACAGGGGTCCGTCTGGTGCACTCCATCCAGAGGCTGATGGTGAAGCTCCAGGGCTCTGAGGAACGCAGCCTGACCGGCAGGATGGCGGACGCCCTGACCATCAAGGTCCAGAAGATGTTCCAGCAGCACCAGGATGTCATCCTCACTGAGGCTGTCTTGAACGACCTGTCTGACGCCAAGGACACAGTGCCTGAGAGGGGAAACTATCCACCAGGACCGAGCAGCCAACAGCTGATTCTTCACGCTGAAGACCTCAGGACTCTGGTGGGCCTGGCGTTGGTCCAGATATTCGACGGGCGAGTCGAGGCTGAGCTGGACGTGTCGGACTGGCCCATCTTCGACGAGCTTGAGAACCTGCTCTCTCTCTACAACATGAGAACCTCGAAGAAGATGGAGAAGGTCAACTGGAGGCTCAGCCCGGAGTCCATCGTGAGGATGTCCACGGAGCTCCACAACAGTCTCCACAGCGCCTTCGGGTCCAAGCTGAACCTGCAGATGGCCGTGAAGCACAGGGTCAAGGTGCTGACCCGGTCTATGAACTACAGGGTGGTGGACATGATACTGCAGTTGCAGGATCGTCACCTGGCTGAGAGCATGGCTGAGGAGAGCAGTGGGCAGGTACTTTAACCTCAGCATGAGACTGTTTCTTATTCTGTTATTATTATTGTCATCAAAATAGACATTGTCATCCAAAATGTCATCCAGTTAAGTGTTTATTAACTGTGTGCAGTTCGCGATGAACGTACCTTTGGTGGAGGAGGTCTTCACATCCCCTGGCTGCTTCTCTGCTCTCTGGAAGGTCCTGAGGTCCGGCTTCACCAAGAGGCAGGTAGGGATCGCTGCTTTGTTTCACACAATGTCATGCTAATATCCCAAGTAGTTTTCATTGTCATTTCAATGTTTGAGCCAAACCAACCGAGAGCTATATTTAAATATGAAGCTTGAAAGCTTGAGTTTTGATTGATCGAGTGTGATTCTGGTTTTTAAGAAAGATATCAATCCACAGAAGAGAGTCAGCGCTGAGCCCGGGTGTTCGATGCCGACCTTGAAGCCACCAAGGCACTCAGCGCCACCAAGAGGTTTTTATTGTCATTATACATTTTAAAACCAAACCAAACATGAACTATATTTGAATAGGAAATAATGATTGTTTGGTATGAAGGACTTGTGACACAGGTAAAATAACTAAAGTATCCCAAAGATGACGTCAGCGCTGAGCCCGGGTGTTCGATGCCGCCCGGGAAACCAACCCTGCGCTGAGCTCCACCAACAGGCCAGGCTTTTGTACATATTTGTTTATAATAGTCATATATAACCTTAATAGCAACGTTTCACGATTTTTAAAAAAATAAGTTAAGTACATCGTATTTTAAGTAAGTGTGTGAGTTTTTAAATATTACGTCTAAGGTTAGTAAACGTATAAGTTAATATAAAGTTTGTATAAGTTGAGTAAAGTTAGTAAGTTAGTATAGTATAAGTTTGGATATATATAAACATATATATATATATACAATTATAAAGTTAGTAATTATTTAAAAAACTACATAATTTGTTTTTATTATTATATGACAAAATTTCAAGGTAGGATGATGAATTATTGTACAGTACTATATGTAATAAGCTTTGTTAACAGTGAACTGCCAGTTCTGTGTTGGTTTCTGTTTTTATCACAGGTTGACAGAAGGGGACGCAGACGAAGACAGAGGGAGACGAAGACAGAGGGAGATGAAGACAGAGGGAGAGGAAGCCAGCCAGCTCCATCTACAGGCCAGGCTGTTGTACATAGTTGCATAAAATAGAAGTAGAAAACATAAAATGCTAAGTTTTAGGAATGTTTTAGGAAAGTACATCATATTTTAAGTAAGTGTGTGACTTTTTTTTTCTGTTGAATAAGTTAAGTTTATATAAGATATTATATTTTAAGTAAAGTTAGTAGCTTCATTATTTAAGCCCCAAAAAACATTGATAATTTAGTTCATTAGCTGAATTGTTTACATTTTAATGAATTTACATCTATAATATAACAATATATTAATGTAGCATGATTAATTATTGGCCGGTTCTATACGTCAATAAGCTTTGTGAACAGTGAACTGGCTAGTTTTGTGTTTCTCTTTTTATTTTTTTACAGACGGCTAAGCCTTATTTTACTGAAGGGTAGAAGATGGATGGAGCTGTGGACAGACGGAGATGAAGACACAGGGAGAGGAGGAGGAAGAGAGACGAGGACGAGGACACACGTGGGTGAAGGCACCGAGAGAAGAAGACGAGGACGACGACAGACGGAGGCAAAGACTGACAGAGAGGAAGACAGATGAAGACGAAGACGGAGACAGACGAAGACACTTGGGGAGAGATGAAGAAGACATAGCAAGGTGACCTGACTCAGTTCCATCTCTCTACCTCTATATGGCTCACAAGAGGGGGGGGGGCAGTGTAGAGGAAGAGGAGCGGAAGGACATGGTCCAGACCTCCGTACCAGGAAGGACCACAGCTGTACCCCAGCGCCTGGTCCTACTACTGCTTCTGACAGGTCACCCCCAGATCGTCAACTGCCCTTAACACCCTGTCCCACTCATTCACACCCTACTCTGTTTCCAATAAAATCTCACTTTTTGCACATATTTCTGATTGATTGGTGTATATTTTTAAGTGAAGGTTTGCACTGCACTTGCACAGTTTACACATTACCTCTATTTATAATGACTAACTTTATATTAACCTTTAATTAACCTTACTATTTATATCATCTGATTAACCTTTATATGAAGGCACGTGGAATGAAAAACGGCTGAGGAATACAAGTCGTTCATCTTTGGGTGAATGATTTACCTTAGTATAAGTATAATCTCTATCAAAGAGACTATTTAAAACTGACTTGTTTAAATCACTTTAAGCTTATTGTTTAATAAGGCAAACAACCGTGTTGTATGTAGAACACAATTTCAAGAGAAATAAAGAATATTAACAGGTGAAAGTATAGGATGGTTTAAAAGAAAGAAAATCCCTTATTTGGTAAAGCCCTTCTAAGATACACATGATGATATGGTTTGGCGTTTGTGGTGAGGTATTGAGGCTAGATCATATCCTGCAAATCAGACCAAAATTTGATATTTGACCCTGTCCCTGCTGTTTTGACGGTTTGATAAGAACAATGTATTGGCTGTAATACTGTTTAATACAAATCAATTAATTCTTTTTTTTTATCATGATTTATGTAATAAAATGTGTGAAGACATTATTGTGGCCTCCTGTTTGGCTGTAAACTTCATTCAGCTCCTCAAAGGAATACATTGGTTTCTGCGGTTGGAATGGGCGTGGTAGCCCAGATTAGAGCCGATTTAATTTCTGGGCTGAAAGCAACCATTTAACAGTCACCATAGGAGGAGCAGGTGGGAGGAGGTGGGGTTATAGTGGTGGGGGGGAGGGGAGAGGGAGTCACCTTGTCGGGGAGGGCGCGAGGGTTGCCTTGGCAACGGTAATCTAACGTAACATCCGTTTATTTAAAAACCCCTACAAACAAGATTCATCGTCTTCCCAATTGAAGGGTTATTAACCGGGGGGGCTGAATGAAAGTAAATATCGTTGTTTGTGGTCAGTCACGCAACGGGTCGATAAGTCCGGAGGTAGGTGAAGAAGAAAGGCTTTTGGGACATGGAACTCGAGACAATGGCAGAGTCGGAGCGCTCGAGCCGGTCGAACGGGACACCGAGCCGTCACGAGAAAAGTTTGGGGCTCCTCACCATCAAGTTCGTAACTCTGCTACAGGAGGCGAAGGACGGCGTGCTTGATTTAAAACTGGTCAGTGAAGTTACGAGGAGGAAGCCCTCTGGATTTTTTGGTTATCGTACGGGTGTGTTGTTGTTGTTGTTGTTGTTGTTGTTGTTTTGGGAGCAATAAGAACATCCTTGCCCCATGACCAAAGAGCCCGAGCCCGTTTTCCTGTCAGACACGAGCGACCAGTCAGGTGGATTTGATTAACTACCCCCCCACACACACACCTCAATTTCCCCCCCCCCCCCCCCCCCCCCAAAAACACACGCATCTCAACACGTTTGCCTGCCTGTTTCCTCACAGTCTATAAAGCCAGCTCACTTATGCTTTGTTTCCATTCACAATGAAAGGGTTTTTGACCATTAGCTTGTATGATGATAATATCACAGGAAGAAATACACACTAACCCTACACATTTTGTTGTACACATTGTACGGCTGATTTAACTCCTCCTTTATGTCAACATGTCAGGATGTCGTCAAGCAGGGAGAAACTCATGCCATTGCGTTGACTCTTTTTACAGATGGACCTTGTTGGTTCTCCACTATCCCTAATAGCCAAAGTTGGAATTGGTTCCCTCAACAACAACAGAAATACAAATACATTGAAGATCCCTTATTGCCAAGACTTTATCCTAATATGTAGTGAACCACATCAACAGTGCTGTATTAGGGTAATTATTCTCCATTCAGCCGGTCCCCTGTCCGTACGTTGTAATAAGATTTCCCTCTCCACTTAGGCGGCAAACTATGGTAATGTTTAGCCAGCAGGCTCTTCAAGGGCTATGCCCCCCCCACCCCTGCCTCCTCTGCCATTGTATGACCCCCCTCTTGTTCCAAGTGCTTTGGTTTTGTTGTTTGCGAGGCTTAATTTGCCAAATCCTTTATTTGCCGTTCAGTAGGTTCTGGTCTTGCAGTTCCCCCCTCCCCTCCTGTCATTCATTTGGTCTT
This sequence comes from Pollachius pollachius, assembly GCF_949987615.1. NCBI lineage: Eukaryota > Metazoa > Chordata > Actinopteri > Gadiformes > Gadidae > Pollachius > Pollachius pollachius. The sequence continues at coordinate 6,031,068 of NC_136947.1, read as the reverse complement.
GATTGACATATCCTACAGGAATGTTAGGTCGATGTTAGGTCAAATGACTGTTCAAATGTCAACTTTGATGTTTTCTGTCGACAATGGCTTGTAGACTTAATGCAGCTGTCACTGAAAAACACTTGGATTTGCTGATGTGTTGTCTGACTTGATAGGCTGCAGATAGCCTGGCTGTGAGGCAGAAGAGGAGGATATATGACATCACCAACGTGCTGGAAGGCGTGGGGCTGATTGAGAAGAAAACCAAGAATATCATCCAATGGAGGTTTGTTTAAAACGTGTGTGTGTGTGTGTGTGTGTGTGTGTGTGTGTGTGTGTGTGTGTGTGTGTGTGTGTGTGTGTGTGTGTGTGTGTGTGTGTGTGTGTGTGTGTGTGTGTGTGTGTGTGAGTATATGTACATTTATTTTAACTGGTGGATAATTTGGTATTTAGACCTTTGCCCTTCTTGTTTATTTCAACCATCTCTCTCACCCATCATCCGTCTTTGTTGTGCCTTCAGGGGGGAGAACATGGGCAGCCAGAGCGAAGAAGTGCTGGAGCAGGTGGAGATACTGAAGGCTCAGATCTCAGAGCTGGAGGCCCAGGAGAGACAGCTGGACGACAGGAAGGCCTGGCTGGAGCAGAGCATCAAACACCTCTGCCACGACCCAATCACATGCTCATATCCTTTTTGAGTATGCTTATCGTGTAGAGAATTTGCAGGTGATCACGTGACTCCAATGTTCTGACTCACCTGGTGACTTTAACAACAGATGAATATGTGGATATGCCCGTAAAAAAATAAAACTGTAACGGGAACTAGCTCTACTAATCTGGATTGCCGGCGAAAACTGTTTCACCGGAGTTGAGTTGGTGAAGGCTAATCATCTTGTTTGAACATTTCCGTCACCTGTCCAAACTCACGGCGGTCAACTGAACACATTATGACAGGCGTTTGTTTACAATTTTGACGGACAGCAGGTGGATGGGATCCCAAGAATCACGCGACTGCATAACCTTGATACAGCACAGGGAACTTATAAGCATAAGACTTAATTCTAGTTGTTTCAAAGGGGGTTTGATGTAGACAGTAGTTTTTGTTCTCCATTTGTAATCGTATTGGTCACACTGTCATCTGTCGTGCTATACAAACAGTATGTAGTGTTGTGTTAGTCGATTGGCGTTTACCCAGATCGACGCAGCGTGCAGGGTTTGGCTCCGTCGGGACAACTTGAGTGTTTTCTCCCCCTTAACGGTCCACTGATGATTTAACTCTGATTTCCTGTCATTACAATGAAACCTAATGGGTTTCGAGCTGAAGAATCTGTAACTCTAGCCCCATTTGAGTGGCCCCACTGATTTAGTTGGAAGGGAAAAATGATCCGTATGACATTGTTTAGTGAATGGAATGCCTTCTTCAAACACGCAGATTATGCACGCAATATGTAATTACCGGTAGGTCCACGAAATCTGGGTGTGGCTAATCTGGTCTAGTTTTTCAGGTACTTTCTTCCAGTGAGGTGTGAATTTCCTTAACACTCTCTGAACGCATAAGTATGTGACCCATGACGACATCTGCAATGCCTTCAACGGGGACACGCTCCTGGCGGTGGTGGCTCCCTCAGGAACCCATCTGGAGGTGCCTCTTCCTGAGATGGTTGGTTGGTTTTTCTCCTGCTGTTGTCTAACTGCATGATCCATGTAACGTTCAGCCGTTCCCTTTCCAATGAATGAATAAGATGCACGTCTGCTCTAGATTTTCAACCATAATGGTACACTGGGAAAAGTAAGATTTATTAATTTGGACGTAGGACTTATATTTGGATTTAGAAAGTTTTGAATTTGGTATTTATATACCTTCAGTTCATAAGAAGTGACGCACTTTGCTAGTTTTACTTGGGAAATTAATTTGAGGCATACCTGAGTATAATATTCCTCGCCAGCAGCAGTTGCAGTCCTAGCCATCCTCGTAACCAGATACATTATATATGACTCCTTGGGCTGTTCCTTTCCCCGCTTGGTTAATAGGACGTTTTACCTTGCGACTTTTATGGTTTTCAGTTGTCTTGATGTAGGAGAGTGAATGGACCCTATTGACATCAAATGAGTCTGACATTAATTAACAAAGTAAAGATGTGTCCCGTGTGTTTCTAAAAAATCACATTTGTCAACGTAAAACATCTACTTTGTATTCTTCTGTCCGAGACCCACATAGCCTCACATCCTACACTTTAACCATATCCCCTCTCCCCTCTCCCCCCTCCCCCCTCCCCCAGGGCCCCAGCGGCCAGAAGAGGTACCAGGTCACCCTGCGCAGCCAGACAGCCCCCATACAGGTACTGCTCATCAACAGGGAGACGCCCTCCTCCCAGCCCGTGGTGTTCTCCGTTCCCCCGGGCGACGACGCCTCCACCCTGCCCACCCCGCCCAACACCCCCGCCACCCTGCAGCGCTTCCCCCTGAACTCCTCCTCCTCCTGCTCCTCGTACGTCTCCTCCCACTACTCCTCCGGCTGCAGCCCGGACTCGCTGTTCGCCGGCCATCCCCACCACCACCACCAGATGGCGCCGCAGGACGATTCACTCACCCCGTCCTCCACCCCTCCCGACGTACAGATGGGTAAGTAGGAGGGAGGTGGTGGGTGTTGTTGTTTTTTACGCTTCAAATGCTCTTAAAAACAACCTCTGTTTAGACTTGGCGCAGTAGTCTTGTCTCGAACTGTAAATAAATATTCACCAGACTCTAGGGAGACGTATTGGGCAAAAGGCTCACACCCTCATTTGCAGATCAAAAGGTCTGCTTTCTCTGCCAGGCGTGTTTTTTCCTCATGAAGGCCTCACATCAGGCAACATCTGCGTGCCTTTAGCGGGCAGGAAGTGGTCAATCGGGCACCCCGCTCCACCCTCCAGCTAAAGAGAAGCATCCTCTTTAGATTCAGGAGTTGAAGAAATTGCAAATGCCAACAAACAAACTAACAATACTCGCATGTGTAAATGTATGTGTTAAATGCTTTTAGACCATACGCCTCTCAGTTGTTTTATCGTTGTATTTCCAAAGTCATTATTGTGTGTCCAGAAGGGGAGTTTGCTTGGTTCGAAGTAGCTTTCCGTTGGCCGCTTCCATTGAAATGTAGAGTGAACTGGAGCCTAGCTCCAGTTCATGTTAGGGGAATACTCCTTTACACGTGCTACAACGAGCCAAACAGTTCCCCTGGAGATGTCACTGTGTTGGAGTACATGAAGGAGATATCTCCTTCACTTTGGTTGCAAATCAACACCGGATTTGCCTGTCAGATTCACAATCCAACATTTATTCAGTTAATTGTAGAGTGTAGTCGGTGCTCGAACGGCTGATTAGCAGCAGTGCTAACACAACAAGTAAAAAAAATCTGGCAAGAAGTAGCCTGACGTGTTCCAGCTACACTAGGGGAGCGTGCCTCTTACAAGGAAAACAAAGGACTGTTTTTTCCCGGCTGACACAGATTATCCCGTGTTGGAGGGATTCCAGTCACATCTTCACACCAGACGGGAGGGAAAGTTATTCAAAACATGCAGCTATGGATCCCATCAGAGGAGAACCAAACATTCTGACCCCGCCCTCTGAAGAGGTTTTCTGGTGACTGTCTAGACAACTCAACCAGGCGGAGCGAGGAAGATTCTCTTTTGCACTTTTTCGCCATACATTTGTTTATTTGGAAGCGGCGATGCTTGGTTTAGGTCGGTGTCGAGTAGTGTGTGATGACGGCTCCCCTGTAAACGCCCCTTCAATTCAAAGAGGTTATGCATGCGGTAGACGGTGTTAAACCTAGGGAGAGAGTCATCTAACGCAAACCAATCTAAAAGTGCTCCTCCATTAAATCCAACCCTTCCCGAGTGCTGTGAGGTTTGCACATTTCTGTCATTGATGGTTTTGGCTATCCATTCAAATAGCCAAAACGCTCTATTTTTCTTTTACAGTTTAGATACAGGTCATATTGTTGTGCTCTTTGTTTGACTCTCATTATTACAATAATCATAACACACTGTGTGTGAACTAGCTATCCCATTCTCATATTGTGATACATTTAAGGAGGTATTTGCATGACAATTCTATCAGTGGGTCAATTCTAACGAGGTCATGTCCAAGACGATGAATAACTGCTCCCCTGCAGTTATTCATCACACACTCCTCCCCAGTCGCTGGACAACGAACAGCCGCTGTGCACATCGAGGATGACTCGTATCCTTCCAGACTGACATAGCCGCCTCTGGTCCAGTGCTTTGTGACCTCCCCTAGGGCTGCTCGATTATGGGGAAAAGTCATAATCACGATTATTTTGGTCAATATTGAAATCCCGATTATTCAAACGATTATTTTTGAGTTTGAAAACATGTTGTATTTATTGAGCATGGCTCTCCTGATTTATTTTTTTTTGGAACTGAGAACTTTGAAATTTCGCCTTAAGAAAATACGCAAAATGATCAAAAAGAAAATGTTCCAATCTAAAATGATAAACAGATATGTGTCCAGCTGTTCTGCCCTTTCTATAAAACATAAAAAAATAAAAATCGAAAAAATCGATTATGTTAATTTTGTGATTGTTTGCCGCCAATGGTGATCGTGTCCCTCCCCTCCTCCCGGCGTGCCGCAGAGTTCCACGGCCAGCCGTTGACTCTGCTGATGCAGCAGATGGTGTCGGGGCAGCCCCTCAGCGGCCTGGTGGTCCAGGACTTCCACTCCATGCTGGACGTCGGCAGCCTGCTGAGGCACAGCGGGGCCGGGGAGCCCCTGAGGGAGGAGGAGAGGGAAGGTAAAGAGCCCCTGCTCCTGTAGGCTGCTATAGGAACTAGCTGTCGAGTTCAGGGATTTTGGCAAGGTACGCTCAGGCTCCTGTGTGCAACTGCGTTCTTTGTTGAGTGACGCCAGGGGTTTCCTACCATCTCTGTGTCTTTCTAGTCCCTGTCCGGGTGGTCATACAACTGCGCATACTGCCCCCAAAATAGTATATATCTTACAGTTACCAAATATTTAGAGATGCCAGATACTGATTATTAGTCACGTGGTATTGTTGACCCATTACAGGCAGTGGTATTGGGAGGGGTTTGGGAAAAGTGAGACTATTCTGATGGACATTTTATCTGTGCGAAACAAACCATTTTATCATTTAGTTTATCTGGCCGTTAGAGTACAGTGCAGAGGATGTGAGTGCTGCATAGTGCAGTGGGGACCAGGTTTGTCTTTCCACAGCTTGTCATACATCTTTTAGTTTGTACCATCAACTCAAGGAAAAGCTAATTGCCTAAATGGTTTTTTATATGTATAAAGACAGACAAGGAAATATGCAATAAATATTAATTTCATGTTATGGGGAGTGGTTTGAGCCGGTGTATTGGAATTCAGTTCAACATACCATGGGGACTGGACGTGCCTGGGGACCAGCTGTTTACACCAGGCAGAACAGTTAATAAGTCCCACACTGCTTGGGAACTTTCCAATGGAAAGCATGACTTGAATGAGTCACCATTGTGTGTTTTCACTAGGTGTGGCTGACCTCATTGACGAGCTGATGTCCACTGATGGTGAGTGCCAAACAGTTTTCCGTTCCGTTATCTAATGCATAATGAACCCCACCAAGAGTCAGGCTCCAAGTGTTACATCATGGCTGGCCCTGGTCCCCTCCATGTTGTTTTCTCAACGCTGTGCCTCTCCGCACACAGGAGTGGACTACAACTTCAACTTGGACGACAACGAAGGAGTATGCGACCTCTTTGATGTTCAGATCCTTAACTACTGACAGTGGCAGTTCGCTCTGTTCATACAAGCTACAGTCAAGGTACAAAACTGTCCTCTTGTTACTCTTTCATGAGCCACCCTTGGCTCTTATGATTTTTGTTCTTTACTTTTTTTTCTCCATTGTTGCACTGCCACTTCTCCTAAACTAAAAATTTGCCATCCTATAAGTAGACTTACCCTTAAATGGAAATTAACTTCCAAGAGGTTCTGCTTACTGAAACGGCCTCTGTCCCTCTGCCAAAATATGAAGAGATGAACGAGGTGTGCAGCAACGTTGAGCCTGAAGTCACAACGACAGCAGCAACCCGACTGTTGTGTTTTCTTATTTTTTTGACTAAACGGGGAACTTGGTAAGGGAAAGGGTAAATGAGGATGCCAAATTAGCATTCAGCGTGTGGTTTACAGGGGCACATCGGAAACCTTGAAGAAACTATTACGGTTGGCTCTTAGTTAACCAGTAGAAGCCCATGGCGCCCCCTGCACTTGTAACATGTATTTTTCATTCCATTGCCTTGCGGCGCAGGATTCAGCGTCAGACCTGTGACAGTGTTTTCATTGTCTTGATACCTTTTTACAGAAGTAATGGGACTCACTTGTGGCTGTTCAGTATTGAAATGAATGGTATTTATTTAACAATATGTTATACAGGGTTATGGTCTAAAGTACAGGGTATCGATGATGACATTCTTTTTGACAAACGTATCCCACAGAACTAGTTCTGATCGGATAGGTTATTTTGTTATATTTATGAATGTTTCGGTTCTGTTTCTAACCTTGATCAAATGTTGGAATGCCAGATCTAATTATACTGCTTTGCTTTGTAATGCAACTTGCCAATGAGGGCTTCCAAGTTTTTCTATTAACTATTCAGTTATTATTGAATATATTTAATATTTGTTCATATTAATTTAAGACTAAACTGATTTTGGTTGTAGTTCGTCGAAGCCTAAATGACTGCCTAATTTAAAATAAATAATATGCCTAGTCTCTATTAATTTTGCGTCTGTCATAGGCCAGATGCAAGTGCCTTGGTTGATATCATTAGGGTTTTCTGCAAGTGCCATCTCGTAGATTTGTTCAGTTCATTGTTTTTGTTTTTTCAATATGTAAATTGTACCTTGGGGTCATTCTATGTCAATGTACAGTGAGCTAAAACGGCTGAGCTACAGAAGTTGGACAAATTAAATACGATTTAAAATGTTTCCTTGTGTGAGGACACATGCCAGAACATGACCTGTTTACACAGAGACATCATCTTACACTTAAAAGATTCCCTCTTGGATCCGACCTACAATTAAACATGTTTTCTGTTGGACTTTTAGTATTCTTCACTGTCACATGAATGTGTATTCCTACAATAGTGTGTCAACTCAATTTACAGGATTGGGATTCAGGAAAAGCTGGTTTAAAACTGGCACGAAACTCAAACTAATGTGACAAACTGAGTAAAATCCCGGTCCAAAAAAAATCCAGTGCAGACTTCTACATTCTCTAATTGGTTAGGCTACATGATGAAGTGCTTTCACATCAAAGAAGATTCATGCCCGCTGGGGATAGGTTGAATTGTTGGCCAGGGGACAGGGATTCCTGTGGAAGAATCCAAGCTTAGTTCACTAGACCGTTCTGCTTCAGAATGTAATCTCCTTCCTCCTTTCATTGTGATAAAAAGGTCAAGTCAGAGCGGGATTGCAGAGTGAGTCACTTACTAAACCAGTGTTGACTTGGATGGACGCGGCCACATAAAATGTATTCATTTGAAAGGGTTAAGAATTACAAGTAGCAAGGTTGCTAATAATTGAGTTAATATTGACAGTATTAAGTGTTAAACCTAGGTATAACTTTGAAAGCCACATGACGAGGGCAGCTGGTATGATTGTGCCTTATTAAGGGTCCTTACTGCCAATATTAGCCTGCTCCTTCAGCTCTTGCACTATGACGTAGTGATTACGTTGGCTTTTGTAATGAAGACCTACTTGCAGATATATATTTATGATACAAAGCATAACAAATAAAGGTAACACTTATTGCAGAGAATTTCTAGAGTGATACACAAATGCTTCTTGCTAAATCTATCGTGTTATTTGTAAATTGATGTCAGGTTTAGGTCAGGGTTAAACCACATCCAGGCGACTGCAAATTTACAAAATGTGGTCGCTTTTCATTTGAAACCTCTCCAGTATTGCAGCCCTCCCTGTTGTGTTTCCATAAACAGGAAAACTTAACACAATTGTTTACACGACCATAAGTTGTTAATAACATGCTAACACAAATGGCCAGAATTGTTAATATTTTGGCATTACAACACCAGATTGATAGATGCTTCAGACAGAAACGCTTTGGTTTGTAACTGACTAGATCCAATCTGTTCCAAGTAAGGGATTGTTGTTGAATACAAAGCACAACACAAAAAAAAGTACACCCATGTAAAAGCCTTGGGCCAGCACTTCATACGGAGAACGTGTTTGTCTCTTGCGATGCGCTGTGAGAATGAAAGGACATGTCCATCCCTTGATCCTCAGTTGTTTGCCGTCTCCTCCTCCTCCTCTCTCCGAGCCTTTTCCCCATCTTCATCATGTGCTGCCTGAAGGAGGTGCCCACGAAGGCGTAGAGGATGGGGTTGAGGCAGCAGTGGGTCAGGGCCAGGCTCTCCGTGATCTGAGCCGCTTGGTCCAGAGCCTTGCTGGTCCCACAGTGGGTCACCACGTGATACATGGAGTCCACCGTCCTGTAGATCTTCACCACGTTGTACGGCAGCTGCGTGAACACAAACACCCCCACCACGGTCAGCAGCACCCTCAGCGCCTTCCACTTCCTGTCCCGGCTCTCGACAGGAAGTCCCCGCAGCACCAGCGCCACCTTCCAGTACGAGAACGCCATGACGCAGAGCGGCAGCACGAACCCTAGCAGCACCTCCGCCATCTCCAGGCATCCCTTGACCTCCCTGCCCAGGTACGGCGGCAAGATCGCTAGACAAGCGTTCCGGTCGCCCACCGGCATCACCGTGGAGAACGCCAGATCCGGCACGCCCAGGGCCAACGCCGTCACCCAGGCGACCAGACACACCTTCCCGCAGTGCTTGCGGCTGAACACCCGCTCAAGACGCGGCAGAGCCCGGGCGTCGCCCCGCGCCCTGACCGAGGCCAGGTAGCGGTCCAGGCTGATGCAGGCCAGCAGCAGCATGCAGCAGGTGAAGTTGACGGTGTAACAGGCGGACACGGCCTTGCACAGGGCCTGGCCCAGCTCCCAGCCGCGGGCCGCGTCGGCCGCCCAGAAGGGCAGCGTGAGGAGCAGAAGGAGGTCGGCGACGGCGAGGTGAGTCAGGAAGGCGTCGGTCATGGTCTTCAGGTGCTTGCGGCAGGCGTAGACGGCCACCACGGCCGCGTTGCCCGCCACGCCCACTACCAGGCAGACGGCGTAGACGACAGGGAGGAAGACGGCGGCGAAGGAGCGCACGTCGGCCTTCTCGCAGAGCGTGGGGTAGTCTTCGTAGCTGTAGTTGGTGAGGCTGAAGTTGTTGTGGTCGTAGTAGACTTCAGCCTCCTCTGGGAAGTCCATTGTGAAGAGTGCTGGCTGAGAGAGAGAGAGAGAGAGAGAGAGAGAGAGAGAGAGAGAGAGAGAGAGAGAGAGAGAGAGAGAGAGAGAGAGAGAGAGAGAGAGAGAGAGAGAGAGAGAGAGAGAGAGAGAGAGAGAGAGAGAGAGAGAGAGAGAGAGACTGAGGACAGTCGACAGTGCTTCAAGTTCAAGGTTGTTTGCACAATGGGGGACAGATAGAATCCTCTGCTGTTAAAGTGCAAATGTTGTGAAATAAGTATGATAAAGGTTGATTCCTGATCAAAATACATTTTTAATTTTGCATTTATCACTTCAAAGGTTAAAAAAACACAGCTCTGATAACTGACTTAGGAACTTGGTAAAAGCGTCCTAGTTTGATATGTTTGGAAAATACAACTCTGTAGTATTGCCCTCTGTAGGGGTGCGAAGGAAGAGAACACACGGTACAGTTTAACTGTTTTCTACCATTGGGGTAACCTTAGAAATTAATTCTGGCGAAATCAGTATAATAATATACATATACTATTCAAAGTTTTTGTTTTATCTTTTACTCACAAGACTGTTGTACGATTGTAAATTGTTTCTAAATAAGGAAAACATAATGAAAGTATATAAATAAAATATTCACAGCAAATCTTTGATCTATGTCTTCTTGATGTAGGCTAACTCCGGAAAAATCCGCAAAGGAGGGCGACGTGGGTTCATCACATACAATAAATGCCTGCACCTTCTCACTCACTGTAACCAAACGACCTAATCGTAACTTTTTAAACAAGAAGCCGCCCGAGTTATTCTTACCTTGTCTGCTATGGTGTTACAAAATCAAGGAGTGAGGTGCATTGCACAACTCGAAGCCAAGAGAAAGGAATAAGAAAAAGACAGAGAGAGGGAGGTAGGAAGGAGGAAAGAGAGAGCGAGAGAGAGAGAGCGAGAGAGAGAGTTAGAGAAGCCTCTTTTTTTTTTTTCAGGTAATGCCAACATTCCGTTTCAGATCACTAATGAAGCGAGTTTATTCACTTTACGTCTGATTAAGCATTAGATTACTTAGTTAGACTTTTGAATTACAAAAATCCAACTGCGATATAATTAAGTTAACCAGAATCCAATATGCCAATTTTAAATAAATATTAAATATTTATCATTTCCTTTCACCGTAATTAGTTATCAATATAATTTGATAACAATTACGGTAACGCAATGGGACATTTTGCAGTGCACCACAGCGCTTCCTTGTGGAGAAGTGCCAGTGGTACATTTGGTAACCGTGCTGCTCAGGCTGTAATAGGGTTTAAGAGGTTTTGCTCGCCCCTGAAATCCATCCATTCTAGGGAGAAAGACAGATTTGTAAAGCCTGTAAATGCCCGAGTATAGGCAAAAGCTACTGGCAGACCAAGGCTTTTTATCCACAGCCTTACAGAAATACATTTAAAAAAGGGTTTCTGAATACTCGGACTCGTGTCATAGCCTATAGTAGGTCTACTTAGTATTTATTCCATTTTCGTAAACTTCCTCTGTTTTTGACATTAGGAACTATACAAATATGCAATATATTTTAATTTGGTGTGATTTGCTGATATTTCGGACAGCCATATAAATGACTTCAAGCAGACCTATGTCTTCTAATGGAAAAGAAAAATACTTTGCGTTATAAGACTTCGTTTAATCCTAATTTTGTTCCGGACTTCTATTTTAACTTTGTTAATTGTAAAATACTTTCGGCACAAAAACAAAGAAGGGTTTTTTTCCTTTTTCTTTTTTCTCCCTCCTGGTGGGAGTCTCGGACCGGTGCGCTCCGGAGTTCAGGCGAGAGCGGTGAGTTATTCTGAATATGAAGCTAATCTTGTCCTCTGTATTGATTGAGTTATCTACGCACACATATACAACATCTAAAGATAGGAGATGATAGGGCTGGTAGGTTTTAAAGTAATTTGCTAAACGCTGCTGAACACCATTCCTTGTAAATAATCTTAAACCTTTGAGATTGTTCGGTTATTCAAGCTCTAGTCCTAAATCGGCCTGCACGTTGTTTCACTTGTTTATTTACCGAGATAGTAGATGAGGAAAGGATTGCTCGCAGATAAAAATTAACAATATCGTTTCTATCAGTAGCGCTTATTGCACAAAAACACAGACTTCTTCTAGACGTCTATCGACAGGTTGAAATGCCTGTCCGTTATTTCTGCACCGCCCTCTCCTAGTGAAAATTAACACTTTCAATGAGTCTATAGAGCACTCATCGCTTTTGCAGGTGTGTTTGTGTGTGTGTGTGTGTGTGTGTGTGTGTGTGTGCGCGCGTGCGTGTGGTGTGTGTGTGAGTGCGTGTGTGCGTGCATGTATATGCGTGTGTGTGTTTCTATGTATGTGTGCGTGTATATGTGTGTGTGCGCGGGTGTATATATGTGTGTGTGTGTGTGTGTGTGTGTGTGTGTGTGTGTGTGTGTGTGTGTGTGTTTGTGTGTGTGTGTGTATGTGTGTGTGTTGGTGTGTGTGAGTGTATCTATTTGTGTAAGTAGATTGTATTGTATACAGATGTAGAGAAACAGAAAGATATCGTAAGTCTTTTTCCCGTCTGTCTCCCCCAGGTGAGACAGCCGATTGGCTAGCTGGACTGTAGTGATGGGGCACAAGCTGGACCTGTCCGGCCTGACGGAGCTGGAGGCGGAGCACGTGTTGACGGTGGTGCAGAGGGACATGAAGTTAAGGAAGAAGGAGGATCAGCGCCTCAGGTGGGTGTCCCCTTCACCTCTCCTCCACCTCCCCCTCCCTTCCCCCAACACACCTATAAGCACATGTAGACATCCAAATGTAAAACTACACTTTTCCGTCCTCAATTGTGTTTTCACCCATGCTCCATCGGTAGTGCGTCTTTGAAAAAAAAGCGTTTTCAAATGCATCCTCATTAGTGTGGACATGAACTCGATGAGGACAGCTCTTTTGAAGGGACTGAACTTAAGGCCTTTACTTCTGGGGTAAGCTGTTAGACTGTTTTAGGTTTGTACCTAGTGTCTGCTTGACATGTGTTCAAGAATGATGAATTGATTATGGATTGATTTTTCTCTGATGGCTACAGGGAAAACGCAGGAGAAAACACAGATCTAAATGTCAATTCTGTTATTCCACTCTGGGAAGGTAAATGGAGACAGAGAAGGATAGGAGAGGAAGAAAGGGGAGAATATAGCGGAAGACATTGAGAGAGAGTTTGAGATTGCCTTAATTGCATTGACTTTCCTTATTTGTTGGATCTGCTAAAAAGTTTGATAAAAATGTGATATTTCTTATTATTTTGCAATTAAATTTTGTCTTTTGTCTTTTCTCAATACTCTCCCCTTAGGTGTCTTACCCATTAAAAAGCAATTACACTTTATCACTAACCCTGGAGGAAAGACCCCCCGGGGCTAATTGAGCAGTGGGTGGATGGCCTTTATCTTCACACACTTAAATAATGTACGATGGGAGTGATGGCTGCCTGCAGTCTAAGCATGCTGCTTTGAGGGACCCAAAAGAAGAAGAAGAAGAAGGGAAGAGACAGAGTAGTTTTGTAAAGTCTCCTCTTCTCAGTCAACATTGAACTCCCTGTTATTTGCATTCCATGCAGTTATGAAGGCGTGACTGTAACAGTTCTAAATCATGGCACATGAGCAGTTCCCGCAACACTTAGCAGGAAAAGACCTCCCTTTCCTGTGCTATTCTCATCGACTTCCTAATGTTTTCTACTTGCTTCTTCAAAGCCTTTAGTCATATCCCAAAGGCTTTTGTGTGTGTATGAGCCAGAATTTATTCCCATGACTAAAATGATGTAGTGTATGCATAGGTTAGTCTGCAGGGCCGGGAATGAAAAAGCTCTAAAGATTCAGTTGGTTTTGTTTTGTGTGCCGTTGGACTAGTTTTTAAGTGTTAAGTCAGATCAGGTCAGCTTTATTTATAAAAGCCCTTAATCACTGTGAGACATGTTGAGAGAGATCGTTGCGGGCCAGTAATAAACACAAGAAATGGAAAAATAAAATGACTTGCAGAAAATCCTAATCAGGGGAAACATTCAGCAAAAATGTACAGGGAATAAGGGGAGAAGCCATCTCTTTTAGGAACAGTAGCATAGCATCTCTAGTAATGCAAAGCTACACGATAGTGTAGCTTTGTACCTACTGGTACCATACAGGCCACCATAGCTTTTGCTATTGGAAAAGGAGGGGTGGGGTGGGGGTTGAAATCTGCAACCTCAAAGTTACTAAATCCAACACTGCACCTTTAAGAAATAAATGGTTTGGTCTAAAAGGTCTGTTTATCCTGATTGGTCTGATACATGCACAGCTGTGACGGCTCTGACGACTTTCACCTCCATGTCTGTACTAATGAATCTACAGTGGAAACACTTTAGTGGAATCAATCTATCTGATCCAGATTCAATACACTCACACTAAACTCTACTTTGTCTAAACCAACCTGGCAGCTGGAAGGCCCCCCAGCTTTCCTCTGTGTGATTCTTTGTAAAGCGATTAACCCGCAGGGGGCTTTTTGAACTAACTTTGGACAATACAATGTGCTAACCAATGGCTAATCTCATTGTTTGATTTCCAACTATGTTTATTTTTTGACGTAACATTGACGTAATTCAGACCCGTTGGCCAGTGTAATTGAAACATTGTCGAACAACACAGGCTCAGAATGAATGGGGAGAGTGCAAGTCACTTGTGAATGTAGACCAAACTCTCATCTGTAGGTATATTTTTTATGTATCCACACATGTACAGGAGCACTCAACAAGACAGAAATTTGACCTAAAAATACACATCAACACACACACAGTAAATACAGTCCTCTTGTGTGTGAAATCTTAGGTATGTATAGTTTGTTTACAGCTTGTTTATGGCTTTTGATGACCTCTTTCACTTGTTCTCGGGTTTCTAAAAATGTGTATGGTCTGTTTTTTTAATCTCCCTCCACTTGTGGTGTGTTTCTTACTCTATGCCATCTTCATCTTCATCTTCATCTTTCCACACACAAAAACTCACTACTCCCTCTTTACCTTTTTCCCCTCTCACTGTCAATCCATCTCTCCCATCTCTCTTCGTCTCTCCCCGTCTCTCTCCATCTCCCTCCATCTCGTTCTGTCTCTCTTCTTATCTTCTTCTCCTCTCCCCCCCCTCCCCCTGCCCATACCTGCCACCCCCCTACTCCCAACCCCTCCCCCATTTCCCCAAACCCCTCAACCACCCCCGTACCCTATCATCACCCCTGCCCCCACAGTGACCTCCGCCAGGAGCTGGAAGAGGAGGACGGCCGCTGCCTGCTGCTCTCTCGCCAGGCACGCTTCAACCAGCTGTGCTGCATCCGCTGCTGCTCGCCGTTCAACTTCCTGCTCAACCCGCGGCGCCGCTGCGGGGACTGCCTGCTGGACGTGTGCCGCGCCTGTCGCGCCTACCGCAAGGCCGAGCGCGCCTGGCTCTGCTGCACCTGCCAGAAGAGGAGGTACACACCGCGCTGGGGAGGGGGGGGGGGGGTCGGTGTGTGTTTGCGTGTTGTTGTGTTTGTGGGCGTGTGTGCGTCGGTTTGGGTGTGCATGGGTGTGTTGGTGTGTGTTTTGTGTGTGTGTTGGTGTGTGTGTTGGTGTGTATTTTGTGTGTGTTGGTGTGCTTGTGTCTGTGTGTTGGTGTGTGTGTGTGTGTGTGTGTCTGTGGGCGTGTGTGGGTCGGTTTGGGTGTGCATGGGTGTGTTGGTGTGTGTTGGTGTGTGTTTTGTGTGTGTGTTAGTGTGTGTGTTGGTGTGTATTTTGTGTGTGTGTGTCTGTGGGCGTGTGTGTGTGTTGGTGTGTGTATCCTTGTGTGTATGTCTGTGTTTTCCATCTCTACGTATGTATGCTTCATTTTTTACATCAATCACGTACACATGCACGAGTCATGTGTCCTCATGCTTTCTGCCAAAAAGATCACTCATAATCAACAAAACCCATCTCATTCATGAATGATTTCACCCTCATCTCCGTGGACCGTTCTAAACCCCCCAATCCGTCTGTGTGTGGGACCACCTGTTCTCTCTGTGTCTTGCTGACAGGCTACTGAAGATCCAGTCTCTGGAGTGGTTCTATGTGAACGTCAAAGGCCGCTTCAAGAGGTTCGGCAGTGCCAAGGTGCTGAAGACCCTGTACAGGAAACACGTGGCACAGCGGGGCACGGGGGCTGAGCTCACAGGTGAGCCTCTCCCAACACACACACACACACTCTCGCTCGCACACAAACACACACGCACGCACACACACACACACGCGTACACACACACACGCACGGACGCACACACACGCGCGCACAGACACACACACACACAACCGCACGTCTTAAAAAAACTGCGATTCATTTGGTCATGATCTGCGCTCCACATTTGGTGTGGTTCATGATTCTGTAGTTAATTAAGAGTTTTCTGTGTTTACTTCATTCAAAGGATCAAAAATGACTTTGATCCTAACCAAAAACAGACCTACAGTTCTCACATGATGGGTCCTACCGTATATAATAAAAGGCCCATAACAATGTACCAAAAATACATTTGAAACCAATTGGTAGATGTCTATAAAACATAAAACAAAATAATATCTGACTGTAGCTGTGTGTGTGTGTGTGTGTGTGTGTGTGTGTGGTGGGGGGGGGGGTGTGTGTGTGTGTGTGTGTGTGCGTGTGCGTTTAGTCATTTGCTGTGCTGTGTGTTTTTGTGTGTGTGTGTATTTGTGTATGCGTGTGTGTGTCTGGGCTGTAAGAGTGTGTTATGGGGGTTACCATGAATGATCGTTTGAAAAGCTTCTGTAAAACGAGTGCAGATGAAGATAAACAGAAGATTAATTCCACTTCCTGCTCTGGCTTCCATCCTGAACACAACTTCAGCAGATCATTCTGGCCACCTGCCACACTGTCAGCAATGTCTTTCAGCACTAATTGAATGTCTATTTGAGTTTTCAATTTCTCATCTGAGTGTAGAATGTTGTCAGAGTTCAAGTTTGGACTATTCCTCTACCTTGTATTTATATAATAAAACATATGCAGAGCTGTTTTTATGACTCACCTTCTGTATCCCTGTGACTTTGACGATTATAAACTTGGGTTGTACATTGCCCTGACATGCGTAGGGTTTTCTTCAGTTTAATTTCAACAACTCTTCGATATTTGTCAATCTCCTTCTGAATTCGTCTGTGAAAGTCATCCAGTCCAGTCCTAACTCTCAAAGCGCATGGGACTCTTTCGCATGGGACTCTTTCATTCATTCACATTCATTCATATTCATTCATCAGTACTCTCAATTGTAAACCCTTCCCCCATTGATTGTTTTAGTCTATCTTTCATATTGCTGCTGAAATGTTTGCTAGTCGGCTTTAGAAAGGCAATCTGAATGGGGTGCATCCATTTTCCCTACTGTGCATTTATAATGCTTTTCTGCTTCATCATTTGGGTTAAGTCCTCCCTCTGGCACTTTAACATGATTGGTAGGTGACCCCGTGACCTCTGGACCCCATGGTCCACGGGGGGGGGGGTCTAAAGCCCCTAGAGGAGGGGGGGGAGGCAGAGGCCAGCTTATGACAGACATGAGACTGCTGTAATGCTCTTATGCAACCATAAACGGCAGCATTGTTGCAGGAACATGGTCACCTATGCAGTGTTGCGGAACACCACCACCCTCAGGTTCACAGTGGGGGTAAAGGTAGGTGGTGCTGGTGGTGGTAGTGGAGGTGCTGGTGGTAGTGGTTGTGGTAGTGGTGGTGCTGATGGAAGAATATTTAGGGCTCTGCTTGCTTGAGCCCAACTCTTTAATGAATTGATTATTCTTTAACTAGCTTTGTGACTTAATATGTGAATTTGTATGAATTGTGTCATATTTCAATGTGTCTATAACCATCCTGTGCTGAAAAAATAAAACAATATCAATGTAAATAGTGATGAATCACATATCTGTTTTCAAAGTTCAGAATATATCTCAGTATTCTTAATGATTTCATTTGATTGTCTCTGTCTTTAACGCTGAGCCATATGCAACCCGAACAGAGCAGTGCTTGAGCTGCCTTGATGTCCTTTCATCCCTCCGACGGGGTGCTCTGATTGGCTGCATCATGTTTCATGGCTGTCTCTGTGTGCTGCTGTGCTTCCAGAGGGCAGCACCTACGAGGAGAGTATCCACACCGAAGGAAGCGTCTGTGAGAGCGACACGGCGTTCTGCCGACAGAGTGAAGGTCTGTATCTCTTCACACCATATTGCTTTTACCTGATGCTAACTTAGTGAACCGTGATGATTATGTCAAATGGATGTAGGTTTAGTTTTTTTATGTATCCAATTGATATTGTCAATTGGATGCCTTGATACTCCAATGCTGTAGGGGGCACTCTAAAGCACTGGTTAATTGATATAGTATTCTACTGGCTAGTAAAGCAAATTTAAAACGGATACCAATGTCTCTACCAGCGTTCTTGTGTCACTCAGTTAATTCCTAGTGCATCACCTTATAATATGACAAAAATAATCATTTGGATGGCTGTGTGGACAGATGGTTGGACGACTGGATGGACGAACTGCGGTAGGATTGATGTCTAAAATAATGGATGGATAACACATGAACGGTCGTGTTTACATCTCTCCCAGAGCATGGCGAGGCGGACACCCTCACGGTAGCCAAGCGGGTGGCAGGGGACGCCATAGATGAAGCCATTTCCAAGGCTGAGTTTCACACCGACAACCAGGTGCGATGGTTACGCAAGTGCTTCTCACCCCTGGGGTCAGAACATGCAACCAAATGCAGTGATCTCTTGATCTCTTAATATTGAATGCAGGTTCAAAGCTATTTTATTTGTGCTTATTGAATTCATTCAGGTATTAATCATGATTATGTTCTGTACACTCCCCTCATTAATCAGTGTCTGCATGCGTGTGTGTGTGTGTGTGTGTCTGTGTGTGTGTGTGTGTGTGTGTCTGTGTTTGTATGGATCAATTCCTCACTACGCTTCAGCAGTTTCAATCACCAGCATGAATTTCCCAGGAGATTTGCTTTCCTTCTGTAATCTGAAA
>NC_136947.1:5865229-6010229 GCF_949987615.1 Pollachius pollachius | reverse complement strand
AAGCAAAAGTTAAAACGTTTTTCTACTTTACCTATCCTTTAAATAAATGATTATTGCAAACAACATCATTGATATACCTAGCAGTAATTACATTTTAGCTAAAAGAGTATAGTCACATTTGCCTGTATGCTTAATTAATCCTAAAAAACACCAACCACAGCCCTTTTTTTTTGTTTTTTTTCGTTCCTCATCATACAGAAGTGCGACAAAAACCGCCAGGATGCCAACAACCGGAATCACACGGCCACCTCCGCATCCCAGCATGCCTCTGACACCGCCACCGCTCCCGACACGCTGACCTCGGAGGCCGCCACCCCCGACCCCTTCGACCTGGAGGGCGGGCTCCGTCACCAGGAAGGGAGCGTCATGGGGGCGGAGCTGGTGTACCGGCTGCAGCAGCTCGCCAGGCAGGGCAGCCTCTCGGACGCCTCCATCGCCGGGGGCGACGACGAGGGGCCCCACCCGGGGACGGAGGAGGAGGAGGAGGAGGAGGAGCAGAAGAAGAAGAACGGAGACAAAGAGGAAGGGCAGCTGGAAGAGGGCTGGAGGTCTAGCCATGAGGAGGACGAGGATGTGACGAGATCGGAGAAGGCGTCCATCCCAGAGGACGGGATGGATTGGAGCTGTCAGAGAAGTGAAGAAGAACACGGAGAGGAGCAGGAGGAAGAGGAGGAGGAGGAGGAGGAGGAGGAGCAGGAGGGGGAGGAGGAGGGGGAGGAGGAGGAGGAGGAGGAGGAGGAGGTGGAGGAGTTTGAGGAGGAGGAGGAAGAGGAGGAGGAGGAGGGGGAGGAGGAGGAGGAGGAGGAGGAGGTGGAGGAGTTTGAGGAGGAGGAGGAAGAGGAGGAGGAGGACCAGGAGGAGGAGATGAAGAGGGAATACAACCTGTGTCGGATTGCCTCTCAGTCCAGAGTGTCCTTCTCCTCGTCCGCTCATCCGGAGCTCAACGGGGCCTCCCAGAGCGAGGGAGGCTGGCTAACGGGGGGTGGAGAAAATGAGGAGGAGGTGGAGGTGGATGAGGAGGAGGAGGAGGAGGAGGAGGAGGTGGAGGTGCCTGGGAGGAACGGCCAGATGGCGGAGCAGGAGAAGGAGGAGCTGGTTTTCCACCTGCTCCACCTAGAGAGCCAGGTCAGGGCCACCCAGTTCTCCTCAACGGAGGATGAGCTGGACCGGGCCGGTCGAGGGGGGGGGGACGACCGGAAGAGAGAGGGCGGTACCAGAGGAGAGAAGATGGCCGCCAGGCTGTGCCGATTGGCCGAGCAGGTCAGCGCCGGGGAGTTCTCGTCCACTGACGACGAGGGGGAGGAGAGCTTGAGGGGAGGGAGGGAGGACGGGGGAGGGGTTTTGGAGAAGGAGGAGAGGTCCCTGTGGAGGAGGGAGGCGGAGAGCCCCATCCAGCCCTCCCCGCTCCAGGACTTGGCCGGTCTGGTCAGCGCCTCGCAGTTTTCCTCCACGGAGGATGAGTTGGACCGGGCAGGAGTAGGTGAGGGTGGAGGAAGAGGTGGAGGTGGAAGAAGAAGAATCAGAAGGTGGGGAGCGGAAAAAAGGAGCGATCCCGGGGCGGGAAGGGGAATGGAGGAACGGTGGTCTATGAGGTTGAAGCGAGGGGGTGTGTCGATGGAATCGAGAGCCGAGAGGAAGGGAAGCATGGCGGATTTAGCCAGGGGGATGTTGGACCTCTTGGATACCAAAGAGGGGGAAGGCATCGCAAAGGTAGTGGATGATGTAGCCCAAGACAGGGAGGAAGGGGGAATGACCGCAGACAGCCAAGACAAAGACGGAGATCATGCAGAGTCGTCTGAGAGTAGGCGACGTGGTGAGGAGAGGACGATGGAGGTAACACTGTCCTATCTCAGTGGAGGATGTGGTGTGGAGGACAAAGACTGGCCCCGGGAAGACCAGACTGTAGTGCTATCCTGTGCTCCTATCCATGGAGAACAAGAGAGAGAAGACAGACAGCAAGACAGAGAAGAAAGCTTGTTACAAACAGGGCAGGGAGAGGAGGCTGAGAGACAGCCTCACAGGGATCCAACTACAACCCTTAATCAAACGAGGGTCTCAAAAGAGGACATTTTACGTTATGAACTGGAGTTGGAAAACTCAGAAGAAGAGCAGGAGTTGCAGGACAGAGACTGGCGACACGCAGAAACCAAAAGTGACACGAGTGAACCTAAAGAGGTGGAATTGGACGGAATAATGAGCACCACGAGAGAGGAGGGGGACAGTGATCTGTACATCCTAGATGGAGAGAAGGCTGTTTTATCCATAGAGGCGGTGGGGGAACACAGCGGGCCTGCGTCTCAGGAAAGAGATCATCCTGAGACAGAGGAGAGACAAGGCGATGGCACAACTCTGGGATTGCTCCGCAGCAGTGAGGGAGACTTGAGTCATGAGATGAGGACTGAAGGAGACAGGATGGCAGGAGGGTTCGAGGAGCAGGGGGCGAGCGCCAGTGGAGGCCAAGCTGGAGACATTGAGCCAGAAGATCAGACCTCCATACTGTCCCCAGAGGAGATTCATAACGTAAGAGAGACAGGTCAGAGTGTCGCTATAGAGGCACTTCTAAAGAAAGGCCTAGTGATACACAATGCAATCAGAAGGTATAAGCATAGTATAAAAAACTGTAATACTAACATAATAACATAATAACATAATTGATACGCTACAAAACTTTATTTTAAAATAATTGTTCTCACCACCACCAAGGAGGTTCTTTGCATTGCAAGGCAATGGCTATACTAATTGATGGGGCTAGAAATTACTTTATCACTTTTGAGTGGCTCACCTTTAACAGTCACAACTATCTAACTAACTCCATCTCTATTCCTCTATTTCGTCTTCCATTATCCGTAATCCCCCGGCACATGTGTTGGTGTTTATGGATTGATTTTCGGATTTGCAGTCAGAGCTAGATATGTGACACAATTTCATCGCAAAAGAACCATCCTAAAGTTGGCTTCAACAATTATAATATCCATAAGTGAAAGCAACATCTCTCTATATATATATATATATTAGCTATCCGTCACCCTTATTGATTTGAAAGATCTACACTTTTTTAAATTGTGAAATTTAAAAACATAACATTTCAAATTGTAATAAATACATGTATTGTTAATGTATCTGTGTGTGTGTGTGTGTCTGTGTGTGTATATGTGTATGTGTGTGTGTGTGTATGTGTGTGTGTGTACGTGTGTGTGTGTACCTGTGTGTGTGTGTGTATGTGGTCGTGTGTGTGTGTATGTGTTTGTGTGCGTGTTTGCGTGTGTACGTGTGTGTGTTTGTGTGTACGTGCGTCTGTGTATGTGGTCATGTGTGTGTGTATGTGGCCGTGTGTGTGTGTATGTGTTTGTGTTCATATATGTGTGTGTGTGTGTGTGTGTACCTGTGTGTGTGTATGTGTTTGTGTGCGTGTGTACGTGTGTGTGTTCGTGTGTACGTGTGTGTGTGTGTATGTGGTCGTGTGTGTGTGTACGTGTGTCTGTGTGTATGTGGTCGTGTGTGTGTGTATGTGTTCATATATGTGTGTGTGTGTGCGGATGCCTTGGTGCAGAGGTACTCGGCGGTGGCTCTGCGTGGCCTCACCACAGAGATGCTGAAGGTGTTGAACGCCACCGAGGCGATCCTCCAGGGGGCGGGAGGGGCCGGGGACCCCGCCCCCCCCCAGCTCCTGCTGCTGGCCCCCGGCACGGACCCCCTGAAGCTGGACCAGCAGTTCTCCAGACTGGAGGAGAACGTAAGACCTTACTCATTACTGCCACACATTAAAGGAGACATATTCTTCCACCAGGTGTGAGTGGGATTAGCCTTACAAGCCGTTTCGGAAATCTGCCCCATATGACGTCACTGGTGGGCGTGTCCACCTAGATCTGTGCTGGATAGATCAGTCTACCAGCCTAGCCAGTGGACTGAAGTAAACGTTGCTCATCTATCCAGCACAGATCTAGGTGGACACGCCCACTAGTGATGTCATATGGGGCAGATTTTCGAAACGGCTTGTAAGGCTAATCACACTCACACCTGGTGGTAGAATAGGTCTCCTTTAATGTTCTTATACTTGTTATACTGTTCATACACCGTCTGATCATATTTAAAGTCGCAATGTGTACAATTTTGCGCTGATCGTTAGTGATTTCAATCATCGTTTCAATAAAATCACAACCTGTAACTGACATTTTAGACAAAAATCCAATGCTGGCCACCCCATTACTACTCCCTGTTACTATCGACACTCCCAAAATCCTAGTTAGTGAACACCTAGTTAGTGGACATTAACCCTACCGTAGTTCAAGTCCAACAGTCCCACAGCCAGTTAAGAGGGGACGGATCGATCCTACCCACTGCTTCCTCAATGGTCCATTATCACTAGTAATGATTCCTCCACGGGGACGTCCTGCAGGTGTACGTGGCGGCGGGCGTCGCCTTCAGCCTGGAGTCTGAGCTGGGGGCCCTGGAGGAGTGCGCCAGGGGGGTGAGCGGGGACACCCCCGATGCAGAGCTCTCCTTCCTGGAGGAGCAGGTGGCCTCGGCGGCCGCCAAGGTGCACCAGTCCGGGCGCCAGGTGGGACTCAACGCACGTTTCTGTTGGTTCATTACTGCCTTTTACTTCTAGGCTTGACTGGCAAACCGATAACCTTTTGGAACTTTTTTGTATTTTTTGTTTTTTGATTGTACTCTACTCCGTTTAGCCTTTAATATGAACTATTATCTTTATGGGAGAAAGCAATTGTTTTTTATCATAGGGTTTCTATCCCTATCAGGAAACTCTGTGGGAGTCTATTTTATGCATGTTGCCCAAAGATCCACTGACCGAGTTTGACATCAAATTTATAAAAAGGATTTGAAAAAGTATTCCTTTATTTTTGTTTACTTTGCCGCAGGTATCGAACATCTCTGCCAGGATCGCTGCCCTGAAGAACGCCGGTCTGAAAGTAGACCCTCACTCCAAGACCACTCAGGTCAGGCTGATACCCACCATGGTATAATACTTGTGTAAAGGAGTTGAACAGACTCAGGGTACAAACTCTTCATATTTTAAAGAGAAGGTTGATTAGTGATGGACAACACCTGCCACTAACACACCAGTCTTGAGGCCAGGTCCCGAGAGCCACTCCCCCTCCTATCCCTGTCTCTGTCTCTACCCTACAGACAGAGCTCAGCCACTCAGTGCTGATTCTCACTGTGTATCTGCTGTCTCTATGTCTCCACCACAGCCAAGCGCGTCGCCCTCGTCTCGGCAGCTCAGGAGGAGGTTACCTGCTACACCGGCGGAAGGTATGGCTCCTTCTTCACGTCTGTTAAGATTTCTAGGAAACATTACCGCTTATCGCCAGAGGTGTCGCCAAAGAGAACAAAACAAATATCTTCGAGTTCGGCGCTTCAATTGAACTTCACTATTCATTTAACATTAGGGTAACAGATCAATATAATTCAGTTGTGTTTATAAGTCATAATCAAATCACCCAAAATCGTATCACAAAAAAATCTGTCTGTGTGAACTACCTTGCAATTGACTGGTATCCCATTGATGGTATCTCTCTCTGCCTGATGCCCATAGCGCAGGATTGGTTAGAGAACCTTACTGAAAAACTGCATTTTTTATAAGTATTCCCTGACCTTATTACAGTAATTAACGCGCTGCTTGTGTTCCCCTATGTGTGATAAGGAAAGGATGTTTGAGCAGTGTTGCCTAGCAAGGACCACCATCTAATACCGTACTACCACCACCAGATGAGTGCCTCGATCTTCAGCCGCTACATCTTATAGGGGATTTGAGATGCTTTCAGCCAATGAGGTGATAGCTGCCTTTTAACGACACTTAACCATTTAATATAAATATAATTCTACTTTTCTATGACAGTGGATTATAGACTTCCAAACGGTTTTATCCAAGGGATCATCAGAGTGATAAAATGTCCAACCATATAATATGAATTGTCTCTTTTAGCTTAAAATGATTATGTCACACTGTTTATTTTGAATGTATCATTGAGTATCACTACATAGTTGACATTTGAAGGTATTATATATAATTTCTGCCACAAAAGCTCTCTCAATGAACAAAATAACAAAAGACATAGTCGGTTTTACTATTGTTGGAAACACTTGGAATCATGTGAGTACACAACTCAACAAAATATATAACATAGGTCTAGTCGTTTTTTAGATATTTTAATGAAGAATTGTTACTTGATATACCTTTAACTTTGAAATGCACTATATACAAAATGATTGAAGACCCTTAATATATAAAGCCACTCCTTAAAGGCTGTACAGATAACCAAATGCAATGTCCCTTATAATCTGCATAACCTTGAATGCACTTATTGTACCGGTTATTTAAAAGCAACATTCAGAAGGATTTAGAAATTGGGGGTAAGAAATGCACATATGTTGCTCACTGTTATTTAACAGTGAGCAACAAATATTCAGAAGGATGATTTAAAGATTGGAGAGAAATAATTTTAACTGCGTGATTTTTTTATGCTGCCAAATATTTTGACAGTTGGTAGTGAAAAACTCTATTTCTTGGTAGAAAAGTTGACAGGGAGATTAAACTGTTTGTTCATCTTTTGGAATTGTGCACTGCATCTCAAATAAAATAAAATCAGTATTTTCATGGCTATGACTCTAATTAATGACAAAGTAGGGGAAAATGTACAATAAATAGACGTTAAGAGACCCCAAAGTTCTAAAAAAAAAACATGTTTTATGGTTCAACTCGTCCTTCTGATTTGCAGAACTAGTCACCACGGTGTCATTTTCACATTTCTCCACCAAAGAATTTGGCACAGGTAGGATCACAGTTCGTATGAACTATCCCTGTCCATTATATGCTAAATGTTTCACTGGTTTACCTCAAGAGCAATGCTGTCCATCCGTTTGTGTGTTTGCATGTACATGTGTGTGGCAAGACTTCCAAATTGCATATCCATCGACATTATCATCCTTGATGAAAGCAAAAGTCGTTCTGTCGTTCCATCAACAACATACCTAATTCCTCGGTAGGGGATTTAAACGGACAGGAGCTACTTTTGGAGTCCCATTTCAAGTCTAGATTTTCACAGAAAGAAACGAAAGAAGGTCAGAGGTCAGAACAAAGCTCAGTGCGGGCGGGGCTCGACTGTGATGGGAACCGCGTGCCCGGCATCTGCCCTCCACAAGGTGGGCCCCGGCCGCTGGGAAATGGCCTCAGTATTTTGGAGCGGAGGAGGAAATAACACCGGTGCGCCACATTCCCGCTGCCCAGGGAAGTGTGAACGACACAGCGCCATTGGGCAGGAGAACGGACGTCACTGTGGACCGACCTGAGCAGAGCGTCAACACGGCGGTGAGCCGCCCCGGGGGCTCCGCGTCGCGGTTGACACACACGGGGGATGACCAGGGCAGACGGCTCAGCAAACACCGTTCAAAAAACGATCCGTCTGTTGCTCCGTGGTGTCTGAGGTCTCCAGACGCAGGATCTGTCACCGGGCGGATGTCATTTAAAATCACACCGACGCAACCCTTCTCTTATACGTTGAAGTCGGCGCTGATGAGAAGTAATGGATCGACGATCACGCTTTCGGGTCAGTCCGTTTAATTCATAAATACTTTATTCCTCATAGAGGTTTGTTACTCTCCTCTTCTAGATCCTCCCAATTCCTTACCTCAAAATAAACTCGAGGGAAAATCTGCCAATCAGGAAAATATGCAATTTCCCGTTTTTGTCTTGAGATATGAGTTTCTAGCACAGCACTCTAGCGCCTTGTCCCAAGGCCTTCTGGGATACGTAGTCCCCAGTCAGGAGCTCTCGGAGACCAGGCAGCGCTCCCTCTGGTCGGGGACGATGAAGCCCTCCTTCATGTCGCTCTCCCTGCGGCCCGTGATGATGAAGGCCTGCTTGGGGTCCACCACCACCACCGTGGTGTCCCTGGCCTGGAGGCCCGCCTCCACCTCGGCGTAGGACGGGTTCCCCGAGCCCCGGCGGAACTTCATGATGGGCCATCGGGTGGGACGCCTCTGGGGGTGGGTGGAGGGGAGGGCGGGGGGTTGAAACATTGAGTAAAGCACAGGGTCAGTGGATTTTGATAGAGAAAGGAACAGACGAGAACATTTGACCAAACATTTTAGGCTCACGTTTTTGCTATGAAAATACTTAAGATAGTCAAACGTTATTGTCCATCATTGATCCGCATTCATCATTCATCGCATTCATCATATGATATTTCATTAGGTAGCAATACATTTCAGCATGAAATAAGCAGGAAAGACAGCAGTATCACAGACGGACCTCCAGCAGGAAGAGGCTGGCGGTGGAGGTGGGGTGGTTGTACATGTAGACGCTCAGGAGGATCACCGTGGCGACGATCACCATGGGCAGGATGATGGCTGCCAGGAGGCGGGTCTGCAGTTGCTCCCCCCCCTGCCCTGAACCGTCTATCTCGGCTGGCAAAATAAACGGAAAGAAACAATCCTGTTATTAATTGCTTGTTCGCATTAAATATGTAAGATCAAAAATAAACCAGACTCTGCCAAATCGATTTTTTAATTATATATTGTTTGATTTGGCAACGTCAAAATGAGTTTAGAATGAGTAGTAGTGTTTCGGTGTACAGGTGACCTACGTGCTTCGTTGACGTGCGATTCCATCTTTGTGTTGTCTGTGAATCCAAAAGAACGATTATCAAGCCATTGCAGGTGAGAGACACCCCCACATTATGAATCCCAGTCAAACGATAATGGCACTAGATTGATACATTACTTTGCGCCATTGAGCACAAGCAAGCTTTGCTTTAACCCCCCCCCTGAATCAGGAGGACATACATCCAGCTGATTGTGTTTACCTTCTACCTTTAAACCTCCTTGGCACATGCGACTTCTCCGGGAACGTCGTTTCCGTCACACAGTGTTTTCCAAGAAAGCGTTTGGTGCCAAACAAAACCCTCGACGCATACATACAGTATACCTCCTTGTGCGCTTTCTAAGCGATGCACATACGTCGCGGTCACTCCGCAGCTGAGGACAGTATGTAGTATTTAACATGGCGTTGTATATACTCGCCAATGACCCTCACGGGGCCATGGGAAATTGCTGACCACTTGACCCCCGCAAACAATAAGGGCCTCCAAGGATCCCTGGCGGAACACGCTAGGCCTGTGTACCTCGCCATGACAACAGGCACTTATTGATTGGACGATAATGACGCGATGCTGCGCATGGGGAAAGGGCTGACGGGTGAAAACACTGTGACTGCAGGGCTTGAGGAACGCAAAAGCAAAAGCAAGCGTTGTCACAACATTGACATGTGTTGACCGCGGGCATCCATGGAAACCAGCCGACACACAGATGACTGGGTGGATGCGGTGAATGGTTTCTGTTTAAAAAAACGCTACAGACGATAGCACGCAGGGTTTCCCGCAGGAAATTTTTTATTAAGGTGGTGGGGTTTGCCATCAGACAGGGGGAGGGGGGGGGGCACTCTTTTACAGGTGCACTATTTATGCTTATTTTCATGCAGACTGTTGCCCTGCAGCCTGATCTATACACAGAGAGTGAATGAAGTTTAGAATATTTTAAACTTCTGTATAATATTTACGATTGTAAAAAAAATAATATTAATTCACAAAAGAAATTGGAACAATTTGAGCTCGCAAAAAAAAAACTCAAATTCTTGCACATAAGTTTGAATGAATTGATTTCTCTGATAATGCGTTGAACCCGTTCACCAAGCGCCAGGAACTGACCCTCGGCAGGGGGGCTGGTCGGGTCCTCCGCTGTGGACGTGGTCACACTGCCACCACTGGTGGTGGTGGTGGTGGTGGTGGTGTCGGTCACCGTGGAGATCTTAGCCAGGGTGGTGGAGCTGGTCGCTGATGCTCTGTGACGCTCCGTGCTGGAGACGGAGACCGGAGTGGTGGTGTTGGTGGGGTTGTGGGCCCTGGCTTTGATGAGGTTGACCAGGGGAACGCACCTAGGGTCCCTCCTCTGGGGAGGAAGAAAAACCAACGCACCTTAACTCGACCGCTGGGGACTGGACCCACCGCGACGCACCGGCTGCAGTGGAATGCGGCTGAGAGACTAAAGGATTCGTACCTCTTCTGGGCAGCCATGGTCCACCCAGTCCTGGCGGCTTCTGTCGAACCCACTGGAGCATCTGAACACACGGAATGGACAGGCTTACTACTGAGACCTAGCCTGGCTAACGCCAGACCTCATCTCTATCTACATTGAGAAGAGGTCTGGGAACCACACATTCATTTTCTCGTATTTGAGGCGTGGTTTACGATTGCCCGCAGCCGTTTATCGGGCGCTACCAATGTCTTTCATATGAGTCTTCAGGTAGCTCATAGCCAATCGTATCAATTATACCGGATGACGTATGCAGAGCGACAGAAATTCGATGAGGAAGAAGACGATGGGTGTGTCGCATTGACTTCGTCATCGTCTTGCCGTCCCTCCCCGTCCTGTGATTGGTTCCCTATCGCAGGCGAAAATCGGATCCATGGAATCCAGGCTGCCTAGCAACGCGAGATGAAATCGCTCGCAAGGCAGCATGGGTATACCCAGGCTAACTGAGACCCATAACAAAATAGCACTGGATGCAAATGATCCCAATCTCAAATAACAATACAAGACAAATGCATTTTTTGTGAATATATTGGATCCACAAAAATGTATGAATATATCATATTGCTGTGTATTATTGAAACTAAAGGGTTACCTCTGCAGCCTGGTGCACCAGCTACAGTTGAAGCCGATCTGAGACGTGACACAGGTACCACAGCTGGAGAACTGGACACACGCTGCAATGGCCAAAACGCACACCATTTATTTATCCGCCTTAGTAAAACACATTCAGGAGCGATTGAACGGGGTCTTAGATGTATCTGTTGAGGGTATTTTCCGACCATTAAGCTCCCTCTCTGGCTATAGTACATAGTCTCTAGATCTCTTACTGGGCAGAGGCAGGATCTCCACTGCGGTACAGTTGGAGATTTTGGACTTCAGGATATCCACCTTGTGATATTCATAAATGGTCCTCCGTCGGACATCTGGAAAAAGAAACAGAAATTAAATAATTTATTTTATTGAGAGATCTCATTGACAATAAACTTATCAACTGAATAACTAATTGATTGCATTAACTCACTGAATCAACTGTGAGAGAACTGTGATCACATCTGACAAATGACCCACATGCTGAGCTGAATACGTACTGGGAATCTGCTCTATCTTATGAAGCACAACGAAAGCATCCGACAGGCCCATTTTGACAGGATGGTGCTCAGCACTGATGTCCCCCACAGCAATGGGCACCTGAGAGAGAGAGAGAGAGAGAGAGAGAGAGAGAGAGAGAGAGAGAGAGAGAGAGAGAGAACCTCAGCATCAAGGCTTAAGCTGGCATGCAACACACACACAAAGAGGCAGAGACTGACGTCTTTGTAGGCGAAGACGATGCGTCCGTCGCTGTGCAGGGTGGTCTGGAAGGTGAAGGTCCCCAGCTCGGAGCTGTCCTGTAGGTGGACCCGGTTCCACTGTACCACTAACGCTGTACCTACACACACACACACACACACACACACACACACACACACACACACACACACACACACACACACACACCGCGACATTGGGAATGAATACAACACACAATGAAATATATGTTCACTGAAATGAATGTGAGTTGGATTGATTGGTCATTCGATGATTTTTATCCTACCATTATCTACGTAGGATACACTGGAGTCTTCAGAGAGGCTGGGATCAAAGTTAGCCATGAGAGGGGCGATGTACTGGGTGGCTGTTAACATCCAGTGGATTGTGTCACCAGTGTAGATGAACCCTAAGGTTGGGGAGAGGGGGGGGGTGTGGGTGACAAACACACAAGCACATGTTCGAATGTATTTGAGATAGTCTTTCTGTGATAGACAACCTTGGTTTATGCCTACATTGAATACATTTAGTTCAGTTTAGACTTACCTCCAGTTGCCACTGTTATTTCTTTTAATATGTGGCCATAGAAGGGGAAGTCAAAGGAAAGATTGACTTTCTGGAGGCAAATCAAAAAAAAGGGTTCTATCATATTAGCATAGCATTAGCATCACTGTTCAATTGTGCCTGAGAATAAATAGATTATTACTACAAGAATCCACATCACAGCGACGCATCAGCCGCTCAGGGACAGGGAGAGAAAAGGGGCGTGCTTATTGGAGATTCAAAGCCCAGAGCATCGTGTCGGACAGTTACAGAGTAATGGTTCTGAATTTTCCTGTCCACAAAGACTTTCTGGGATCCTATTCCGTGTGATCAATAAACAACAGCCCTGCTACATTCTAGCTCCATGTGCTCCGCTCCATTAAAACAATGTGATTAAAAATTGATAAGACAGAATTTATTTTTTTTATTTTCTGTACGCACATTGCCCTTGTTTAACAAACAACTACATCCAAGTGTCCGGTGACCTCATTCTCATGAACATGAACATGTTCCTTACGGCTGCTTGTCTGTGGGTGTTGGAGATGAAGCCTTCCTGGACCTTCCTGTCCGCATTTGAGATCTGACCAAGGTCCACCCAGAGCGCTTTACCACCGGGGTCTCCTGGGCCGTAGATCTTAGACGTATAGTAGACGTGATCGATGTCCTGTCAAAACAATGAATTACATCCTTACTCTACTACCACCAGCCTAATCAGCTGGGAGTCATCTAAATGAATGACCACAACATAGATCCTCTAAATGATTTAATCCTGCGCACACGCCGATATTTCTAGTGTTTTGCTTGCGTTGTTCTGTTCGTCTATGGATGAGATTCACCACGACTTTATGAAAAGGCGTACCACGATTTGGGAGGAATTGTCGTGTCCCTCCTCGGTCAACAGGTCTGGCTCGCTTTCTTCCAGTCGATGCTGGTCTCGGTAATGGCCCCTCTTGTCAGGGGCCAAACTAGGGGCCCCAGACCTGCCTCTGGGAGTCCACCTCCTCCACCGAGGCTTGGAGCCCGGGTCTATAGGGGCCCCTGTGTCTTGAGGTGCTAGCCCCTGCGTGTCGGCATGGTAGACCCCTGAATTGAAAGCCAAAGTGGGAAAGAGAAATGTTGTTGTCATTGCATTGTTTTACAGTCTAGTCTTTGTGTTTGTCTTCATGCCGCTGAAACCAATGCCACCGCAGTTGACAACAATGTGCTGACCAACCAGCAAACTGTGTTTATCAACTGGCCAACGATGAGCCATAGAAAACATATTTCAAGAAGGATTTTGCCATGTTGCATGAAATCTGTTGTTTGTTTTAATCGTGGCCAGCCCACACGGACCCCCGCCCTGACCACACCGGCCATTGACAACACAACAGTGTGTGTCCTCCAGCTCACCAAACCCCTTCACATCAGAGGGTGAAGGAATGCCTCGCATTCTTCACACCGGCCGGTCCACGACCCGACGTACGAGGGAGATGTGGGAGGGATGGGCCTATTCCCTGAGAGGGAATGTCACGGTGGTTCTTTGACAGCAGCAGCAGCCTCAGCAACAATACAGCTGTATGCACGTGCTGTGTACACACACACTAAATCAATCCCTCCGCGATGGGTGTTGACGAGGGAAGTGGACTGGAAGTGACTTGAGAGGAGGCTCTGAACACAACACTAGTTGTTCCATCATAACAGACTTGCTTTTGGTTTTTGCAAGCGCTTGCTTACTAGGCAGGGCAGCTTTTCACAGAGAGGTCACATTCAGGGTAATCACAGGGGGGGCTAATGGAACTAATTATCAGTCCGGTTCCATACACCAGTGATCCAGTATTGAAAACAACAACCGCAGCAAAGAAATACCTTGGTGTTGTAGTCCATGCAGGGGGTCCAGGGCATCTGAATGGAATAAACCCATGAGTTAATTATACACTGTTTACACTGCTGTAAAAACAACAGAGAAATGCTAGGTAGAGTTGCCGGATAATGACGGTATGATTTTTTCCTGTTATACTTTTCACTGTTCTAAGACTGCATAATTGCCTTGGTTAAATGCAGGTTTGACTATAACTCACTGGGGTCTGAATAAAAAGCGACTTTGTATCCTGAAGGAATTTTGGATTTTTGCGTTGTGAGTGTGGAAAATTTTAAAAGACAAGCAATTGTTTTTAATATGCAACTCTTTTTTGTTACTGTCAAATCGTTAGCTGATGAAAGGTGTTAATTGGTGACCCTACTCAAGGGTGAGCTTATAAGAATATACTTATAATATAGAGTGTAAGTATAAATAATGAATTAAAGTATAATTAAGCTACACATGAGAATTACTGCTGATGGACTTGATGATTACATCACCTGAAAATATGATGAAGTAGAAAGGCTACTTTTAACTTACTTTTTTTACTTTTGGGAAGTTGAAAATATTTGGGTTGAATTTTTTAACGTTGAATATTTGATTTTGATTTTTTTTACATTGAAAAATAAAGGTGAAAATGATTTATTGAAAATGTAAAGAGTTAAATTCAGAGGCAAAAAAATCAGATACGTTATTCCCATGCATAAATATTCAGTGCATATAATTCAGTGGGTTTTTATTTTCAAAATCCGATGGCACAGATTTACTTCCATAATTACCGCTATTAAGTTACAACTGAATAAGGATTTAGAAACGACTCACCATATGGAGATTTTAACTGCATGTGGCTGACTTGAGCCTGAAAAGCCATCCCCATTCCCGCCAAGAGTTGCAGTATCTTCGCCACGGTCATAGCCATCCTTCTCAGGGAGCCTCGACCGGCCGTTCATCAACGCGCTACCTAGTGCTCCACTGCACCTCGGACGCTAAGTGGCCCACTATGGCCAATCTCTGGGCGAAAAGGCTACCCGTTTCCAAAACCAAATGACTAGAAACAGAGACCACGTATGCTTGTCGAGTCATTTGAGAAAACAATGAGTAGACCTTCGTTTAACGCGCTTTTTTCCCCCCCAAGAG
Organism: Pollachius pollachius; assembly: GCF_949987615.1. Taxonomy (NCBI): domain Eukaryota; kingdom Metazoa; phylum Chordata; class Actinopteri; order Gadiformes; family Gadidae; genus Pollachius; species Pollachius pollachius. Next base: position 5,995,300 of record NC_136947.1, on the reverse strand, counting down.
TCGAACGAGGTAGAAGACGTGGAGTTTATATCATGACAGTCCCACTGGCTCTAAGTGACCTGCTGCCTGCTCTTTGCCGGGCGGACTACACACACATGTCCAGTTCTGAGGAGGAGCGCCCGTTTCGACAGCTCATTTATGACTTACAGTGGGGACTTAAAGGGACAGCATGTTTCCATCGAGCGGTGAGGTTCGGTTCGGTCCGCTTATATTGGCGTTCCCGCTGCCAAAAGTTGGGAATGGTCCCAAAATAAACGTGCTGAGCCGCTCCTATTTTCGGTACTCCTCAATTGGGTACCAAGCGGTCGGAAAGGGCTTTTAATTTCTGATTGAAGAAATAAATTTGGGAGTGATGACGTATTTCCACCATAGGGGCTAGTGAAAAGAGGAGAAAACGGCATCGAGTTGAACGCTCCTATCACGGCGTCTCATTAAGTTAAAAACGACATAACTTGCATAAGAAGAAGAAAGACTAGCTCGGAAGAAGTCACGGTTAAACACAGAAACCAACCATGAGCGTGAGTACACCGCATACCGAACCGTGTATGAGCATTAATGTCAGCAGCTACGAAGAGCTAGTAACAGAGTTGGCTCATGCGTTGTTAAAATACCTCCACCAGCAGCATTGCTTCAGATAGCACCCTCATTAAGTGTGATGGCTTGAGAAAACACGAGTTACAATTACAGAAACAATTGTGAGCGATATCGATCAGTTTGATTTTCTAAATTGACATTGAACTTATCGAAACGGTAATCCTCGAGGCCCATTCGTGTTAGGAGCTCGAGGGCAGAGAGGCCTTGGCGGGCCCGAAGGCCAACACGCCACGAGCACGGCTTTACCTTATTTCAATCGAGCCAATGTGGTAGATTTATCTTTTACCCTTCGATAAATATTTTATTGACATGTTATCCAAACTTTATTACTGCTAACTATAGTTCATGACTTACCTCTTCTACTTGGCGTCTAAGGTCGAATGACATCTTAGTGTGTTGCGTGCGTTGGATGTTATATGATCATGGAGCGTCAGCAATAAAAAAAATCTTATTAAGCGTGGTTGCATGAAGTAAGTATAAAGCTATCTCTACTTGGTTTATGCATGCTTTTTTAAGGCCCCTTCACATAAATGTGAAGCAACAAATACCCAACATTTTAATACAAAGCCTTGTTACAGGAGACCCCAGATCTTGAAACAAAAAGATCGCAAAAAATATATATTTTGCATCATTGCGTCTGATAGAAAATTGCACCAGCTCCATAGGTGTGTGAGGCTTATACCAACCTGAGTTGGACATAAGTTAATCACAGATGCATATGAATGCATATGTTCATATGCATGTGCAACACTGAACAGTATAATAATCAACCTTTTCACATTCAAATTATCATAAATATTTGATTGCCTAAAACTACTTCAGTTGAATGCATGACAATGTTAGGATTTTGCAGCAGGTGGCAGTCTTGGACCAAAAACCCAACCGGTCAAACTCGCCAGACTTTGGGGCCCTGATTTGAACCCTATAGTGCCACCCACAGGCCAAAGCTGGGCCTACATTAGTGCTCTCAAGTTTAAAACATTGCCTGTTCGTTATTTTTCCTTTCTGCTCTATTTCTTTTCCATGCTGAGAACAAAAAACTATTCAGTTATGCATTTGTGCTTCTATGTCGATTTTAAAAAACTTGTCCTAGACTGATGCTTAGTGTCCTATGGCCTATTGTTGGTCTGTTGGTTTACGGCCTGATAACACATGCTCATTGAATCAGGGACTTGCGCCGGAAGCAGGTGAAGAAGATTTGCAAACACATTTATTCTTCTCAGAAGCGAATGTCCTCAAATGGAATAAGTCATATTCATAATATCAACAGTCAATCCATAATAATAAAGTTTGCACAAAATAAAGGATATGTCCAGTCGTTTAGCTTTTTGGAGATCTTGCCCTTCGGACCTTCACGCAGTCTCCTGTGCTAAATTTAAAGTGGCCCGAGCCTTAAAAGGTTGTGACGGTGTCTTGGACATTCTGCCGAGTGGCAGCATTATTTTTGTTCTGTGGACTGTCGTCCTGTCCACTGCCCTGCACCCAAGCTCCTTTACCCCAATCTGGACTTGCTTTAGTTTCCTTTTTTGGACTAGTACCTCGCAATTTCTCTTGCTTTTCTTCAACTGATTTTTTGTTTTGGTGAGTGCTATTTTGTGCTTATTATATTTTTTGATTGTATTAAACTTTTTACTTAGAAGTCTGATAGACAATGTAGGCCTATCCATGATGTGTTCATCCTGTTTTTTATTAAGTCTCTAAAAATGAACATTTAGGCTAATATAACATAGGTTCTACTAACTATTTTTAGGTTTTATTCATGATTTAATCGCAATACTGCATAATGTTTTTTCAATGACATTTTACCAAATGTAAACGTTACTGAAAAGACATTTATCATCTAAATATGGATTCAATATTTGTTGTAAATTATAATTCTATCATGCGAATATTGAATCAGCTTTATCCTATTGTTCTCCTTACTAAGGTATGTGCTTGCATGCCAATTTATAATGACCCTAATGAATGGTAGGAAAGGGAAAACTATTCCTATTACATATTAAATAAAATACAATACAAAACGACAGTGTAAGTCAGTTTCATAGCTCACATAACATTTTACATCCCCAATGACATAAAGTATAGTGTCATGTTATTATTGACAAAAGAGTGAAGGCTGAGACATGATGCAACATGCCTACTGTTTGACCGGAGTAGGTATGTTGCGTCAGGTATGCACGGATGTGGTAATTGTTTGTTACGAAAGCTTTCCAGCTTATGGGTCGGACATTCCTGTGGAAGTGTGTGGGCATCCTCATTTTGGAGAGCTTTGATGTGGCTCTAAAATGAAAGGGAGCATAACATGCTCTAACAACATTGTGGAACTAATCGTAGAAAGAAGAGCTAGCTGCTTCTGCTTCTGATAATATAAATAAACTGGTTCCGCTGCTTTTGCTCTATCTTGCTCCATTTAACATAATATTAGTTATTGGAAAACAAATAAAAAGATAACGATTTCATTAGACAATCACCCAAAACCTCATCCCATCCTAATCTGAACAATGTCCCTCTCCTCCTTAATTCGCTTTTTTCTGCTTTAACTAATTCATCGATAGTTTAACTCAAAGTCGTCCGCTTAAACCCGCCATCCTAATACCTAAGGAAAACCTAACGCCCCCCCCCCCGCCTAACTCAAATCTGTCGCAAGTCCCAGACACTGAGATTGACCCTGCGATTGGTCCTTCTGTGACACTGTAAGTTGGTGTGGAGCAGAGACCCCCACCCCCACCCCCCCCCAGGATGTCCGGATCAGTGCGTCTGTTGGAGAAGCGCCAACGCCAGCAGCACTTTCAGGAGCAGAAGCAGACTCTGGAGCAGCAGCATCACTTTGAGAGCAGCTATCACCTGAGCAGCAGATCCTCTGTTAGCCAGAAGTCTGTCTCTCATGAGCTTCACAAGAGCACTCAAGGGTAAGGGTGTGGTGGAGAGGCACACCTACTCAAATCAACGCTCATTCTTTAATGGTTGATATTGAGGGAAAAAACAAACGACATATTATGTTGCTAACGGCTGTGGATGAAGATGATCTGATGATGAGTTGACAAAATGGTTGATATTTCTGAAGGCAATGCTGTTGACGGGGTATTTCAGTAAATGGGTCCCTTCCCCCAGGGTGATTAAGTGAATGGAATTAAGTGAGCCGTTGGTATATATTTTGAAAAGTAAACACTGTTGTAGTGTTTGCTCCATAGACTGTATGTAAGGATGTTGTTGCTGAGCAGAGGCCAGCAGTGTGTTGCTCAGGAAACAGCATGCATCGTCTGTTGCCTTAACAACAGAGTGGGGAGCCGTGCTGGTTATACAATAATACACAAAACTTTTTGAATATATTATGATATATTATCTATAATACAGTGAATATTTTTCGATTTAAATATTGATGCCCCTTGACTTTGCTTTATAGCAAGTGGTGAAAAATGGTGACAATGCTATTTAACTCTACACCTGAGTAGGTTTTTAAACATTGCTCGTCTGTGATATTATGGCAGTTCATGCCAGTGAGTTTAGTTTGTGGCAAAATGCATTGTGTACTAATTTGTATCGGAATGCAAGCAAGCCTGGAGTTTCTGTAGCAGCACATGAGCATCTTATAAATAATCCATAATATCTTAATTTTAATGAAAGTACGCAATATATTAATCGCGGTGGTTCTCCTTTACAGTTTATACAAAGCAAACACATCATTTGAATGTTTCAGATGGCTGTTAAATGGTAGCCTAGGTATACCCATGCTGCCTTGCGCGCGATTTCATTTTGCGTTGCTAGGCAGCCTGGATTCCATGGATCCAATTTTCGCCTGAGATAGGGAACCAATCACAGAACGGGGAGGTACGGCAAGACGTTGACCACGTCTATGCGACACACCCATCATCTTCTTCCTCATAGAATTTCTGTCGCTTTACATACGTCATCTGGTATAATTGTTACGATTGGCTATGAGCTATGGACAGATTCATATGATAGACATTCGTAGCGCCCAATAAACGGCTCCGGGCAATCATACACCACGCCTCAAATACGAGAAAATGAATGTGTGGTTCCCAGACCTCATCTCACTGTAGATTGAGATGAGGTCTGGCATTAGCCAGTCTAGTTAAATGGTTGAGTACAAAGACAAACATGCTATCTGTCCAAAAAAACTTTTATTTCTGTCATGTTTCCATGGCATGTTAACGGACTAATGACACATGTCATTGGATTATCTGTAAGCCTTGAAATCTACTGACCCGTCATGTACATTGTTTTGAGAGCTTTAGCCTACAATGTGAGGGTATAATCACATCAAATGTTCAACCTAAAGGGAAATCTCCCACAGTGTATGTGTGTCTTTAATTTAATGTCTGGTAGGACAGGATTCCGTCATGGTGTTTGACTCTCAGCTGGAAGGTGCTTGCCTTGACCCCCAGTTTCCACAGCCTACCGGCAGACACCCTAGGCTAGAGCGAGACACTTAAACACAACATGTTACTTAACAACCTGTATCTGAATTCACTGTAATTGAAGTAAATTGTACTTAATTACAGTTACAGTCTCAAAGGTCTTCACAGGCCCAAAAATAATATGACAGGGCTAACGAGAACTCCCCAAATCCAAGGGGGACCTTGAGAAGGATCTCAAAAGAGGGATCCCTCCTCCATGGATGGTTTGGTGGTCATGAAATGGCTTTCAAATGAGCAGACATTTAATGGGAGCAAAAACCAAAGCAGAAATAAAGTAAGATAAGTAAGATCCAATAGCTTTGGATGAAAGCGTACACTAATTCAATAATAGTGTAATAGCCTGGGACTTGGCAAACATTTGATACCGGTCAGTTATATAGTGAGATTGACTTTGATCTCCTCGCTGCCAGGGATAATAGACCCATACACCTCATGAAGGATAGAGAGCAGGAATTTGAGCTGCATCTCAATGGCTGCCAGAGATATTCAAGGACAGCTGGGCTATTTCTGTTAGCCGAGCGAGAGGAGCTATCTTTATGCTGAGTGTACAGTGAACTCTCCTACTGAATTGACCTGTGGTTGTAATGTAATGCAAAATGACTTTCCCAGTATCTGTTGAATGGCAAAGTTGGTAGCACACATAATCCTTGTGTTTTTCTTAGGAACACTTGTACAATTATGTTAGGAAAAATATTATCTTCGATATTAATATTAGTCCCACAAATTGAACAGCCTACCGTCACACTCAGTGTCTCTGTGTGTGTGTCTCTCTCTCACTCTCTCTGTCTCGCACTCTCGCTCTCATTCCCTGTCTCTCTCGCACTCTCCTCTCTTTCTTTGTTTCTCTCTGACCTTACACTTGGCTTTCTTACAGCTCAACAGCCCATTCAACAGTCAATATGATAAATTCTTATTTACCGGATGAATCCACTATTCAATTACCGATTTCCACTTGTTATTCACTCATAGCTCTCCCCGAGGAAGTGGCATGTGTCATACTTTGTTAAGGCCAAATTAAAGGCCACATCAGAAAAACACTTTGTGCTGAAAAACACGGACTAGATATGGAGTAGCAAAGTAGGATTTATCAGGCACCTTCCCACGTCCAACGGTTCAGGTGTGGGGCTATTTATAAAACTACAAGTGAGATGGGTTATGAATGCTTTTAGTCATAAGTCATGTCTTTTGGGATCAATGCCGTCAGTGAGCTTATAATAGAACATTATCCTCTTCTGAGTATCAACCATTGTGTGTCATAAATTAATATTTACCATGCTTCTGACTTTAAGTCCAATACATAAACAGGCTGAGTATGCATTTTTTCCAATATGGAGTGTTAATGTTTCTATTTGACACAGCTTTTTACCATTTTGTGACAGGTAAGTGTATACATGTACATATCCTCACTTCATCTCACAAATCTATCCAAAGTGTAACATAATTATTGCAATAGTATTCTGCTTCTTGTTATATGTTCCTTCAATTATTCATAATAGGTGATGAATGGTTTTAGATTATGTGGTAACTATGTTTTATGCTTTAATCTTGCTTTAAGGGCATTACTTTGGTCACTGTCCTCTCCGGGCTTCACTAAAACGTCAGTCACCAATATAATTTGTAAACATCACCTCATTGTACATATTCTGCCTTAGAGAATTCAGAACAAGTCAATAATGTAATTACTTTACACAATTTCAATCCAAAAGATCAATGTGCTACTGCTAACGTTCTAGTCAGGCCCTCTCACACTAAATGCTCTTAGGCGGAATCGGCACAACGGAAGAATGGTAAACAGATGATTTAATGAACCCAGGAGAGACGGCAATATTGGTTTGCTCACCCAGACCGGTATTGTCCTTTTAAGAAGTGAGCTGAGCTGCATGTGTGTGTAGCTTCTGTCAGACACGTGACTCTTGTGGTCTCATTCCCAGGGCCAGCCTGAAAACGGCCAGCCTGAAGACCTCGCAGAAGACCTCTCTGAAGACAGAGAAGGCGATGGCCTCTAAAATGAGCCATATCACCAAGAAGGCCGACCACAAGTACCTAGCCACGGACACAGATCTCGAGGTCATCGGATACGTCGTCCCTGTATTCAGGGCCAAGTGAGTGAATATCAATTTGCGCTTCATGTGCTTTGCGCCGTTAAAACGATGTGATTCTAGTTCCTGTTTGTGTCCCGCAACAAATTTGCGCTCTCTATGCTTAGGGATTAATACCTGGTTTGACTTGAGAAAACCAAGGTGGTGATCAATGCATCCCTATTGGACCTTCAGCCCCTCACCCTTTCACCCTCTCACCCTCTCACCCTCTCTCCCTCTCACCCTCTCACCCTCTCTCCCTCTCTCCTTCTCACCCTCTCACCCACTCACCCTCTCTCCCTCTCACCCTCTCTCCCTCTCTCCTTCTCACCCTCTCACCCTCTCTCCCTCTCACCCTCTCTCCCTCTCACCCTCTTACCCTCTCCTGTGTCTGTTGTGTTGCAGTCATGAGGTGGTGCGAGGTCTGGCCGAGGCCCAGGACGAGGTGGTGAAGGAGGAGGGGGTGAACTACGTGGCCATGAGGAACCTGTTCGTGAGGGAGTCCCAGGAGTCCATGACGCTCACTGTGGAGAAGAAAACCAGGAAGACGATGGTCAGGGAGTCGGCCGAGAGCCTCCAATTGGACAGGAAGGTAGGTCCTTCCCTTCTACCCCATACGTAGCATGGGGTTTACAGTATACCAGAGTTCTTGAGACGTTGAGGCAATTCTTTTTGCTTGCTATGGTTTTGTCATCCGTTGCAGGTTTGGGAAAATTGGCGCTTTCTTGAACCATCCTACATGGATTCAGAATGTGTTATGTTATTATGAACCGGTTTGGAGTAGTCTATCGAATAAATCTTTAGAAAAGATACAAATTAAATCTGGGAAATGACAGACAGATATGCAATTTGGTTGTAGATAGTATTTGCTGTATTTAAATTCTTGTGATCTGTAGGTCTTAAATGCTTAATCAGCTTCCCCACATCTATATTAGGGATATTCTATTCATTCATTTCGGTTCATTCTGAAACCAAACTATCGTTACATCATCACATACGAAGCACTGAGCTTTACCGTTTTCCTGTAGCTGGAGGAGAGGTCCGAGTTTCGTAAGAAGATGAACTCAGACAGCCTCTGCCACCCTCCCGAGTTCGTGGTGAGGCCCCGCGGACAGACGGTCTGGGAGGGCAAGACCCTGAAGCTGCACTGCACTGTGGCCGGCTGGCCCAAACCACGCATCGCCTGGTGGGGAACCACTCTGTCCACTCAGTCACCATCTCCCGCTCACAAGGCATCTACATCATGATGTACATTCACTCAGTTAGCAGACGATGTCATACAAAGCGGCTTTAAGGACAGTACCAGGCTGTGGACCATATCGATGGCCCTTAACTTTACCCAGACCATCGTAAGGGCCTCTCCTGGTTTCACTGTAACAAATGTTGCCAATATAATGGATCAAGATCTCTTTGTTGACTTTTCTGGCTGATTCTGCAAAAGATAATTTTGTGTGAGTGCACCTACGGTACAGGAAAGTATTATTATTATTATATTGGTAGGGAATGTGTTGAAGTTGGGTCAGATGGTTACAATGGTTTGGTCTCCCACACCGGTATTTTCCTTCAACGCAAAGTGAGGCTGACCGCTATCGAAAGCATCCAATCAAAAGAGGAATAAATACTAAAAGGATCAGAATTCTCAAAACTAAAAGCCGCTGTCTACTGATTACTGTGCCGTTACTGATGGGAATCATCTTGACCTTGTTTCCCAGGTACAAAAACAACGTTCTGATCGACGCCAAGGCCCACCCTGAGAAGTACACCACCGAGAGCAACTACAACATGCACTCCCTGGAGATCAAGAAGTAGGTAGACTGCTTTCACACTGCATTGTGCCTGTAAGTCTGTATGTATGTTTGTATCACAGATCTACTCACACCAAACGATGCTCCCTTGCAAGTGTGCAATTACTTAATTCTCATGAATCTAAATTGATATTTGACATGAAATGATTCATCCAGGTTTCTCGTTCCCCTTTATTTTTCCCCAGTTGTGAGTTCTTAGACACTGCTCTTTACCATGCCTCTGCCCTCAACATCAAGGGAGAGTCTTCTGCTACGGCCACAATCGTTATCAAAAGTAGGTCAACCAAGGCTGTTTAAAATGTTGTGATCGCCAGCGTTGAGATTGTTGTATCGTACAATTTATGTTGGATGATGCCGTTGGAGAATGGATTAAGTGTTGATGGTAATATCTCTCTCTCTCTCTCTCTCTCTCTCTCCAGGGTTCCAAGCGGGTGAGGAAGCAGGCCCTCTTGATCCTAAACCCCGTGAGTCCAGACCATCTCAACTCCTCTTCCTGAACGGCCCACACAGACTATAATGCTGTGTTCTCCCCCTCTGCATGCTAACCCGTCTCCTCTCCCTGCAGACGGATTCAGCTCCGAGCACGGCGTCACCTTCGAGACCAGCATCCTGGATAAGTTTGAGGTGGCGTTTGGCCGCGAAGGCGAGACCTTGAGCCTGGGCTGCACCGTCATCATCTACCCCACCATCAAGAAGTACCAGCCGGACGTGGTGTGGTACAGAAACTGTAAGTGTTTGGACACATACCCCCTCAACCACACGCTGCGTTTCCTTGTATACCTGTGACTCTTGAGGTGATGGAGAGCAGGATCTAAAACGTTTAATTAACCATGATAGTTCACTAAATAAATAAGTAATTAATGGTTTATAATAATTGTATTAATACACCTCAATTTATTTTGAGTTGTCTTAATATACTTCTCAAAGTCAGTGTTGGTTGGCTTTAACTTGCCCTAAAATACAGCTCTTTGGCGCAATTACATAAAAAATCTAACTCGGCATGGCACCTTGCCTGTCTTTTTCGCTTTAGCATTATCAACTAAAACCCGCCCATATAACAAAGGAAGCCTTTGATTGGTCTGTCCGTCAGCCGGATGGTCTGAGGGTACCATCGAGTAGGAATCCCAGACCCTAGAACAGAGGCTCTTGCAAGGCTACCCCATGCTACCCTTAATAGTAAATGACTAAATTACATTTGTGTTGTTCATTGCTTTTAATTGTTAACAAACATTTACATCACAACTCAAGGACAGTCTAGAAAAAAACTGCTAACCCTCTCTCTGATTGGCTGATATCAGTGCCGGATGATGTCACTCTCAATACAAAGTGACATCCCCGGGTCACTTTTATCTCCGCCAGTCTTAGTATTCAGGCAGCCTGTATTTTTGTGTGTGGTGTTCAGTGTTCAGCTTTCGCTCTCTCTCACAGCCGTGGCCCTGAAGCCGTCCAGGTGGGTGAACTCCCACTGGAGCGGCCAGAGAGCCACCCTCACCCTGACGCACCTGAACAAGGAGGACGAGGGCCTGTACACCCTGCGCATCAACACCAAGTCCGGCTTCGACTCCTACTCCGCCTACGTCTTCGTCAGAGGTGAAGGATACACGTTGTGATGTTATGTGTTGAGCTATTTCAGTGACTTCGTCGTTCAACGTGTGTGGATGGATTACTCCTTAACAATGGATGGATTAACCTTAACAACACGCGACGTGTAACGGCAAAATTAGGATTATCCCTAGCAAACGCTTAACGTACATACAGTATTTATAATCGCACAAACTATGTGCAATACAGGCAAATTCTGGGGAAAACAATCATAAAACAGTCACAAGTTTAAATGTAAAATGACAAAGGCTAAGTGACCTTGTCAGGGCCAAGAGTGACAGAGGCCGAAGCCGTCAATTAGACGAACAAACAACACACACACACTTGCGTTTTGTCATGTGGGACATTACAGAGCAGCGAACAGTTGGGCCGTGGTGGAGAGTGTTCACAGGCTCCGGTTACCCAGTGACTTCACCCACGCTGCCCCCACCCCACCCTCCTGCTCCACTCCTAGCTCCCACCCTTAAAACGACACGGCTCCTCTCTCCCTGTCGCCTTGGGTGTCTCTTAAGGAATCTCCCAGGCTATATCCGTCCTGCTCCATTCCTACTTGATGAAGCCGACGTGGGGAGAGCGAGAGAGAGAGAGAGAGAGAGAGAGAGAGAGAGAGAGAGAGAGAGAGAGAGAGAGAGAGAGAGAGAGAGAGAGAGAGAGAGAGAGAGAGAGAGAGAGAGAGAGAGAGAGAGAGAGAGAGAGAGAGAGAGAGAGAGAGAGAGAGAGAGAGAGAGAGGGAGATAGAGAGAGAGAGAGAGAGGTAAATTAAGTTGTATCATTTTTTCTCCTATAGATCCTAAACACAGAATAATATGAACCACAAGTTTACTAGCGCCATGGTGTGCTGCCAGCACACTAGGAGTGTAGGAGGCAGAGAATGGAAACCAGGTTCTAAAAAAGGCTCTGTAATAAAAACCGAACAGCACAAGTATGTTTTGTATGTGTGTGTGTGTGTGTGCTTGTGTGTGTCCTTTTGTTTCTATGTGTGAGTGTTTGTTTGTCTATGTGTGTATGTATGCATGCTTGTTTGACCGCAAATCCCTCTGACTGCCTGTTGCATACTGATCTGTGTACGTGCGTGTGTGTGTATGTGTGTGTGTGTGTGTGTGTGTGTGTGTGTGTGTGTGTGTGACAGATGCTGATGTGGAGGTGGAGGGCGTGCCCGTGGCCCCCCTGGACGTGCGCTGCCACGACGCCAACAAGGACTACGTGGTGGTGACCTGGAAGCAGCCGGCAGTGGAGGGCTGCAGTCCCATCCTGGGCTACTTCATCGACAAGTGGGTCACGCCCCCTCACTGTAGTTTTATCTGGAGGCAGCCGTCCATCAGGACAATGCAGCTGAGAAAATTAAAAACTACATTTGCCTTGAAGTTGACGTCCTGTTAGGAGAAGGGAACTCGAACGTTTCCCTCCTTCGTTGGATAATGTTCTTTAATTTCTTCTTGTTTTTAATGGGTCGTGAAGGATAATATATATATATGTACTTATCCCTCTACGATGTATCAAAATAGGGTTGGACATTAAGACTACTTGAAGCTAGCTTGATGTCATCTGAAGTATGAAAGCCACGGCTGGCCCTACAGTGACACCCTGTGGTTCGGGGTGTAAATGCGTCACGCGGCAGGGCTAACTGTGTGCATATGTGGCGCAGGCGCGAGGTTGGGACCGAGCACTGGGCGCAGTGCAACGACAGCCCGGTCAAGTACGCCCGCTACCCCGTCACGGGCCTGGTGGAGGGCCGCTCCTACATGTTCCGGGTCAGCGCCCTGAACACCGCCGGGGTCAGCCGCCCGTCCCGCGTGTCGGACGCGGTGGTGGCCATGGACCCCTCCGACAGGGCCCGCCAAAGGGGTGAGGAGACAGAGAGTAGGGCTGCTCGATTACGGAAGACAAATCATAAGCACGATTATTTCGGTCAATATTGAAATCACAATTATTCAAATGATTATTTTTGAGTTGGAAAATATGATGCATTTATTCTGCTTTTCTCTCCAAAAAAACACTTTATAAGTGAGAACTTGCCTCTTGAAATTTTCCCTTAAAAAAATACACCAAATGTTCAAAGAGAAAATTTTCAAATTAAAAATGATCTACAAATTTGTATCCAGCTGTTCTGCAACATTTAAGGAATAAGATAAATATACTTGCAATCGATTGTATAAGTTTGGAGATAGTTTGACGCGATCAATATTAAAAAGAAATAACGCACAGCCCTAACAGAGAGAGAGCTGGGGGACAGTGTTACATGGAAGGCTGTCGGACCGTCGTCATGTTGCACTGATCGATCCCGTGTGTTTTTGCTCTGATGTTTCGTTCCAGCCGGACCCTCCGCTCCTTGGACCGGGATGATCAAGTTCACTGAGGAGGACCCCACCGGTGAGTTCGTGAGCCCGACTGACCGATCAGATTCATGAGCGTTAGTGTAACCGTGATATCTTTAACTGCGTGTTTGAATGTAATGACTTATGACAACATAGCGATTGACCTTTTGCCAGTTCAACTATTTTCGAGACATTTTAGATTTAACATAAAACATTGCTTTCAAGTGTGTAAAGCTTCTTTCTTTCTTTGTCAATTTTGGTATTGGGGATCAGCATTGTATTGAGTATATAATGACTGAATTTGTACATATTAACATGTATATCCGTTTGCCTCCATAGTGGGCGTGGTCCCTGGGGAGCCCAGCGAAGTGGTGGTCACTGAGGCCACCAAGAGCTACGTGGTGCTGGGCTGGAAGCCCCCCGTCCAGAGGGGTCACGAGGGTGTCATGTACTACATCGAAAAGGTGAGAGGAAAGTCCTACCTTAACATCGGAAGCATCACCTACAAAACATCCGATGCTGCATTCTGATGCACAACCCCAATTTATTACAGAACACAATTGTATGGTAGTGTGTATGTTTACATATTTCCCAATTACTCTCACTTGAGCCGAATTGACATTGCTCATCCTTGTACGTTTCTGTTTCTCTTCCCCACTCTCTCTCTCTCTCTCTCTCTCTCTCTCCCCCTCTCTCTCTCCCCCTCTCTCTCTCTCTCTCTCTCTCTCTCTCTCTCTCTCTCTCTCTCTCTCTCTCTCCTCGCCCTCCCTCCCTCTCCCAGTGCGTTGCAGGAACGGACCAGTGGCAGCGTGTGAACACGGGGATGCCGGTGAAGTCTCCGCGCTACGCCCTGTTCGACCTGGAGGAGAGCGAGTCCTACAGCTTCCGCGTGCGCTGCTGTAACTCAGCCGGCGTGAGCGAGGCCTCCGGGTCCACCAGCAACATCACCGTGGGAGACAAGCTGGGTCAGCAAGAAACTCCCCTTTATCCTCCTTCGATTCTTTTGTTCTTTGATTATTAAGTTCTTTAGTTCTTCTGTTCTTTTGTTCGCTCGTTCTTGATTCTTTTGTTTTTTGATTTTTCCGTTCTTTAATTCTGTCGTTCCTTCGTTATTTGTTCTTTCTTCCCTAACTTCTTTCTTTCTTTCTTTAATTCTTTTACATTTACATTTACAATTAGGGTATTTAGCAGACACTTCTTTCCTAAGCGACTTAATAAGTACAATAAGTACATCGGTGAAAGGAAAGAGAAACAATAATATACATCACTGTCGGTACAGCAAGGATGTTCAGAGAAATCAGCGCCTCGCACTTGTTGCTAGTTGAACGTGTCCCCAGTGGACAACCAAGATAGCGAGGATAAGACGCTACACAATGCTAAATACTATTTCTAAGTGCCAGTTTGTCAAGTCTTTGTAGGGCCAATGTTGTAAATAAAGATCATTTTGAACCTCTCTCTGACCTCAGAACTACCCTCCTCCCCTGGCGCGGTGACCGTCACCAGGAACTGCGCCACCTCCATCGTGGTGTCGTGGGCGGCCTCCAGGGAGGTGAAGCAGCTGGTGGGCTACTACATCGAGTACAGCGTGGTGGGCAGTGAGGCTTGGGTGCCCAGTAACAACAAGCCCGTCAAGAGCACCAGGTCACTGGGATACACTTTACTGGTTTAGCCTAGCCTAGCGTATCTTCTCTAGTTAGTCTAGTTTCGTTTATTTTAGTTTAGTTTTGCATTTTGTCTTACTTTGGGTGTTTTGGGGTTTAGTCGAGTTTACTTTAGCCCATCTTAGCATATCTTCATATCTTAGTTTAGCATAGTACATTTTATTTTATATTATTTTATTTTACTTTAGTCTATTTAATCTTAGATTAGTTGAGCGTGCTTTATTTGATTTTGGATTCTTTTATTTTTCTCATAGTTTAGCTAAAGTCATTATAGTTGATTGAATTCGAGTTCGATTAATACGCTGCATGTCAATTCATTGGAAGACATATGCCCTGGTCTTATTGAGAGTGAGTACTCCACCTATTGGATGTTGCCTGTCATTACAGATCTAAATCACGGCAGTTCCATGAGTTGCTGTTAAACCCAACGACCTGTTGTTTCCATGGTGTTCAGGTTCGTGTGCCATGGCCTGACTACCGGTGAGAAGTATGTGTTCAAGGTGAAGGCCGTGAACGCTGCAGGTTACAGTAACAGCTCCCCACTGTCCGACCCTGTCCTGGTCAAGGCTGCCGTCTGTGAGTTTACCCTAGAATTAGTAAATCATAATCTCCATTCATTTTTTTCCTTTCCCTCACTTTTTTGTCAGTTGTCCTTCATTATTATTATTTTGTTTATCTCACTATGTAAATAACTCAAACCGTCATCCAATTTCTTGTTACCATACATTTACATTTACATTCTCTCATTGTAAACATGTTCTATCCTCTGCTAATACGTTTGCCTCATCATGTGCCCTCCATACATATCATACAGCATTATATGACATATATGAGATCCATAAAGGACATTGCATGTGCCTGACCCTCTAACCATCGCTTACCCTCAAATGTACGTCTTTGTATTCAACCTAGGCTTAAATGGATACGTTTTTTGTATAAGACTGAAATAGCCCGACTTGCTCATTGCTTTCAGCCTGTGCAGCTCATGCCCTTGTGGTTTGTATTCTTGTGTATTGATTGGTAGAGCTTGGGTTCCGCTGTGCCTTGTGATAACTTAAAACAGTGTGTTCTGTGAGGAGCATGTTTCTAACCAGCCCCTCAACCCGGCCTTCCTCGACCAGAGGTACTTAAAGCACAACGTTAAGCTACCTGACATGTAAGTATACTCAATGCAGAGGGGAGGAAGTCTTGGTGTTTGCGTGTGGCCTAACATGACCATGTTTGGAGCCATTAGCTTGCGTTGCATCCTATGAATCTAGTCGGGGTGATTTCATCTGGTATCTAATATCTGTCAGAGGAGCTGGGCATTTATATGAATCTAAAAGTGATGATCCCCCTGTCTCGGTGACTCATCTCAAACGCTGACGTACCCCTATGCCATCAATCTAACCGAGTCAATTTTCATCCAGTAAGACCGCGTGTTTATTTGATTGATGGGAGCACAAGAGCCTGCTGTTTCTCTGAGTAATCCCTGATGACCACCCGAAACTGCATGTCCGCCATCCTTCAAAACCTGGTTGTGATTGAATAACAAGGGGCACATCTTTCTAGTTTTTATTAGTCTATCAATCTGGCGGAGGATGAGGTGTCATGTCCCCACGCACACACACTAACACACAACAAACACACACCCACTATGTTTGGTGTGTGAATAGCGCTGTGTAAATTACATTAAATTAGAATTAACGTTATTAGTCATCCACTGCTAATGATGAAGCAATTTGGCTTCTCTCTCTCTCTCCGTCTCTCTCTCTCTCTCTCTCTCCCCGTCTCTCTCTCTCTTTCTCCGTCTTTCTCTCTCTCTCTCTCTCCCCGTCTCTCTGTCTCTCTCCTTCCCTCCCTCCGTCTCTCTCTCTATCTCTCTGTCTCTCTCTCTCTCTCTCTGTCTCTCTCTCTCTCCGTCTGTCTCTCTATCTGTCTCTCTCTCTCGCCGTCTCTCTCTCCGTCGCTCTCTCTCTCTCTCCCTCTGTCTCTCTCTCTCTGTCTCCCGTCTCTCTCTCTCTCCCTCTCTCTGTCTCTCTCTCTCTCTCTCTCTCGTCTCTCTCTCTCTCCCTCTCTCTGTCTCTCTCTCTCCCTCTCTCTGTCTCTCTCTGTCTCTCGCTCTCTCTGTCTCTCTCTCTGCTCTCTCTCTCTCTCCCTCCGTCTCTGTCTCTCTCTCCCTCCGTCTCTCTCTCTCCGTCTCTCTCTCTCTCCCTGTCTCTCCCTGTCTCTCTCCCTGTCTCTCTCTCTCTCTCTCTCCCTGTCTCTCTCTCTCTCTCTCTCCGTCTCTCTCTCCGTGTCTCTCTCGCACTCCGTCTCTCTCTGCTCTCTCTCTCTCTCCGTCTCTCTCCGTCTCTCTCTCTCTCCGTCTCTCTCTCTCTCTCTCTCTCTCTCCGTCTCTCTCTCTCTCCGTCTCTCCCTGTCTCTCTCTCTCACTCTCTCTCTCTCTCTCTCTCTCTCTCTCTTTCTCTCCCTCTCTCTCTCTCTCTCCTAGCTGTCCCTGGGAAGCCCTCTGCGGTGACCCTGGTT
Organism: Pollachius pollachius; assembly: GCF_949987615.1. NCBI lineage: Eukaryota > Metazoa > Chordata > Actinopteri > Gadiformes > Gadidae > Pollachius > Pollachius pollachius. The sequence goes on along the minus strand of NC_136947.1, from coordinate 5,978,298 downwards.
GAGGCTGCCAAGGACTACATGGTGCTGAGCTGGAGCGCGCCGGCCTTCGACGGCGGGGCCGAGATCACGGGCTACTACGTGAACTACAGGACGGTGAAGGGAGAGGTGGTGGGCAAATGGCATGAGCTGAACTCCAAAGCTGTTAACGCCACGTCCTACAAGGTAGGCTGTTCTTGGTCTTAACAGCTTCACATTCACTCTTTCATGGTAACGATGCTTATGACGTTTTATTGTATGATTCTGACGGCCGAACAAATGCCACGTTTGTTTTTTGTTTTTACTTGGATCTTATTTCTGTGGAAATAATTTGGGGCGTTAGTTATATTATGATAATTATTTGACACCTGTGAGACTGTAATTATAATTCGCATTATAATTAACAGCTAGGTACATAGCCTTGCCTTGACCAGATACAACATGAGTCATCGATGGAATAATGAACTGTAATTGGTTGGATAGCCAATGTACCTTGCAGCAAACGAAAAACAATGTCAAGCTGGAAAGCAGATTTATTCAGGTGTCGGGTCGATCACAAATTATGAATATTTAATAAATAATGATCATTCTGTCCTCATTCGTCCTGTTCTGCTCTTTTCCCCAACAGGCCGAGGGCCTGAAGGAGAACCTCTTCTACCAGTTCCAGGTGCGGGCCATGAACATGGCGGGTGTGAGCAAGGCCTCTCTGGCTGCTAAAGCTCTGGAGTGCAAGGAATGGACCATCACTGTGCCAGGTATACTACAGGCTGGGGGGGACTTCACATACACACACACGCGGGCAAAGGATGAAGACAAACACCTCAAGTGGCCCATTTCAATCGACATGAATAGAATGTTAATTACATCTTTCAATATATTTCAGTATCACGCTATACACTTTGTTTATTTGTTGGATCTAGTCCAAGTACACACCAACAAAAGGTTAAACAGTTACCAGTACAGAAAAATAAGAAAGTTGGTAAATCATAATCCCAATGGTTTGCATAAGCATTATTCATAACATCATTATTTTGCTGCACGCTAAAAATATAAAGTTCCCGTTCCTGATAATGTCATTCTGCTTCAAAGACATACCATTCATGTGTCACCAATTCTTTCAACCACAAACCGGAAAAATCGCTGAGCGGAGCGAACGCCCAACACAGATCTCTTGTTTCGGGGCTGGCCCCATGAAACACACTAGACTCCAACAACAACAACAACAACAACAACAACAACAACGCAGCAGCCGTCTGAAGAGCTCTCCAGGGAACCCGGTGGGATGACGTGTGGCTCCTCTCTCCGTCCCCAGGCACTCCTCTCGGCCTCCACGCGTTGGAGGTGCGCGACACCTCCCTGGTGGTGCTCTGGGACCTCCCGGCGTTCAACGGGCGCTCCCCGGTCATCGGCTACTACCTGGACATCAAGGAGGCGGCGGGCGGCGCCGGGGCCTGGAGGGCGGTGCACGAGAAGGTCCACCAGATCAAGTACATGAAGGTAACGGACGCCAGGGGACGACAGGGCGGTGTGCGTGGTGCGGTGACGGAACGGGGTCCGTCCGGTAAGCGAGACGTTTTCGTTTTATTCGCTGGGTTTTCTCAATGTTCGAATGTGAAACCTTGACCCTAGTCGGTTCTGCATGGACAGTTGTGCGGGGTTCAACACTTTGGCTGTAGTGTACATCCTACAAAAACATGCGTTTAAAGTAATTTGCAAGATGGTGGATATTTCTTTACAGTGCTGTTGATATTTATCCCATATTTATGAATATTGGAAATATTACATATAAGGTGGTCGGACAGAAAGTATTTCTACACGTCAATCACAATGTATAGTTTTTAATGTCTCATAAACAAGTTTGTCCACAGATTTTGGTTAACTCATCCACCGTATGCCTTTGTTGATGCTGACTTTCGAAAAAATATATTTTTTTGTAGCATACACAATATACATACCTATGTATATATTTGTATGCATACAGACTCAAATATGTAAATATTTGAGTCTGAAGAAACATGTTTTTTTTTATGCCTGTTGTCCAGGTGACCGGTCTGAGTGCTGGTACTTCCTACATGTTCCGTCTGCGAGCAGAAAATCTGGCCGGCGTGGGAAAACCATCAGGTGTCCTCGGCCCAATTCTGGCCCAGACTCGCCCAGGTGAGTCACACACACTCACACAACGACACCGACACCGACACACACACACACACACACACACACACACACACACACACACACACACACACACACACACACACAAATAGACACCGACATACATACAGTCAAACCCACAGCAAAGACACACAAACAAACTAAGTAACTGTGTATAATGCCGCAGGCACCCATGAGATCGAGGTGGACGTGGACGACGACGGTGTGATCTCAATGATCTTCCAGTGCTCTGAGATGGCTCAGGACTCCGAGTTCATCTGGTCCAAGAACTACAAGAGCATCACAGACAGCTCCCGCATCACTGTTGTTACCCAGGGCGGCAAGTGGGTACCCTTTGTGTGTGTGTGTGTGTGTGTGTGTGTGTGTGTGTGTGTGTGTGTGTGTGTGTGTGTGTGTGTGTGTGTGTGTGTGTGTGTGTGTGTGTGTGTGTGTGTGTGTGTGTGTGTGTGCGCCGGTGTGTGTGTGTGTGTGTGAATGTCGGACTACCTGTGGGTGTGTTTTGTGTGTGTGTGTGTATATGTGTACGTATCACTTGGTGAAAGGCGGTGTATCTGGACAGGAATAACCCTGTATACTCCTGCATACTCAACAGATAATTGGATGTATCATGGAGTTTGATTGACTGCAATGCTCCGGGATATGAATCAGGTTTGGGGGCCTATCCCCTGCTGGGGGCTTGAAAGCAAAGATTTGCATTTCACACCTTGTGCCACCAGTTGCCATGGTGAATAATCCCCTTGGGGGTGCTTTTGCAAGGGAACATTTTAAACGTGTGGGCACCATGTATCGTTCAATTTGTCTAAAGTCTTTCCTAGGTTTGGGGTGGTTGTTGTTTGTTCAGATGTAGATAATATATATATGGGGACAAACAGAAAGAATAACACAATTGTTTTATGAATAAAATCAACACAGTACAGTCAGAATCGGACAAAAACTATACACAGTAGACAGAGAATACAACACAGTGTGCAGAACCACAGCGGATACAAGACATCCACAGGGAAGGTGTGAAGTTGAAGGGGGGCGAGGGACATTATTTGTGGTTTAAACCTTCTGTCCCACACGTATAACCGTCGTGGGAGATTGGGTTCAACGGGCTACTGCGGCCTCCTCGTGGATCTATCTTGGGTACCTTGTGCGTGGTGATTCACTTCCTATTTTGGATCTGCGTCCAGTCCATTCTGTTTCACCCCAAACAGGGCAGACTTTTTTGTCCTTCAGGCTTGAGGTCGGACGACCCACACCAACCTTCAGTCCAAGATAGCATCGTGCTCCTGAGAGATCATAGCTGGTGTTGAGGTCCTCAACAAGGCAACCTCTAGCATGGTTTGAGGAAAACTAGCTCTGGCCTTTTGCAGAGGCAAAACACAGACTGGAATCGAATTAGACCAACGAAAATATCAAATGTGAAAAAAGAATAGATTATGATTTAACTTTATATTTTCTTTCCTTGCCTCTTGTGAGTGGTGATCTTGCCCTCCTCTTGCTTGTTCAGATTCTCTTTTTGGGTTGTCATGTAACTCTTTTGAAAAGTCTCAAAATAGGTCTGGCAGGATGCTAGAGGGAGAGAGCCAAAAGTTGTTTGTATCGCTAATGCAGCCTGTAAGCAGATAATAACATCCTGGTTGTGTGGGGAGATTACACAATGGAGAAGAACGGAAGATTGATTCCTTGTTAATTGGTGTTTTTGCCCATGCTCTTTGTCCCCTGGTTGTGTGCAAAACCCACTTACTTGAAACCACACAGTAGCTTTCATCCAAACTCCATTGCAAAAAAAAATGTTTCTTGGGTAAAATCAAACAGAGTATGTAAAAATACGTCATTGCAATGACCACAAAACTGTCCTTCCCTTTGTTCCTCGTTCCTCCCATGGCTCCTAAACCCAAGCCTTTTCCTTTTTTTTGATTCTGCAATGGGAAATCGCATTGGGCAACAAAGAGTATTGGGCCTCTTTTGTTCTAAAGAGGTCACTGCTGACGTATCGAGCACTGTCGAATCTGGTAGGCTGGTGTGAAGTGGAACTTTCTGCAACTAACTTCAGAGTGGGAAGGAGGGCGGGCCTCAGTTCCCAGCCCTTCTCCGACTTTAGTGGCATCAGAGAGGCCTAGCCATCACTGTGGTCAGGCAGATCACTGCAAAGCCTTGTCTTAATAGCCCTATTCTGACATTTGCGGGACTTTGTTATGGATCCCCATAACAAATTGCTGCAGGCATCCATACCTCTGGCTAACAGCAGATCTGGATGAATTATCCCATTATTCAAGCTGTGTGTGTGTGTGTGTGTGTGTGTGTGTGTGTGTGTGTGTGTGTGTGTGTGTGTGTGTGTGTGTGTGTCTGGGTCTGGGTCTGGGTGTGGGTGTGGGTGTGTGTGTGTGTGTCTACAAGTGTGTGCGGTTATATATTTAAGTATATGTTTAAAAAAAATTGAATCTAATATGGGTTCCAGCATTGTGAGACACAGAAAACACTTTTATTGATTGTACTTTGCTAATTCTCATCATGGAGCTTTTCGAAAGGTTTCTTACATCATTATTTTGGGTCGGCAACAAATCGGACGACAGTACGGTGTCTATCCAAACTTTTGCGACCCAATGCCCCATGTGTCTGTGCCAAGGACAGCCGTAGCTGAGGTTTGGGGGCTGTATTTCCTCACCTCCATTTTGTGTAGCACTTCAGAGGTCAGATCCCAACGTGAGCTTGTCTGCACTGTACCCACATGCATGACCCCACTGCCGTGCAGGCTCCGTGGGATCCCGACCTGTCGTGTGTAAGGTTTTCTACCGTTCTACCCCCCCAGGTCCAGGGCTATCTTCAACAGCCCCTCCCTGGAGGACCTGGGGACCTTCTCCTGCATGGTCACCAACACAGAGGGCTTCTCCGCCAGCTACACACTCACCGAGGAAGGTGAGTCACGCACACACATACACGCACACACATAGACACGCGCAACAAAAAATGGCCTTTTATCAAGAAATTGGATATTGTATTTGCGGTTACTGTCTGGAGACCACTGGTTAAAAAAAGGTGGTCAACTAACATTTAAAGCAGCATTTCTGAAACCAGTTTTGGTGATAGCAGATCATATGAATTGTGTTTAGGATGTAGACCTTTGAGCTATTCATCGGATTTCCTCACAATCACCCACTGTTTCTCTGCTCTGTTGTGATTGACAGCTCTCAATCGCCTTCTGGACATCAGCCATGAGCACAAGTTCCCTGGTAGGTATATCTAACTTGGACGACACTATCAAGGTTCAGAATATGCCTGTAGAGAGTGTGTATCTAATTTTTTGTTCGTTAATGCACTCAAGTGCTAAATTAGTAAAGAGATGCTTAACAATGATGAGCACCAGCCCCCTATGCTTTCTACTTAACCTTCATGCCAATTCAATTTAATTGGTAATGATAGCTAAAATACAACTACGCTTGAGTTTGAGTCTAGGGGCTTTGATCAGAGGAAGTGTAAATACATGCATATATTGCAAATGAGTGTAATCACATTGGGCTAAATAGCCAGAGGCTACTCCTCAGGGCTTGCACAGTGCTTCTCTTAGCATACCGAGTTATTACGCTAGTGATCATATTAGTGTCACGGTCAATTTTATTATAAAAGAACAAGTCTGTGGTTACTAGGATAACAAAACCACTGCTGCCAGACTCTCATCCTTCCTCCTCCTCCTCTTCCTCTCTCCCTGTGTTCCCCTCGCCCCTGTGATGGTGTCCAGTTATTCCCTTCAAGAAGGAAATGTCCATGGACCTGCTGGAGAAGGGCCGCGTGCGCTTCTGGACCCAGGTGGAGCAATGCACCGCCGCCTGCAAGGTGGAGTACGTGTTCAACAACGCAGCCGTCACCGCAGGACAGGTAAAGAAAGCCTTCAGTGTATCCTCCACATCAAGACACAATGCTGCCTTCTGAAATGGCGCCCTCGTTTTGTAATGCTTAACAGAAGAGCTCAGCTCAACTATAGGACTTAACATCGACATGCTGGAGACTAGAAATAGATTAAAAACACTAATGTATAAAACAATAATGTATAATTTGAATATATCTCATACATTATTGACTTTTGTGTTGAAACATGCGATCGATTTAAGGGCTATACATAATATATGCATTTGTTTGGTTTCCAGAAATACTCAATGAACTTCGACCAGAAGACCGGCATCATTGAGATGTTCATGGACTCCCTGGAGGTCACAGACGAGGGAACGTTCACCTTTAACCTGGTGGACGGCAAGGCCAAGGGAACCACCAGCCTGGTGCTCATCGGAGATGGTAGGAGGGTCTGGATTCAATGTGCTCTGGATCATATGTTATGTGTGTGTCCCTGATGGAGGCCTTCAGTGTTTTACCTACAGTGGATGGCCACACGGGGGCAGCATAGGCCAACCTTTTTCTGTTATAAGTATTATGGTTGGATGAAGGACGGAAAGGCATTGTAGGAATACTTCCATTTGTATATTACAGTGGGTAGCAGCAAGATGGCCTAGATTTAAGACCAACTGGAACCCTTTCTGTGCGTTGTTGTATTTATTAGGTATTCACAGTGTATCTGTGGATACCTATTATTATTCTAGGAATTAAATATTATTTATGTTCTGTCTGTGTTTTTTGTGGCATGTCAAATGTATATTTGTTGTTTCTTCCCACCTTTAAATAAATGCTTGCTAGGAGGGTAATTAGCAGGCTACTGATTTAACACATTTGAAGCTCAGTGCACCTGCCTTGACTGCATGTATTAAAATATGTGTTTTATATATTCTTGGCATATTCCAGAGTTCAGAGAGCTCCAGAAGAAGTCTGAATTCGAGAGGGCTGAATGGGTCAGGAAACAAGGTAAGGCCCTTCCACTGGAAAAGACACATCCAAGCGCAGACAACGTTCCTACTCCCATTTCAACACCTGCTCACATCTCCCTTCCTGCCAACAGGTCCCCACTTTGTGGAGTACCTCGGTTTCACCGTCACCGAGGAATGTAATGTGCTGCTTAAATGCCAGGTGAGGACAGCAGCGCTGTGCCCCTCATTAAAGGTTCAGAGGGTCGAATTCAGTGGCATCTAGGGGATTGAACCTGGCATACATTTGATATAATATTTATAAGGACGTCCTAATGAGGGTATAGTCCCATAAAAATAAGAATCCTTGTTGTTAACCTGCGCAGAGATGCCTTGTACATGTTTTATCATTTTTATTATAGCTTGGTTTTTTTCGTGTCTGCAGGAAACTTTGTTAACCACCTCAAAGAACAGTTTTTCTTTTTTAGCTTGTAAGCAATAACCTTTAGTTTTACAGACAGAAAAATACAAATAAAAATAAAAAATATCAAGGAACCGCATCACTCGAAACCTTGGCTACTCGATGGTGTTGTAGACAATGAAATGAGTTTGAGGCGCTAGTAGAGGCCACTACAGGCCGCCATAGCTCCTTCATTGGAAAGGGGGGGGTTCAGTCGGTTAAAATCTCACCACTAGATGGCACAAAATCCCACACATTGCTCTTTGAAGCACTGTTCCTGTGACCAACGGCCTTGTATGGCCGCATCAGGACGACGTGCCATCGTGTGTACATGGATACAGTAATGATGCTCCTGCCCGCAGATTGGAAACATCAAACCCGAGACTGAGATCGAGTGGTACAAGGACAAGGTGAACATCCACGCGGACGACGAGGACTCCAAGAAAATCGAGATGGAGGACGGGCTGTTGACCTTTAACATCGGAAAGGTCAGGCCATCGGAGAGACGTCTTGTACAATTTTTATCATTTTTATTATAGCTTGGTTTTTTCGTGTCTGCAGGAAACTTTGAGCCCCAAATAGTCGACCACTGGAAGCCATTCCTCTCAAAACGCTGCTTCGCTTCCATTAAAGATCCATCGGCACGTGACATGCTTCAACGCTTCCATGCTCTCCCTCTCTGACTTAGACTTATAACTGAGGATAGTTTGGTAATAAAAAGGATTTGGGCATTCTGCCATCTACCGAGCTATCTACTGTCAGTCAGCATGCAGAGTAAGAACGCAGGGCCGTTTGAATTCTGTGTTTTTCATAAGTTATATTCACTATTCTATGCGTAATTTTCTTCAATCATGCACCAGGACCTATTAACGAGAAATTGTACTGGAGTTGATGTCCATATACCCTATGTATATTGTTATCCCTGTATTTAATTAATATAGTTATCAGTGGTTAGCCTATTCTAACTACTAGACTTGCCGTAGCTTGGACTGCTTGTCAACTCCTTAGAATCAACGTCAATATGTGGATTTGAGGCTCAGAATAGCTCCTATATTTAACAACACCATGTAAAAGGCCCTTGACTCCTGGTCAGTGATGGTCATACGTCTGATGGATCTAAAAACACATAAAGAATACGTAAACAAACCATGATTGACCAAAAAGAGAGAGGGTCAGAGTAATAACTGCATGAGCTCAGGAGGGATGGCCCTTCCTGAACCTCGCCACTCCTGTGAAACCCGCCCTGGCTATTAACCCCGGCTTATCTGTCTAATTTCCACAGTGCGTTACTAAGCCAGACAAAGAGCAAGCAGAAGAGGAGCAAGAAAAACCAAAGAGGCCGGCCGCGGAACTCACCCCAGCCGCCCTGAGACCCAAAGTCTGGAAACATTTACATTGCTGCCATAAGTTGTCGCCTATAAAACCTGCTTGTGTGTCTGCTTGCATCGCCTCGCCCCTCTTCCAGATTTCCCATGTTTATTTGTTCATGTTTAGTATTTCTTTTTTATAACGTTTCTCTCCTTTAAATCCATCCTGAGCAGGAGAAGAGCTTTCCTCTGAGGAGTTTATTCCCACTTAGCAATTTCTCTATCCCGCTTGTCCTTCATTTCCCTTTCTGTCCCGCACCATTATTGTACATCAACTGCATTCCCCGTCGCAAGAATTTCATAAATCTCAAGGTTTTTTAAAATTTCGTGAGAATTTTAATTCCTATATCTGTATGGAAATGACCGTTCCATACAGAGAGAAAGGGCATCCGATGGTGGTTCACGATCCCCTGGGAAGAGGTCTGAATCCCACCGTGTCTCCCTTAGATTTCCAAGAGTGATGCCGGCGTTTACGAGGTCAAGTTAAGGGACGAAAGAGGCAAAGACACGAGTACATTCGATCTGACCGACGCAGGTAACAGACGAAGGATCAGATGCTTCTGTAATGAGAGGTTGTGCGCAACATGAAAGAAAATCATATCACGTTTTTTCCTTTCTCCAGGCTACCAGGCTGTTATGAATGAAGTCTTCAGGGTTATCGGTGAGTCATCCGTTTGAACACGATCCTTGTCGCGTCAATGTATTATGCAACTGTATATGGGGTCACTATTCCCACATGGACGGTTAGATTACCTTTGAGACTCGTTTCACAAGGCATTAAGGTATTATAATCATTCTCTTTTCATTGCAGCCAACTCCTCCACCGGCATCTCGGTCATCAGCACTGAGCACGGAATCGTGCTATCCTCCAACGTCATCTATTACACCCATGAGCTGCGTGTCGGCTGGCTCCAAAAGTGCGTCATAATCACCCACCTTGAACACCATCGCTATGTTCTGTATTTTAAGTAACACCCATGCATATTCCACCACCAAATTCTCCTATTTAAAAACTTCAGAGGCTTCTGCTTAAAGCTAGGGAAGGCAATTTGAATCACCCAAGCTAGAGTAAGCTAGATTTTGAAAGTATTGAATTTAAAACATCCCACCCCTTACCTCAGGCCTCCCTCCAAAGCTACTCACCCAAGGCACGTGATTAGCTTGCAATCTTTTACAATTGCTCTGCCTAGCCTTGTGGAAGACTCTGGTCATGCACATAGAGGAAACGGGTGCTGCAGGTATCCAGGTCGGTAGGTGGACCTACAGATCATTCAATCCACTCAGGCTAAATGAACTGAGTGGACAGAGATTTTCAACAAATATTACAGAAAAAGCTTTTAAAATAAAGTGCCTACCCTGTCTTTAAGCCAGGATTAGAATCAGCCTATTATTGGTTAAATGTCCGGAAGGAGGATAGTCTTAAGAATCTAGGTTTGATCCCCTAAGTCTGCAGTCTACCTGCAGGTATGCTAGATCAATATGCCTTATCCGTATATGCTGCTAAACGTCCTTCATCCAACAATTCACTACTAGAAGCTTTAATTTAAAACTTTTAATAAATAGAAAATAACCGTTGATTTAGCTTGGTTTTTTTTCTCCCTTGTTTTTGATACAAAGAAAATTGAAATTCATGCGTTCATGGCCAAAGATTGCTTTTTATGATATACTTTCCTTTTACGCCATTTTTCTTTTGAAGATTGTTTGAGCAAATGAATACTAATGAATATATTTCTGTTTGACCTCAGAGAGAGCAAGATAACCAGCTCTACCAGGCAAGAGTGTGGAGTCACAGGGGAGCAGCTTTGGCTGAAGATCAATGAGCCCACAGAGAAGGACAAGGGCAAGTACACCATAGACATCTTCGACGGCAAGGATGGACTCAAGAGGGTCTTCGACCTGTCTGGTCAAGGTGAGCGGGATCCTTCAATTTCTCGGCATGGCATTCGAAACAATACCTTTTCGAATTGTTAGTATATTGTTCATGGTGAAGATAAAAAATGACATTTATTTGGTTGTTATGTGGGACATGGAGTCGTTGGATAACAATGTGCTGGTTGTAGGCCCCACTTAGTGTGTGCTCAAACCTTTCATGCAAAGGGAACCTGATGTTGTTCTGCTTGTCTGTGCAGCATGGCAAGAGGCATTTGAAGAATTCCAGAGGCTGAAGTAAGTGATGAATTTAGTTGGAATGCACCGACTGTTGCATACTTGTCATCTATTTGAAAACAATGTTTATGCAAATACTTACAAATTGCAACTGGAAAATCAAAACTTAAAATCCCTTTTGGGAGGCTTCCGGAGACATCCGACTAACGGTGCATTTCCAGTCATTGTTCGGCAGAGAGGAAAATATGTTTTTCAACGCCATGGCTTTGATACCTTTTTGAGATACTTCTGACAATGTCTCCTTCCTTCCTCAGAGCGGCTGCGATTGCAGAAAGAAGTAAGTGGGTATTTATGCCACAGTTTTTCCCAAGAGATCTCCATGTCTAAAATAATGTTTCCCAGTCTAAAATAATGTCAGCATTTCCCCTGATACCGACATGGCTAGGTTTGAACTGGAGGTCAATTGTGGTTTTAATATCTAGTCTATCTGGCCATAAAGACAGTCCAGTCTGAAATTAGAAATATGACTTTACTTTCTTCCTAGAGAATATATGCTGTAGAGTAAACATGTATATTTATTCTTATATTTTACGTTTGTTCATTAGGAAAATCATCTACTTACATCCCACACATCGGACCACTGTGAATGTCAAATTGATTGACGTGTTGTTATTCTGACAGTGTTATCTCACTTCCTTTCCAGACCGCGCTCGTGTCATTGGAGGCCTGCCAGATGTGGTTGCGATCCAGCAGGGCAAGGTGAATAGATTAGCTATTCAAGAGATTACCTCTGCTTGTTCTTGCACAACGTGTTTCTCTCTCTCTCCCTCTTTAGCTCTATCTCTCTATCTCACTTTAACCCTTTTTCTAATGTCTCTCTCTTCCACTGTCTTGCATATATATTTATGTAGGCCTATTTTCCCCATTCATTTTCTCTGTATCATGAGCAGCGTTTTTCTGTGTGTCGATGTTATGGCATACACACAAACCAACACACACACACACACACCAACAAACACACACACCAACCCCCCCCCCACACACACACACATACACACACACACCAACACACAAACACACACATACACACACACCAACAAACACACACACACACACAAACACATCCAAAAAAAGACCAAGAAACCAAAACACTAACTTGCTTCCCCCCCCCCCCCACTAGTCCCTGAACCTGACTGGCAACGTGTGGGGCGACCCGGCCCCCACGGTCTGCTGGCTGAAGAACGACAAGGAACTGGTGACGGATGACCGCTACACGCTCAAGTTTGAGAATGGGAAGTACGCCAGCATCACCATCGCCGGGGTGACCACCGCCGACTCGGGCAAATACGCCCTGCGGGTCAGCAACAAGTACGGCACGGAGAACGGCGAGTTCACCGTCAGCGTGTACACCCCCGAGGACGAGGAGAAGAAGGAGGACAAGAAGGAGTGAAGTGATGATGGGGTTCTGATGTTAGGAGAATGTTAGGAGTGGGAGGGGAGTGAGAGAGAGAGAGAGAGAGAGAGAGAGAGAGTGAAGTGGGACAGGGCTATCTCTGAAAGTCGTTCACCCCAGTGCAAAATAAGTACAGCTGAAGCAGTCTGAATAAAAGATGACAGGGACAAAGTTACAACGCTTCCCGCTGCCTTTTTCCTGCACAGGGCTAAAAACAACAACCTAGAAAGCCTTGGGGGTGTGTTGCTCTTCACGGAATGAAGCTCAGATTATGTAATAGGGGAATATATATGTCGCTTAACATGTCTTTTCTGTTTTTTGTTGATTTTGGTTTTCAGATAGTACAAAAAAGCTAATCGGTAGACAATCACTGTTTAACAAAAGGAAAACACCTAATAATCAAAACATAGTTTTGAATAACTTCCTAAATTGTTAAAGTCAATGCTCTCTCACACCAAGGCACTGCTGAGGTTATGGTGTAATTTAGTGTTTTTTTGGTTATTGCTTTGCAAATATAAAACTCTCACCCAGACAAAAATAAATGCGTAATAATAATCATTGTATACCATGAATGGAACCCATTTTCTGTAATATTAGTGCGCTATTCTGTCACTGTGTTTAAGTGACGTCATGTATGTAAGCCGAGGTCTCAAGTCATTCGTCGGGAGGAGTCGAAAGAGAACAAGAAGAAAATGTCGTGCAATGTGGACATGTGAACACTAATCTGTCTGGGCATATGTTGCCCCGCACGCTGTATCTCTACACGCTGTAGAGATCGATACACAAGCATGACACTCAACGAATGTATTTACAAGTGTACGGGGAAAATTTAAAAAAAAAACTTTCAAATAATGACTGCCCTCCAGAATGGCTTGAGACCGAAAATAAATGTATTCTCCAATAAAGAAAGTTGACCCGGCTCGATATGTACATACAATCTCTTGACTGTACAACAAATATGTCCATATATAATAACAAAAATAATTGCAATTAAGTGTGTTGGTAAGTGAGGTATGCATAATCTGCACGCAGCACACCGCCCTTGATACGGATAAAGTAAAGTTGAACAATACAGTGGTGTGAAGCCACTGCGGGGCTCCTTGTGCCACTCTACCACCACCACCAGCGCATCCAGCCGCCACACCAGTCCTTTTATGGTCCAGGGGCAGGACACGTCGGGAGGTTGCAATAACATGGGGACGGACTGAAGAGTCACACATCTCGAATTAATCTTCGATATATCGCCAACGTCGACGGGTAAGGTGATCACATAACGCCGAGTGATGCTGTTTGTGTTTATCTCGGTCCTAGACGCGGTAGTACTGACGTTAGCTTGAGCTAGCAGCCAGGGCTGGCTAGCATGCCTTGTGATGATTAATCCATCCGGCTACGGGGCTTGGCGGACTATAAACCCGTTAACGTGGGGCATTTCCTCACAGTCTGAAGCGGTTCTGTTGTTATCAGTGGACTTCAATAGGACCATCTACGTACTGGAAGCTGGTATACATCGGCTCATGGTAACGGGTGTTATTTGACTGGTAAGGAAAACAGGCTATGTGTGTTAGCCGGGTCCATTCATAGTCGTCGACCCAATTCGAACGCTGAACAGAAGTCACTTGGTGGACCGAGGCTCGTATTACCCTCGTAGTTTATAGGTTGTCCTCTGTTCTGTCCACACACAATGTGGTTGTGTTTTCTGTCTGTGTGTCTGTGGGTTTGTATGTCAGTATGTATTGTCAATAATCGATTGCCCAGGTGCAGTCTACCTGCATTCTTTCATTATTGGGAAGAATGCCCCTTAAAGATTTCGTAGTTTATTACATTTTTCATGACATGTTTATATTGTTCCTGAGGCAACGCCTTTTGATAACCGTTATGTTGTCACCGAACTCACCAGTTCAGTGTGACTGTAACCTGTCATAACACGTCTGAGCCACCCTAACCTTAAGTAAAGTAACATGTTTCTCAGCTCGTTAAAAAAGTTACAAGGATTCTTGGCCCAGAACACTTCACCCTTGGCTCTACTCTACTTTAATCTTTCAAAACAATCACATATGTTGATCTTCCCTTTCCTTCAGTGGTTTTCGATTTCTTTATTTTGGTGTTTAGAGGTGACTCCCATGTTGTGCAAGTAATTAGTGCTTCTGCACACTTTCTAACATAAGCTCAGCTTTGTAAGGTAATGGATTCTGTTTCTCAATGTACTGCCTCTTGTTGATCAATACTGCCATTTGAGCCTAATTTATGTTTTATTTATTTGACAGTTGTTTTCATTAATTCAAAACTCTGTAATGCACTGCACCATCTTTATGTTGTTGTTTTATGACCAGATGATAATGTAACTGACAATATCGATGTCAACAAAAGCTCAAGTAATTGTAAATAATGGCTTTATAATTGCGCTCTTGTATATGTGTGTTTTATAGTTATTATATATTAGTGTGTAGATTTGATGTAATGGAATTTTCAGAACAAAATATTTTTTAATGAGCCCATATTCTTGGCGTCATCTATAAATAGTAAATGTGAAAGCCATTAATAAGAACTTCCACTGTTACTTTCTTTTGAGAAATAGAATAGTTTTATGTTTTGGCCAAAATATTCTCTACATTTTCAAATATGTAATTATGACCTTAGCAGTTGGATAGGAATTGTGTTCCATTTCTCCTTATTGAATCTGTCCATGTTGACACAGAGCCTGATGTTTTTGTCATATCGTTCAAAGTAACAGGATTATAGTTCAGTCATTGCTTTAGGCAAATTGAATGACAGTATGCTTAAATGGCCAAGAAGGGAACATAGTAGGCAGTTAACTATATGTTCTTGCGTCAGACATGCCCTACAGCTGGCCATGTTTCCGATTGGAATAAACACGCTCAACCTTCGACGCTGTGCGTGTGCTCACTGATTTTGAGATATGGCCACTTATAGAAAGCCAATAGTGTGCATTGTTGATCCATGGCGTTTATCTCGGATCTAAATAAGACCTAGAATATATTCAACCCCCAAGCTGTGAGCCACACTCCCAATTGAATCACTTGCTGTGAATCCCATGCCTAAATGCTATCGGCATAATGTTCAGATATCCATTTTTCAGTAGTTTCTAAGAACGTTGAATACTTAAATATAGACTACCAATGCTTGAAAAAGTATCTTCTTAACTATGGTCACATGTGTGGCTGATGGGACTTGACTATAAAGAGCTCCGCAGAAAAGTATGAGAATAACAATGAACAAGTCAAAGTCTTTAGCCAGTCTGGATGTTGTTTGTTGGCTCTGTGGTAGATGACATGCATCGTAATAAATCATCCACAGGAACAAGTCAACAGAGTTCAGTACACATGTGACCACTTGCGGATGACTGGCTTTATCAGCCAGAAAAACCCGGTGCAGTGGCACGCCACAGGAATCTGCTCGCCATCTTATCAGCCTTTTACCAAGAAAGTCAAAAGACGAAACCCAATTGGTGGAAGCCTTGTCTTTTTCTGCTGATTGGTTGGGGTCACTGAGTGGCAGGCCCATCACATTACATCCACCCCTGCAGTGGACCAGTGGGTGGGGAAAAAGACTCTAAAACAATAATGTTACACAATAACCCCAGCGGCTCCAGCAGCAACATGGTCACCTCAGTGTTTACAATCAGGAGGGTTCATTTTCAAACAGTGTCGATGATAAAAGTATGGTGTCATTATCGGCGTCCTCTCCATGGGAGAACCAATCGGCTCCGCCGATGGAGTATCCTAAGCCGGACCAGGTAGAGGTGACCTTACTGGCTGCCACCGCCGCCACGCCAGCAGTGACTGTGCTGAGGAAGAGGCTCCGGCACTGGGGCGACTTTGAGCCCTCGGGGGGGGGGAACACAGGCACCGGTGAGCGTGACGGGTCCTCCTCTCTGAGGGCCACCTGGTTCTGGGTGAGTCTGGATCAACAGGTTTTTGTTGCCTGTGTCGGCTCCTTTGACGCCAGAGGGTCATTGTGGCCGCGCGCAGTCGTCTCTAATTGGTTAGGTTTTTCCTAAAGGATTTAATCACTATTGATCCACGTGAGTGAGGACACTTTTTAAGGCGGTTTTCTGGCTCAAGTGGTTGCTCTCCAGATGGACGCGATGCTTGGGTTCCTGAATAGCATATGGGATTTGGATCTTGGATTAGTGTGGTTGTAGTCGTACAATGCCTGTAAAGCCTTGTTTTTCCCTGCAGCTTTTTCGTGCATAAAAGTATGTTGCTCTCTTATTGCCTGTCTTTCATAACAGCAGTGCAGTGACTTAAATGTTCCGTGTATGAACCGTCATAAATCAAGGCACACACTAATCTAGATGTATCTGTGTCCTAAAAAATGATTACATGTTTCAAGGAGCGATGAATGAACTACAAGTGAAAGGGAAAACCCTTTGGTCTGTCATCTACTATCACTTTGGAATGTTTATTAGGGTATCAGTATTTCATGACTCGAACGATAACAACCCGATATTAATCCGCGGACATGGAGTTCAATGGCCCCAGTCCACTTACGGGGCTGGTTTGAATCCCTAACTCTTGGGGCCAATTTAGGTGATACTGGTGCCGTATTTTCTCCCCTTGTTTTTCCCCCCCGACATGGAGGTCTCGTTCCCATTGGTCTGTTTGAACATAGCAATTGGAGAGAAAAAAAGCTCCAGCATAATAGGCTTTCCCTTCATCATGCGAGTTGTGCTCGACTTAAGTCTACCGTGGTGTTTAGATTGGGGCGGTATGTTGTGGAGGGGGAAAAAAACCCTGTACTCAGTGGTGTTTACTTAAAGGCTGCGTCGGAGGCATTTCCTTTTGTGAAGCTGTTTTTCCAGTGTCTAGTTATGTCCACGTCGGAGCTCCTTAAAATGAAGGGCTGCCATTTGCTGACAGATGCTCCGTGCTGTATAGGCTTTACTCTCCCGGGACTCTCCCACACACGATCCCTTTTCCCCTGTCTCAGAGAGAGTGGGTGTGGGTTTTAGAGTTTTTGTGAGCCTTTTTCTTTTTCATTCCGCTATTGAATGCGTGCTGTGAAATGTGAATGCCGCTTGTATTAGGCCACACATAATCTAGAATAGATCCGGAACCCACATTCGGAGAATCAAGCCTTCAGTGGGTGATTCTATGTTTGCAAGGCCAAAAAAACTAGACCGTGGCCCTCAATCAACCCACAATCATTAGTTGCTTTTCTAACTTGGCAATGTTTTACTTTCATGTTTTGTGCTCCCATGAAGCTAAAGTGATGTCTTGGTGTGTTGCTATGTATGTTATGTAGGATTATTCTAGTCTCTTTGACTGGATGGACAATGCATTGTTTATGAATGGGGTTTCCCTTCACCTCCCCCCCCCCCCCCTACCCGCCCGCCCTTGTTTCCTGCAACATAGCCAACGAGACAGACATTTGTTTTGGACTACATGTTTTCAGGTTACAGTATAGATACCTTTGCCAGAGTAGATTAGAGAATTGCAGCTTCCTGCATTATTCTGTTGTTGTTTGCTGACTAACCCCGAACGTGATGTGCGTTCTGTGGGACTGGAGACTTGTTGCCTTGTCTTTGCGGTCCTCCAACAGCTGCTCTGTAGTGCTGACACATTGTAAGGGTGACCAGCTGCCTAGAGTGCACGTCATCAGGAACAGGAACACTGAAGACGCCAAGGGAACAACCATAGATGATACAGTAAAACATTGTTATCTTTACAAACAATGGTATCTTCCGGGGGAAAAAAAAGAAAATGGAGGAAATTGAATGAAATGATCAGGCATTCAAAAAGGGTAAATTAGTTCCACAAACTGTTTTGCAGTAAAAAAAAAAAACAACAAAACAAGCTGTTCCTTCAACATCTTTTGTTTTAAGTGCCCTGGCTCACCCTTTGCGCCTTGACCCTCGGCCTGTAGCTCCCATTGACCCTCCTCCCCTCTCCCTCTGTGCTGTGTGCAGACCAACACCATGAACTACGTGGGCCAGCTGGCGGGCCAGGTGCTGGTCACGGTCAAGGAGCTGTACAAGGGCATCAACCAGGCCACGCTGTCGGGATGCATCGACGTGGTGGTGGTGCGGCAGCGCGACGGCACCTACCAGTGCTCCCCCTTCCACGTGCGCTTCGGCAAGCTGGGGGTGATGCGCTCCAAAGAGAAAGTGGTGAGTTGGGAGGAGGCCATTGGGATGTGACACACACACACACACACACACACACACACACACACACACACACACACACACACACACACACACACACACACACACACACACACACACACACACACACACACACACACACTATCTCACTCTGTTTTCAAAAGGCCTCAGAGACCCTCCAAACACATTTTGTTATGTACTAAATAAAGTACAAGTGCAAGTACTTACATTTGGGTACTTTGCAGATGCCAAGTACCGATATGAGTACTTGATAATACCATTACAGTTTAGAGAGCTAGTGAACCCACTGTTTCAGCGGGAATTCAAACATTATGAGAGTTCTCGGAAAGAGGGGGCCATGTTATTGCCATGGTAACTGCAACTTTAGGATACTTTTTCAGTACCGTTGTTGCGTATGAGCTTTAATAAGCGGTATTGTATATATAAATGCTCCACAAACACCATAACGGGTATTAAATAAATCAGGGC
Source organism: Pollachius pollachius (assembly GCF_949987615.1). Classification (NCBI taxonomy): domain Eukaryota; kingdom Metazoa; phylum Chordata; class Actinopteri; order Gadiformes; family Gadidae; genus Pollachius; species Pollachius pollachius. Next base: position 5,959,373 of record NC_136947.1, on the reverse strand, counting down.
TCAGAAGGAGCTTCACCATCCACACACACCATAGTGGTACACAATACGTTTCCGAAAAGGTCAACTTTCTCTCTGACGTCGCAGTCGATTGCTGCCCAGACAGAGCTCCACACGTCCACACAAACCGCACCACCAATGCACGTTTTTCCCTAAATTGGGGAATTATTTCAGTAACAGTGATGAAATGGCATAGAATACGATGTTGACATTCATGCAGGACAAATTTCCAGGTTACAAAAAGACTTTTGGGTTCACCCTTGACCATGCTTCGTTTACTCTTCAAACCTCAAGCTATTGGATGGTTGTATAGGACAAGTTTTACGAGTACATGAGCCAAGTATCTGAGTACTGGTATCGGCGCATCCCTACTACGTTTCATAAGCAAGCAAACAGTAAATGCATACTGGTTTGTTTGCCATGAGTCAGATTGTCATTGCGGTGAGGCTGAACTGCGATAGTCGTCGCCGTTTAGACTTCAACTCTGCTTGTACACTGCTAGAGACTGCTACACTGAGCTCATGTCAAATACTGCAACGCACACAGACACGCACATGCACAGATGCACGGACGCGTGCACACACACAGGCTTTGACGTCAAACAACAGACGCCTGCCAAAGTTGTTCACGCAGCAATGTGACTTTGTGTTTATCTGTAAACAGCAGTCAGTTAACAGCCCCCTGCTCTCCAACTGATCCCTGGTCAGCACCACAACACGCCGGTCCAGCCCTGGCACTGTTTGAAGTGTTCTAGTGTGCTATAAAAAGCATCTCTGAATCCGTTTCTCTGCTCCATGTCTCGGGGTACTAAGGGCATTCGTGAATGAGTCCACGCGTTCAGCTATTAATAAAGTATTTTTGTTATTGCTTATAAATGTTTGAAGGAAGCCCATAGAGACAATCTACAATTGATGCCAATTTGAATGAAGCCAATGAATAAGGGGAATAAAAAGCGGATGTATGCATAAAGGGTACAGTGCAGGGGTCTGCAGCCACAGCGCTTCGTGCTTGGCTCGTTGGCATCCAAACGGCTTCTGACTTGAGCCAGAATGGCCATCCAACATTGGACCACAAGCGGTAACCATCCCAAACTGGTTAGGACAAACCAGCTTTGAGGCCGTCCAGGGTGTAACTCAAGCTATAAATCAACAGGGAAGTGGTTTTCAATGAAACAACATTTGAATAGAGATAGGGTTGAATGATGCAGTGGCTCTGTAAAGAAAATATTAGAAAAGTGCTTCAGTGTTTGTGTGTGCATATTTTAAATACCTATCCGTTCAGTTTTGCAGCCTGTAGCCATTCCAGACTAAATGTCTTAACTCGTCTGGTTAGAAGTCTACAGTTTGAAGACCATAGTTTAGACAGCTGAGGTACGACAGACACTAGCGATGAAAAGAGCGCTCAGTAGAAAAACGTGGCATCTACAGTGGTTGGAATTCTTCATACACGCCTGCAGGTTGAGGGACATTAATTATGGTCAACAAGGAGGCCATTTGAGGCAATTTCCAAGAGCCCTAAAAATAAATAGTGTTGAGATTCTTGGCCATGGTAACGCTTTATTTTGTCTTATTTTGGAGATGAATGAATGGCTTGTCAGTGGGGCGTCTTACTGTTGACCTATACATTATGTTTCTTTATACTAAGTGCTCAATCCGTCACTGATAGTGATGATTGAACTGTGTAAATAATGTCACGGTTCGCCCGATAACACCTCGACAACGTGTGTCAGAACACTTAATAGTAAATATGCACATGTATAACTATTTATCCATTGACATGTGGACACATTCCTCCTCTCCGTAATGCATCAGATGGAACGTAGACACAAGTCAGCAGGGTGCGTTCAGATGTGTGGGGACTGGTCACTGCTCTGTCGGTTTCCCAGAATGCTGATAGAGGGAGGGGGGGGGAAGGGGTCAGAGGAATGAATGAGGTGGTTCCTATGGCAACGCATTCGTGCACATTCAGAATGAGGTGGGCCTGGGAAGACGAAAGGGAGCAGTTTTGCATTGCAAATCTCCATGACTCACCTGCCCATGGCTGCTCGGGTTATCGTCAGGTTATGTTGCCTGGGAAGGTCTGTGGGGGAAAATGGGTTTGAGATTAACCCTAATTATCCACACCTTTTTTTTTCGAAGGTTTACTGAGCCTTTCCAGTCTCTGTGGACTTGTGTCCTGCCCCGGGCGATGCCATTAATGTTCCCAGTGAACGACTGGTTTACAGATTCCCAGGCATTCATGGTGTTCAGCGGAGGTGACCTCTCAGTCAAACTCCTCAAACTGTGTGCAGTCTGGCATTCTTTCTGTTTAACCCAGAAGGCAAGAAACGCCTTTCTATGCTATTATAGAGGAAAAGATAATCTTTTTGTCCCGGGGAATATATTCAACCCCACATTGCAATGTTGATGTGGCAGAGAGATCCAATTGTATCATCGGCCTATTGCGTATTTAACATTTTTATTTGAACAATAGTTTGGATTAGTTCTGTGGCAAAGAACAAGGAACAAGGGCTGCATGATTCTTGCTGCTCGTTATAATGATTAGGCAGAAACCCCTCCGCTGTGATTCTTATCCACACATTGTGCCTGGCAGATCTGGTAACCAGCCTGAAACTGTGAGTGTGAATCTGCCCTGTCAAGGGTTGAGGAGGAGTTCAGGGGGCCAGAGCCAGCGCTGGGTCATTTATTCTCGGCCATTATCCGCATGCATTGAAATTCCAAGTCATCGCCCCGGCACACATCAATGGAGGCGGGCCGCCCCGGTGGTAATCATAAAGTCACTCCTCTGGGGCCCCGTGGGAAACCACACTCGACGAAGAGCGATCCTGCACCTGACGGGGCATGAATAATCCTCCACCTGACGCACGCAAAACTACCCCAGAGCCACCGGAGGCTGAGGCCTGCTTCTGAAGGGACTCCTCCTAATGGCCTGCTCAGGGCTCTCCAGAGGCTAATTGGCTCTTCTTCACTCTCTCTCGACGTCTCTCGCCACCAGACTCTGTCCTGCTTGCCTCAGCCTCTGCGGTGTCCTATATCTGTGAATGGCCGCAGCTCTACCCGGGCTTTCTCCCGGCCCCGGACCACCCGCGTGCTTAAGAAAACGTGAGCCCAGCGGGAACCATCGATAATTGGGTTTAGTAGGGTCTCGAGGGGGGCGGTGGTGGGGGTGTCTCAGGCAGACACCGTCTACGTGGCCTGGAAACAACGCAGCCCTGTTTGGAGAACACGGTCTGCGTGCTGCCCTGTTGGGTGTAATTCACTTATAGAACATGTGGAGTGGTTCCTGGATGTTGCACGAAATATGTATTGATATTGTTTTGTGTTGGCTTCTTACTGGTGGTTTTGCTTTCCTTTTCTGATGTGGTTTATTTGTACCTATTATGATGATTCTTATTAGTTGGGAAGTTAGCACTTACTTTGCTTTCTTAGCCATTCTTGGGAAACATGATGTTAGTTTCGTATTGGAGCATGGCTGCTGTCTGTACGAGGTCGCTAACTACCCCCTGTGTGATGGTCTCAGATCGACATTGAAGTCAACGGGGAGCCGGTGGAGCTGCACATGAAGCTGGGGGACAACGGCGAGGCCTTCTTCGTCCAGGAGACGGAGCAGCTCAACGTGAGTGTTCACCGGCCGTAGACGGTGGCTGGAGCTCCGGCGATGATTCATTATAATGTTGTTGTCTTTCAGTACCACTGCATTACGGCGATATGATGGTGTCAAATGTTGTTTTGCATGATTAATTATTAACATATCTGTTGCGATATGGAGTTACTAAAGCTGCTGTGGGTAAGACTCTGGAGCTATATAGAGAGAGCAAAAACATAACAAGAGTTTGGAACACAGCAACTTTTAACCCTCGGAACACTCCCTGTTCCCTTCCTCGCTACTTTTCTCTGCCGTTGACTTGATGAAATCAGCGAAGAGATGCCCTGATTTCACCCAGGAAGATTGCCAGAAGAAGTCTAAAACCTGAATACCTTGAGAGACAGGCGCAGTCAACTTAAAACGTTATTCCCGACGCGCATTGCACTCACCGATTACATGACAGATGGTTGTAATATCTAACAAATGTTATTCCAATAACAGCTCTTACATCTCACCGGCAGCAGCGTATTACCATTTGTGGTGGGTAGCTAGGAGCAATCGTAGTAGTCGTTGTAGTGAGAAGGGCGAGTCAGAACGCCTGTCTCCTCGGCTCCCCCAGCAGATCGTGCCGGCCCACCTCGTCACGTCCCCCATCCCCACCGAGGGCCACCTGATCTGGATCAACGAGGTGGAGCGCCGGGCGGCGCAGCAGCACCTGGAGGACGACCCCGCCGACCCCGAGGACGCCCCCGAGCCCCACCACCCCACCAGCACCCCGGGCACCACCAAGAAGAAGAAGAGGAGGAGGAAAAAGCACAAGGGCGACCCCCGCCGGGAGGAGCTGACACCGCCCATGGCCCTCGTCTCGGCCAACGCTGCTGCTAACACTGCTGCTAACGCTGCCGCTAGCACTGCTGCTAACGCTGCTGCTAATGTTCCCGCTCCGGCTCCTGCTGCTACGACCTCCAGCGGTCAGACTGAGGAGATCTTTGAGATGGAGCTGAGCTCGGACGAGGAGACGGCGGTTCTGACCCACGCCTCCAGGTTGGTGTCTGAGCCTGGCTTCTGTTGTCCTGAAACTAGTTATACGCAGATTCATAGAATGGACTTTGAATGGTATTATATTTGTACAAACTTAATGTATCTTTATGATTTTGTTAGGTCGCCATCAATGACCACGATGCGGGACATCGACCCGAAGTTACCTGCAGCCAGACACAACCTAGACAGCTACCCCTTCTCCGACGGAGACTGGTCCAACGCTGACGGGTATTGAATCAATTAATCTCCCCTGGTCGACTCAAACGTGTCAGGTGTTACCCATCATGCTTCATGGCGTGTCTTTGACTCCCCCCCCCCCCCCCCCCCCCGCCCCCACAGGCTGTCGCAGGCTTTTTCCCCCAAGAGCGACTCGGAGCTCCTGGTGAGGTCGTCGGAGAGCATGCTCCGTGCCGAGTCCCACATGCAGTGGACCTGGGGGGAGTTTCCTGAAGCAACCAGGGTGAGACCCACTTGTCCTCTCTAAAAGCAAGTGAATCCTCAGTGAGCATCTCAAACCTCGACTGACCCGAGTGACCTCCTGCTCGCTCCGTCCAGGCACCCAAAAAGGAGAGGTACGAGCACCCCAAAACGGTGACCATCACCCCGTCCGAGAGCACCCACTTCCGGGTCATCCTCAGCTCCGAGGCGATGCAGAGCGAGCTGGAGCCGGGGCCCCCCAAGATGATCGCCAGTGGCATCGGCGGCGGCGGCGACCGGCCCGCTTGCGCCATCATCAAGCCCCAGCCGCGCACCCCCACGAGCCCCACCGTCGGGCCCGTCGTGCGCTCCCCCACCCCGGTCGACGCGCAGCCCCCCCTGACGCCCACGGAGCCCCCGGAGGTCCTGCCCCACGGTGTGACCACGTCCACCCCCATCAACGTCTCCGGCAGCCCGGGCATGGCCCAGATGGCAGGAGACGCGGGGGACGCGAGCTCCAAGTGTGACTCGCCTTCCAAGAAGAAAGGCAAGGCTTTGTGGTTCTTCCTTCTCTGATTTAGGAGCTCTTCTTCAGGGTCTGTTGTTGTTGTTGTTGTTGGTGTTGTTGTTGTTGTGGTTGTTTTTTAACCCAGCTCTATTGATTCTCTGCTCCCCTGAAGGCGTCCCTAAGAGGAGCCAGCACCAGGGCCCTGAAGATATCTACCTAGACGACCTGTGCGTACTTGATCCGGACGTGGCTGCACGCTATTTCCCTAAAAGGTTTGTCTACCATCCTTCCAGCCTTCCTTAATTCCTTCCAACCTTAGCAATATGAATTAGTTGTCTTGAAAAGCGCTAACTTAATTATCATTGCTATAATCATTATTATTGTGTGCGTGAACGCAACCTCTTAACCTAGCATTTGTGAGGGCTGGGCACTTTAAATATCTTTACTGTACAGACAGCGGTATACTGTGGTTTCTCTTTCTTCTGACCAATGTACTTTACTGTAAGTCTGCATAATGCCCTCAATGTAAATAGGAACACGCTCCACGGTTGTGTTGCAGTGAGGCGGAGGCAGCCACCAAGCACTGGATGGACTCTGAGATGGGCTCGGGCTCCCAGTCCCCCCAGTCGGTGGGCAGCGCCGCGGCCGACAGCGGCACCGAGTGCCTCTCCGACTCGGCCGGCGACCTCCCGGACGTCACCCTGTCCCTGTGCGGAGGTCTGAGCGAGAACGCCGAGATATCCAAAGGTACGGGCGCTCCGATGGCGGGCGCGCCGAGTGTGGTGGTCAACGCTGATCACCGGTGATCAGCGATCAATGCTTTAGACGGACCTTTTTGTGCCTTTTATGGACCAGACATTTACAGCACAGTGGGTTGAAGAAGACAGGAAATAACGTCTAGCATAGGTGGGATTCAAACCAGGGTCGCGGCACTAGCAGGATGAGCCACTGAGCCACCCCATTCGTCAAACATTAAATCAAACTCCAAATCACATATTAAGAAACCCGGCGACCCGAACCCTGCGTTGCTGGGAAACACGGCCTTGGTTGGTTGAGGCTGTTTATGTTGCTTGTTTTTCGCGAGGAGGCTTTATTGCGACCCATTGAAAGTACACCGTATCACGCTACTAAAGGTTAATGTCTAGCCGTGTTTCCACGGTTACGCTATCGCCCTTATTATCCATTAATGTGTAACGAATGCTTTTCCCTCCCAATGCTTTTTCTCCCCCAGAAAAATTCATGGAGCATATCATCACGTATCAGGAGTTTGCTGAGAGTCCAGCCATCATTGACAACCCTAACCTGGTCGTGAAGATCGCAAATAGGTCAGACAATGCCCCCTTTGCTTATGGATGAAACCAAACTTGTTGTTGGATGAAACTAAACTTGTACTTGTTTCAGTTGAGGCTGTTGACATTTTTGCTTTCAATCATTGAATAAAAAATATTTTTGTGTTCTTCTAGATATTACAACTGGACGCTTGCTGCACCACTGATCCTAAGCATGCAAGCATTTCAGAAGAATTTGCCAAAGGTAATCAGAAGTAGCCTAACTGTCCTTGTGCCTTCGGTGATGTGATTCTACATTAGCCATTTTGAGCCCCTTTGAGGGGACGCAGGCATAACTCAGCATGTCCCCTGTGTCCCCAGGCGACGGAGGAGGCGTGGGTGAAGGAGAAGATGCCAAAGAAGTCTGGCCGCTGGTGGTTCTGGAGGAAGAGGGCCGACAGCACCGTCAAGCAGGTATGATGCCCGCGTCAGAGGTGTACCCCACTGTTACAGGCATCCAGGGTCCAGGATTTACTTAAGATCCCAACCCTGAATTGTTTTACCTGGCAAATTGTAAAATCGTTCAGCTATTGGCTGTTGGCAGGCGTTGGTTTTGGACCCTGAACGTATCAGGAAGCACAGGAACACATGGAGAAACGTTTAGCCAATTCATCAATAAGAACTGCTTGATTCAGTAAGCAAACAAACAACCAGCCAACACATATTGGAAGGGTTCCTAGAGAGGAGCATAACCAGGATTTTCACAGGCATCCAAGGTGTACACTTCAAGCGAAGAATGAATGAATCATACATCATGTGTGTTTGTGTATTTTCGAGGTCGTTTCAATCCTTGGTCCGGTACTGTGTCCATGTGTATTAATCCCCTGTCCCCTCGCTCTCTGGCAGTCTGAAGCCAAGCTGGAGTCTAAGGAGGAGTCCCAACTGGAGGAGGAGGGCCGGGCCTCCCTGTCCCAGGAGCAGAAGCTGGCCATGCAGTGAGTCGCATGACGGTGTTCACTGACCGGCTCAGCCACGCTGACCGCTGGGTCTACCATAAACCCCTCATTGAGGACAAGTGTTTTAGGAGCCAGGATGCTTGTTGTGTTCAAGCATCACACGGCCTTACAGCACTCTGGACACACCGTCTGCTGTTGTAGACTGTAGCTGTTAAGAAAGTGGGTTGTTTTCGGTGAACAAATAAACATCACGTGCTCTGTATCTACACATACATCTATCGATTTGTTTTAGTTAAGTGGGCTATGTTTAAAACGGCCTTTTTGCTGAACGGAGCATTCATACACACAACTTGGCATCAATGTTAAAAAAAAACGAGCTACATTTTCATCGCCCACCCTGACGACGCAGTGCCCCTCTCCCTTGGCGTGTGCCCCCCGCAGGCCCAAAGCCGGGGACTCATCCAGCGACGAGGAGTCCAAGGAGGTGAGCGCCGCCTCCGGCCCAGAGAGGCTGCAGCAGCCGGGGGAGTCCCACGCCCACCCCTGCCCCCATGCCTACCGCAAGTCCCTGCGCCTCTCCTCCAGCCAGATCGTAAGGACCCCCCCCCTGTGTGTGTGTGTGTGTGTGTGTGAGATATTCAGCTCTTGACTATAACTATAAACATTGTGGAGCAGTATTTCACATGAGCACAGTGCCAGTCTCTAGTATTGTACAAGGTAGGTTGGAGTTTAAAACAAAGCTGTTTTTTGCAATTTAGCCTCATTGCCATGACCATCAGACTCTAGAGAATCAGACCGGTTAGTTTGTTAAATACACATACACATTTAATTACTTATGATTTAAGAAAATGGCTTTGGAGTTTTTCGGAATTTAATTTCTTTTGTCTCTGCATGACATTTGACTTAACTATGTAGAAGTTGATGTTGGATACATTTCAACAATCTCTACAGGCAAATTTAAATATGGTGTTTTTAAGTAAATGTTTCTAACTAGTTTTCCTTCTCCACAACCCTTTGGCCTGTTTGTGGAACTTTGTATTAGTTATCTCTGCTGCTGTGGAACATTGACGTAGAACTGGAAATACCAGAATAGACAAGGAAATCAGACAAAATACACATATTACTGGATGTCTTACTGCATTGGGCTGTCAACAAACTGAGCCCTTAATTGTTAAATCCCCTTTAATGCAGAGAGCGTCAGTTGAAACCAACATTGGCTTATTTCCATAATGACTGTTTGAACAAGTTAGTCAGAGGTATTACCCCACTTCATGTGACAAGTGTGACAAAGAAAAAGTCCAAAAAATACAGATCCCTGCTTCTAACCTGCTATTGATGTGTCGGAGCGCCCTCTACTGGCTAAGTCCTACGTACAGCTCGACTATTCCCACAGCAGACTGCAGGGGGCTCCAAAGCACCGTGGATAGAATGAAAAAGAGCTCAGACTACAGAAAGTGTGTCTTTGTTTTGCCCCAGGGGTGTTTTTTTGGTTTGTTTTGTATTGCCCCGTCTCTGTGCTGATGTTTGTGTCCCCCCAGGCCAGCCTGAAGCTGAAGGAAGGGCCCAACGACGTGACGTTCAGCATCACCACACAGTACCAGGGCACCTGCCGCTGTGAGGGCACCATCTACCTGTGGAACTGGGACGACAAGGTCATCATCTCCGACATCGACGGCACCATCACCAAGTAGGTGCTTCGCTCGCCGAGGGTTAAACCCGAACGTGGTAACGTCCCAAAAAAAAGAGATGCTTTTGAAATGGTAATGGTTCATGAAATCTGTGGGAAATCTTTTTTTTTTTATGAGGTACACTTTGTCGTGATGATAGATTAAATCGTTTGATTGACATCTGTAGAATCCTATACGAAGCCAGCAAAAAAATACACCCTTGATACACTATGTTCAGGGTAAAAAGAGTATGATTGTTTTTCGGTCTTGGGTAGTTCTACAAATAAGAACCCACATGTGCGGACTGTTTACCATCAGCTTAAGCCTTGAGACTTTAATATTTCCTTCTGTGTTATTTCAGGATCAGTTTTCTTCTTCTTTTGGTTTAAAATACTTGAAAAGCTTGTATTGCGTCATAAAGTGTGTGTGTGTGTGTGTGTGATGAAAATGATAACCTTTCCCACAAAAGAGCCTTCATAAGCTTGCTATTCATAACTTGGTGAGTAGGCTATGCCCGTAAAAGGAATTATTAAATCAGCATTTTAACTGGCTATCAGGTTTGACAAGCAGTTTCACCGGGAGATGGAGGTACGTAGCCAGCCAGCAAGCCTGAGAACCGCAATAGCCTTGTATTTCATGATTTCTCTTATAATCTCCATGTATGCCTCATTCATATAGTTTGAGAGATAACTTTACTTTATCAATCTATCATCTTACCAGCTTTTTGAGGGCACGGAGTTGGAAAGAAAGCCTTCAAATCTGTACACCTCGCCTCATCAATATCTGTATTCAGCCTACAGAGACGTATTTTGAGACGACACTGTCATAACAACGTTCCATCTGAAAATCACCTAACCCCTTAACGTTACATTTCTTTACTTTTCCAAACTCTCTTTTAAGATCTGGAACAGCGTATGAGCCGTCCTTGGCTATCGTGATGCTGACGCACTTTTGGTGTATTGTATTTGAGTAAAAGACAAAAGTGCCCTGGTAGTCAATGACAACCAGGGAACTAGGACAACTTTTTTTCGAATGATAAGAAAACACTGGCGGTTTAAAGTTTGGTGGGAGATGGATGGTATTGGGTTGGACGGACAGACAGATCGACAGACGGGCTTTGTGAAAGGTCTAAATCCCAGGCGGCCCCTCTCTCTCGGTGTTATCTATAGCCATGCGGGTACCCATAGAAACGGCACAAGCTGTTCTGTAAATGGCCCCCGCCAGAATTAGCCGTTATTAATGCAGTCGGCAGATGACTTCTATTTATACACATGCCTGAGCTTTTTTCAATTAGTCTAAAGACCCCAGCCAGCCTTTTTTCCTTTTTATTGTGTTTTTATTCATTTGTTGTTTTGTGACGTTGTGAAGTCGATGTGTCGCTTCCTGCTACTCTCACAGGGCTGTGCTCATAGGTGGCCCACATCAAACGGGTGCTGATTGACTGGAGCTTATTATATCGCCCACTGTGTGTGTGTGTGGGTGCTGTTGTCTTCATTGGAGGAGCAATGAGCACTGGGGTTTTTAATGAGTCCATTTACATTTCAGAGCAGATGGATCCCTAAGCTGGGGTTAAGACAGGACAGGGTTACCTCTGTGTGTGTGTGTGTGTGTGTGTGTGTGTGTGTGTGTGTGTGTGTGTGTGTGTGTGTGTGTGTGTTCTCCCATTATCTCAAAGAAAAGGGGTTCTCGATGTCTTGTCTACCTTGGACAGAGCACAGGAAGGTTTTTTTTCCACACCCACGCACAGGTAAACTTCAGTTTTTCTCCTGCCTCTTTTCCTGACTGTGTGTGTGTGTGTGTGTGTGTGTCCAGGTCTGACGTGTTTGGCCAGATTCTGCCACAGCTGGGCAAAGACTGGACCCACCAGGGCATCGCCAAGCTGTACCACTCAGTCGCAGAGTAAGAGATGGATAGACGCCAACCTTATATACAGTCTTTTTATATCTTCCAAGATTACGTTTTTAATCAGGTCTAGGTCAAAGGTCAACACGCCATGTTCGGCTGTAGCAGACGTCGTAGCTGATGATTCTACGGGCCTGCTCATGTCATTCAAACGACCAATTTGTTTGCAGACCAAATTTGGGTCAGAGATTCTTCATGGCGGCTAATGGCGGGTCTTGTGTCTGTTTTCGTCTTCCTTCCCGGGAACGTCTGAAGGAACGGCTACAAGTTCCTGTACTGCTCGGCGCGGGCCATCGGCATGGCGGACATGACGCGGGGCTACCTGCAGTGGGTCAACGACGAGGGCACCATCCTTCCCAGGGGCCCGCTGATGCTGTCCCCCAGCAGCCTCTTCTCTGCCTTCCACAGGTAGCGCACAGGTTCCATTAGGAGCGTTCAGCAGACGCTTTGTTAGAAAGCGTCCGACCACGGTTCACGCACACATTCACGGTGGAGTCAACCACGCAAGGCGACAGCCGGCTCGTCAGGAGTAGTCAGGGTAAGGTGCCGTGCTCAGGGACACTTCGACACTGGAGCTAAGAGGAGCCAGGGGTCAAACTAGCAACCTTCCGGTTACAAGCCAACCCACTCTTCCTCCTGAGCTAAGCCGACCCAACGCGCACACTCACGGCCTCAGCACTGTCCAACGCTGAATGAAATCACTGTTCCTCCCAGACTTCTGCAGACATAACTTTTAGGATTGTGTCTTTTTAAACACACACACACACACACACACACACACACACGCACACGCACACCGCCTGGCCTCAGCACTGTCCAACTCTGAATGAAATCATTGTTCATCCCTGCCTGCTGCGCTCCCCCTTTGAGATATCACCTCCTCCCTGCCCCGCCTACTTCCTCCCACCCCCACCCTGTCTGTTCCCAGTGTCCTAAGCTTGCCGCTGAAACTTGGGCTTATATTCTTACCGTCTCCCTCCCCTTCCTTCTCCTCCCCGGCCACTCCACTGCCTTTGGTCTTAAACCCCTCATAAATCTCCCATCTGTATTCAGGGCACCCTTTTCTCCCTTATGCTATGCTCCTCCCCCGAAGCGATTGCACCGTTATTGATTGAGTAGGAATCACGGGCTGATGTATTTTTGTTTGTGTTTTTTATCCCCCTCGATTCATAACACTGACTTTTAGGTTGTGTGTGTGTGCGTGTGTGTGTGTGTGTACTTGTGAGTGTGTACTTGTGAGTGTGTGCATGCGCCCCCTAGCTAGCTTGTTGCAATGCCGGTCTTGATCCGTCCCCCTGTCTCTCTCGCCCCCCCCACCCCCCCAAGGGAGGTGATCGAGAAGAAGCCGGAGATCTTCAAGATCGAGTGCCTCACGGACATCAAGAACCTGTTCCTCCACAACAAGCAGCCGTTCCACGCCGCCTTCGGGAACCGCACCAACGTGAGTTGCCGGGCGAATGCCCAAGATGACGGGGATTTGGGTTGTTATTCCTATTTGGGGCTGTGCCTGTTTTTTGCCTTTGTTTGTTTGTTTGTTTTCGTCGTCCTGGTGCATGTATCCGGTGTTTGTGTGGACTGGCTCTCGGGACGCAATATACCCTGACTCTGGCTTCAGTAGAGGAGGAGGAGGAGGCCTGAGGAGGCTCAGGCAGGGGGCTCAGCCCAGACTGAGGTCATATGTGGGGACTGGTGACCTGTCCCTGGTCGATGATAGGGCGGGGGGGAGGGGGTTGGGAAGCTTAAGCAGGCCACAGCGTGTCATTCTCAGCTGCACAAACACCCCCTACCCACCTGTCCTCCCAGCTGGGACAGCCAACAGCACACGTACACATAAACACACAGATTGACTAACAAACACACACATTCACACAGATTGACTAACGAACACACACACACACACATTGTGACACACACGCACACAGATACACACACACACACACACACACAGATTGACACACACACACACACACACACAAACAGATTGACACACACACACACACACACACTGCCCGTCACTCACTCTTTTTTTCAACCAAAGAGGGACTTCCAGAAATAACAGCGTCATGCACCAACAGGAAATTGACGTCTTAATATCATCAGCGGCTTCCATCAGCGCTTGTTTTTTGTTTCGTACGCTACTGTGACTCACACCTCCACGCCCCCCCAACCCCCTTCTTCGCACCACCGGAGACGATTCCCCCCCCCCCCCCCCCCCCCCCCCCCCCCTCCTCTCCTCTAACCACACCCCTCTCCGTCTGGCCCATCCCAGGATGTCTTCGCCTACAAGGAGGTGGGGGTCCCTGTGTGCCGCATCTTCACCGTCAACCCCAAGGGGGAGCTGATCCAGGAGCAGACCCGGGGGAACAAGACCTCGTGAGTCCCCGTCCTTCCCCCCCCCCCTCCTCTCTTCCCCACCCCCCTACCTCGCCAGATGTACACCCTGCGGTCACCAATCGACACAACGCACATCCTGTTGGGGTGCTGCTGGTTGCTGTTGTTGTTGTTGTTGTTGTTGGCTAATCTCGGGGAGCCGGCGTGATGTGGCCGTGGCTGGTGTCCTCGGCTCCGAGCTGGGGTTTTCAATACTTGGCTGACGCCGCGTCCCTCCGGTGTTGTGGGGGGGGATGTTGATCCGCCGAGTGGATGTTGATCCGCCGCCGCCGCGCTCGGCGCATTTCAATGGGATGTAAAGTGTCTGTGAGAGCCCTGGAAAGCGCTCCACAAATGGAATGCATTACACTTGTTATTTTGATTATTATTGTTTCGGCCGCGCAGTCACACCTTGTGTTTGTGGTTCTCTCTCTCTCTCTCGCTCTCCCTGCCTCACTCTCTCTTCCCCCCCGCCCGCTCCCGCTCTCGCTCTCTGCCTCGCTCTCGCTCTCTCTCTCTGCCTCGCTCTCGCTCTCTCTCTCTGGCTCTGCCTCGCGCTCTCTCTCTCTCTGCCTCTCTCTCGCTCTGGCTCTGCCTCGCTCTCTCTCTCTCTCTCTCTCTCTCTCTCTCTCTCTCTCGCTCTCCCTGCCTCACTCTCTCTTCTGCCCCCCGCTCTCGCTCTGGCTCTGCCTCTCTCTCTCTCTCTCTGCCTCTCTCTCCATATAGCTACTGCCGACTGAGTGAGCTGGTGGAGCATGTTTTCCCGCTGCTGAACAAGGAGCAGAACCAAGCGTTCTCCATGCCAGAGTACAGCTCCTTCTGTTACTGGCGCCAGCCCATACCTGACATCAACCCCGACGAGCATCTCTGATCGTACGCACGCAGCCACAAACGCACACACACACGCCGAACCCCTCACATGCACGGCGAAACACGCAAAGAACCCAACTACAGCAAGTATAACACTTCTAGACCACCCCCCCCCCCCCCTTCACACCAGCTATTCCGGTTCAAACAGAACATGTAATGCAACGCACAAAATGCAAAGAGGTAGGAGTTCAGGAACATAGGAAAACCATAGAACCCCTCTCTCTGTTTAAGCAATGGATACGAAGAAGTCATCTCTTTCACTCATCTTGTTGAACACACACACACACACACGTGTACGTTGGTACCGGACGGTCGTCGATGTCGAAAACCAGAAGGAACCAGATACTGGGATACTGGGCGGGGCAGCACTGAGCCTCCACAGTTCAACTGCTGGATGCAACTGAGCCCATATGTGTGTGTGTGTCTCTCTCTTTCACTCCCCCTCTCTCTCTCTCTCTCTCTCTCTCTATCTCACGCCCCATTCTCGGACCTCCAACTCGGACTATGCATGACTCCAGATCAGAGGAGTGGGTTGGTCGTTCCGGTGCTGCTGGATGAAGCCCCCCCCCCATGTGCACCAGGGTTCCCATGACAACGCACTTAACCGCTAGGCGTCTCCAAGGCGAGGGTCACGTTGTAAAGCCCTGCTATGTGCCGCCTGATTTAGCATCATGAGTTAGATCTGTTTCAACTCTACCCACGGAGGAGCTGAGGGTCCTAAAGCAAATTAAAAAAAAATAATAAGTTCACCAGATTTTCTGCCAGCTAACCAACAATAATGCGACCTTGCTGGTTTACTTTGTTTATCCTCCGTCTCCTCTCGATTCGTGCTCCACGAAGGCGCTTTGAGACTCTGGAGGAGCCCGATTGAAGTGCTGATGTTTCATGTTTGTTTGCACTCACAAACCCCCCCCCCCCCGATATGGAGAGATGGAGGTTGTGTTGTTTAGCCCGATGTGTTAAAAGAACACTGTTTGGATATTGTTTTTTTTGTGTGTGTGTGTTTACAATCTTGTTATCAACTCCCATGTCTTCGTTTCCCCCCCCATTAACAATGCAGTAATTATTTATCTTAATGTTAAGTTATTAATTATTATTATTTTTTTGTAAATATTTGTTCAACAGTGCCGATTGTAAATGCGTGAATGTTTGAGTGCAGGTTCATTTAAAGACCAGCGCTGATCACCAGAGATGGCTAGCTATGGCTTAATTAACAACTGTGTGTTTCCTAGCCGTTTCAATTTTAACAAATGTCAGTGCTCTTGGTTTCCGTCTGCAGCAGTCATGGGAGGTGAGCTCCTAGAGTCCACAGAAGTTTGCCAGCAAAGCCTCCTTCTGTGCGTGTCGGCAAGGTTAATGTGGGCATCGGTAACGTGTGTGTGAGTGTGTATGTGAGTGAAAAATTAATGATTGCTTCCGCGAGGTCATTTCAGTTTTATTTTCTTTTTGAACGACCACTGGCCTTCGTCCGGCACTGGGTGTATTTGGGTGGCAGCCTTTACCCAAACTTTGTGAGAGGTTAACGCAAAACAACACACACACACACACACCGCCCCCAAGCCCAGCCTTATCCAACGCACTTTGCCTTTGCTGCACCCTCACCAACACATAGGATACCTTCAACGTTGCACGTCTTCCACCCACGTCTGCTTCACCCAACGATGAGGCACCAGAGAACAACGCTCTCGACGCTATATGTATCCGTCTCTTTATATTTGTTTAACTTTGCATCCTCCATCTGACGACGCATTTGCTTCTGAGACAGTGAGTGTGTTTTTTATGTATAATATATGTGACACACACAGACTATTGATGTACTGTGGCTGGTTAGTTATTTTCCTTGATTTTATTCATAGGAAGCCAGATGGTAGACTCTATAAGCAACCACACCCCGATGCTATGGTGAATAAACACCACCAGATGCTGGCCTTGCATCTCACATGTGTCCTGTCCTCCAGCCGAGTGTGGAATGCATCATTTTCACCATCGCCTGATAGCAGTCTAATGTAATGAGGTTAGAATAATAATGTGCGTGCGCGTGTGTCTGCGTGCACAAGGTAAATATCCATGGCCGCCGCTATATTCAAATAGGAACCAGGTTAAGGCGCGGCGATTAGTGGGAACACTGGCATCGGGCGTGCTGTCGGCGTGAACAGCGACTACTTGAGGGGAACATGAAGCACTTTGCGGCACTCGTGCACGGCCAGACGAGACAGCGGACGCTGGAGGTCTGGCTGAGGAATCCCAAAGGTTCAGAGCCCCACCGGTGGTACAACGGTGTGGGAAGAGGAGGAAGATCCACGCTTGGTGAGACGTTAAGGGGACTGAAGGGAAAAAAAAAAAAAGCACAGAAATGTACGATGACAGCTATTCCTTCATCTGGAATTCATTTGTTCCTTGACAAGATAGGTATTTGTGTGACATGGGCATTGATTTTATTTCACTTTTCTCTGCGAGACAGGCAGGATGGTTTTGGTTTGTGGAGCATCAGATGCGCGTTTGTCACAGTGGTATTTCTTTTTGTTTGTGCGTTTTTTTTATGTATGGTGAAGTCAAATTTATCTGATAAAAATAGAGAAAAAAACAATTCCATTCTTTCTATGAAAGTGGTACATCTTGTGTGGGACGTTCACAATGCATCGTGTCTCCTCCTGGTATGATACATTGTTTGATCTTACAACTGCTGTGGAAAATGCCATATGCTGAAATCTATATTTGCCCCTGTCTTTGATGCCTTTTGTTTTTTATCTCGCATTTATTTTATATGTCATCTTTTTGTGGGAATTGATTATTAGGCAGTTTATTGCTTCTTTCTGTTTGGAGGTAGATCCTGCTGTTTGATTGCGTCCGGCAAATGTAAATACCTGAAGTGTATATTCTGTATTGATTTGTAATAAAATAAGTGTTGAAAAAAATGTTTACAGAGCAAAGTTGTGAGTGAAAATAAATAAATACCGGCCCTCTTGAAGCTAACTAAGATTTGCTTGTGGTCATGTTTGTGTTAAAATAAAGTTTCTAACCAAATTAGTGTGCGGGCATGTTATTTTATAGTTCTTTCCCTCCGGGGTCGGGCAAAGATGGAAAAGGCTAAATGGCTGTCATCAAGGTCAATATTCACGTAAAGGTGCACAGCAAAGGTCGATCAGCGAAGTCACAACTTTTCTCTGTTTTGGGACCTCAGTGGTGGAACGAGCTCTCTACCGATGTAAGGATCGCAGAGTCGCTCACCAGCTTCCGCAAAAGACTCAAAACTCACCTGTTCAGAGTTCACCTCGACTCTGCATAGAAACCAATGCACAGCCACTATTGAATGTTGTACGTCCTGGGACTTGTACATTGCACTTATTCAAGGTATTTAATTGTGTAGCATCTACAGTAGCTGCTATCGTTGCTTTACACGGGGAATGGGTTAGCCTAGCGACTGTAATACTTGCACTTGGTTCTATGAACATCTTTACTGTACCGACAGCGATATGTTGTTTCACTTCTTATGACAAATGTACTTATTGTAAGTCGCTTTGGATAAAAGCGTCTGCTAAATGCCCTAAATGTAAATGTAGGTGACATTGTACCACCAGGTGCGATTAGCCGTTTCAAGCCATTTTGAAATCTGCCTCTTCTGACATCACAAGTGGGCGTGTTCACCTAGATGTGTGCTGGATAGATCAGTACCAGCCTACCCAGCGGACTGTAGCAAACGTTGCACATGTATCCGTCATATATCTAGGTGGACATGCCCAGTTTGATGTCAGAAGAGGCATATTTTCAAAACGGTTTGTAATGGCTAATCACACTCACACCTTGTAGTTTATGTCACCTTAAACAGCTTCTGCCTTATCAGGGCAAGAAATGGGTGACCGTATTGGTAAATGATGTCCGGGAGACGAGAAGGGAGATTTTCCACCTTCAATACAGCCTCTGATATAATGTTCTCTAAATATGGACCAGCTTGATCGCTCGGTTGTTTAATTCATTCAGTGCGGAGTAACTTTTATTGATCATTAATCATGTTTGAGAATAGATTACAAAAGTAAGATAAGTTGATGAGGGTGATATGATGTTACATTGTGCTGTAGCATCACCTTGTTTTAGATTAAAGTATTAACTGGCTGAATAAGTCACTTAGGTGCATTTGTATAAAACATCAGCTTTCATTTACAAACGTTTATACATAATTCATTTTGAAGTTACAAAGTAGGTACAAAAATGTTGAATAATTCAGAAATATATTAGCTACAAAAAAGCTTCTCGTTTTTGATATAAAAGATTCTTTGGGAAAAACAACTTGAAAACATGTGTGCACCCTTATCCCAACCTAGAACCACAATGTGAACTTCCATGTCAGGTACTTGGCTTCGCTCAGAGTGGGTAGGCCGACGGCAAACCAGTCGATAAAGAATTCAATACGTCTCTTCTACATCCCACAGTCTGCCTGGGCTGGAAAACAAAACAAAAAACAGTCCCTTTGTGTTTCATGGCGGCACCGTCGTCGTGACCTCCCCACGCCGCCCTGTTAGCTCCTGCTCTGGGGCGTGTAGAGGAAGACGCCGCTGTACGTGGAGCGCGCCACCCGGTCGTCGGACGAGGCCAGCTTGCCGGCGGTCTGCATCAAGCCCACCCGGTGGCCCTTCTTCAGAGACAGGACGAGGCTGAACGACACAGAGCCTCCGCAGCCGCCGCAACCGCTAACCTCCCTCCTCCCCAGTAGCGGAGGAACAGCACTCTGCAGCTTCTGGACGCTGCGGTTGTTGACGGACAGCGTCGCCACCAGGGGTTCCCCTGCCCCGGCCGTCAGCACGCCCGACACCAGATAGCGCCCGTCCATCGGTGCGGTGAACATTCCTTAGGGGAGCGGTGGTGGATGAGGGGAGGGAGGAGAGGTGAGTTGCAAGGTGTCCGGGTGGATTTCAAAGCCAAACCAAAGCATGAAACATAATGGATGTGCTTTGGATTGGTCCTGGTTCAAATGTGGACTTCATGCACACAGATTAAAAAGGGTCAGATGCAGTGTCAAAACGGCAATTCTACTGAATGAATTTCCTTTTATTAGTTGAGCTTGTACTGAACTCATGGATGTGTCACAAAGAAGTGCAGAGGCAGCAGTGCACATGCAGACATGTGCATTCGCTCATTCAAAAGGCCACTGACAAATGTTTACCCCCCCCCCCCGTTTTACCTGTGCTGGTGCTGTAGTGCCCACCGTCATTGACCAGCACTTTGTTGAAGCGGATGGGGCCAGTGCTTCCATAGAGGGAGTACTGCTGAGTGAGGCCCACGGAGAAGGAGACTGGCTCCACCGTAGAGCTGGGGTCTGCCAGTACTGCATGGTGCAGGACAAGGTGGAATAGAATAGAGGTAAGACACATCAGTCATTGAAATGCTAGTAGGTGTTAAGGTTGTCAGGAAGAACGCCACCGTTTTCAATGAATGACTAAATCGATAAACGATTAACATTCCCGTCACAGGTAAAGACAAAGTAACAGCTTGTCTTTTAGAGTGTAGTTTTTGTTTCCCGCTGATGGGGAAAAAAGGTTTTGTAGAAGGACGTACACATTACCAACCATATGTTTGAAGTTTTACACAACACAGCGTTGAATGACAAAAATAAATGGTTGCAGTTATCGAACATCTTTCTTTTTTACGTGCATTTGGCTGAAGATCCCATGGTATACAGATTTTCAACTGAAGGGCATGAAAAAAAGTCACAGAGCATTATGCCAAATGCATAATCTTAAGAAAGAAGCCCATTAAATACATTGCGTTTCAATGTTAATTAGTCTCCAATGGCTGACATGGTCTACATCCAGACCAGGAACGAGGAGGAGGGGGTTTTACCTGCGGACTGGACTGGTGGAGGTCGGTTCCAGGGGATCGCCGCTGCAACAGGAACTGAAGAAAGGTACGACAAAAATGAAACTGTGGACTCACACATTATACTTTGCACGCTAAAATGATAGCAGCACTGTAAGCAAGGTGACAACAGAGAGGTTGCACGTTTATTTTTAAACCAGTCTCGCTCACAGGGATGGCTGGTGAGATATTTGCATTGCAAATCCACATTTCATTGATTCAATTCTGCTGGAAGGTGCCACGAAGCTGCATATGATATTGTTGAGGTGTTGACTATTGCCAGAGCTGTGAATGAAATGGGACACAGGACCAGCTCGGTTCATTGTATTTTAAGTGTATGCATCTTAAGCTGCATAAATATGTTATATGCTCGGTCGCATATAAAACAAAGTGATATAGCTGGAATATTCCCTCTTCCTAAGATGAGAGGTCTTCTAGGAACTCTCAACTGGCAGTGAGTAAGAATAAATGAACAAGCACCACTTATTTCATACTTTTATTTATAATAACGTTCTTACCTGGACTGAGGTGAGACTTGAGCGACACAGGCATCACTGGAAGATGGCCTGCAAAACACCAGCAAATGTTGAATACATTTCTTTAAAACCAATTGAATAAATGAAGCAGAAAACTACTTGACGATGAGTGATTATGATGATACTGGCTTTGGCAGTAAAATATCAGTCGACTTCACACACGTAAAAATAGTCGTGCACAGTTGGCCAGGCTGGAACGTCGCTAAGAGAGCACAGCAGTAGCTGAAGCTTTTCAGACGAGAGGTGACAAAAGACATTTAAACACACTGCTCTAACGCAGTCTAACCAATTGGGACGCTTCGCTTGCTTATCACCATCAGAGATAGCTTGCCTCTGATGGCCGCTGTTACTGCAGTTATGTTAACTCTTTTGCTTCTTAGTACTGAGCAGCTTCCAAGTTTTGTGAGTTTTTCTTGCCTGAACTTTTTTTGTTTGTTCCTTTTTGGTTATAATACAGTCACCATGTTAAGGAAATATTCAAGTCACCGCAGACGCGCATGCTGAGAATGAGTGTTGTACGTCAGAAAGCAAAAGGCCTGGTGCTCATGCTGTTTCATTTCAGGGATAAACAACTCAAACCACTAAACACCAGGGGGTGGTTCTCAACACAAGGTTTACAAACTAAAAATTTAGAAAATAATCAAGGATGCATAATCATGGTTAACGTGGGCGAGCCGTGTCGTGTGGTCGGGTGTCGGCTACAGAGTCTGAGACGAGATGAGAAAGAGTTGCATCAAAACAAGTCATGGTGTTTTTTGGTGCTCCGTTTTGCATTGCACGATTTGATGCAATACACTGCTATGACTAAATACTAATTGCTATGATTGCGATCGCGGCTTTCTGAGCAATGTAATCCATCAACCAAAGGATGCTGTCAAGTTCTCCTTCCTTTTTATGGGAAGAACACATTTTTTTAATTAAGGTAATCGTCTCAAAAGATTTTTCTGTAAATAAACATCACTGACTACACAAGGTAACAGTATGGGGACTGAGCTTATGGACACGCGGTTAGTGCCACGTTTCCATCACCCAGTTCCGCCAGAGAGGTTGGACGGAGATACAGTGCGTGAAGTGAGATACCGTTTTTAAAGGTTTCTTCTAGCGTTTCCAACTGCCAACTGACTTGACGTCACACTGTCTGGATCTCTAGGAAGCCGTGGAAGTGAGGACCAAAAAACACACTTAAATTGTCACTTGCGTGATCGGTGTCATCAAAGAGAACGATACGGACGTCTTAGAGATTACCACTTTGAATTACTTTTTGTCTCATGAAAAGTAAAGAAAATGGAATATATTGGAACAACCTTTTCCTTTCTTTTTTTTTCTGCGTAGTTCTGTTATCTGACCTCTTTCTAAACATGAACATCTATTTGCCACCTGTAGGTGGCAGCAAACAGCATGAAGTCCCTCTTTAAACCTAGGCTTTGATTCAACCGACCACACACAGACCTGGGGCTCCGGCGAAGCCCTGCAAGGGCACAGGGGCCTCGTCCTCCACACCCCTCCTCACGGTCATCCTGCGCGGGAAGCCCGGGGGTCCGGCCTCCCCGGTCTCCAACACCGGTCTTTTGGGGGGCTGCTGGGGGCTCGAGGGCTTGGCGTTGACGGAGGGCCTGAGCGGGGGTCCGAGAGGGGGCCCGGCCTGGTGGTTCGTGTTGGGCAGAGCCACGCTGGGGGGCGGCTGCCGGGGGTTGGGGATGATGAAGGGAATGTGGATGTGGGGGACGCGCTTGGGTGGGGCAGGAGAACCAGGGGTCCCGGCGTTCAGGGTCGTTCCTTGAGGGTGGGGGGGGGGGGGGGGGGGGGGGGGGGGGGGGGCAGAGAGGGGGGATGAGTCGGATGAAGAAGAATCGTTGTTTCTACTAAGTTCAACATGTGGTGGGATCACCCGCCCGCCTGTGCGAGACAGTACACAACGCATGCTGCCCGGGGACGTTCAGTTTGAGGTCAACATTTGGCAGTATGCCCTGATACACCCCCTCCCCGCCCCCCCTTCCCTTTCTATTAGACATCCCACCAAATATTTTGCAGCATAACGTATAATGTTGGCCCACGCCAAACACAGCAACTGCACAATATGTACGAGTCCTCATAAATCGCCCTTGTTTCCCCACAACACCCATATCACCACCTTCCCTTGTGGCTGTCCTAATGGCTTGCTGCTATTGAGCCAAATCACACTTGGAGTCAACGATTTTGTGTTGTTGCGTTTGGATTTCACTGTTGACATTATAACTTGTCGGGAAAAGAGACGTTTACGACAATGCGTACGAAAGCTGGGAAATGAGGATTGTGTGCAAATACGATGTTGGTGTAAAGTAGACCCACACGCACGCACACACACACACACACACACACACACACACACACACACACACACACACATTCTCTCTGCACTCAAGTAGAGACATTGAGATTTGATTCTTGTGGTGTAGATAACAAATAACATTACTGTCCCACACACACAAAGACACACACACACACACACACACAGACACACATGTCAGGTCAACAGCTGCATGTGATTTGACATATCGGATGTCAGTGACGGATCACAAGTTAACATCCTTGACTCACTATAAACCTCTCTGTTTATCCACCAGCGTGTTGCGTCAGACGAATGCGTTCCTCCGGCCCCTGTCATACGAGACCACAGACCACTCTCCGACGCCCACTCGCAATAAAAAGATAGGACAGGGCGAATTAAAGCGCCTAATCCCGTTGTACTCGGATAATCACAAATCTCTCCCTCATTTCCTCTCCTCGACTCCTTCAGGGCTGCTGGCTGACTGAGTGCATATTTCCCATGAGCGCTAGGGCTCCGAATCACTACGGGTACAACCGCAAAACACACACACACACACACACACACACACACACACACAGACACATACATGCACATACCCACACAAATGCAAACACACCAAAGCAAACACACACAAATACACAGCCACACAAATGCAAACACACACACACACAAAGCACATATTCAAACCCACACAAACACACACACACAAACACACACAAAACACACAGGCAAACACACCACAAAAGCAAAAGCATATTTCCGCACCCTCACACGCACACGCAGACCCACAGATACCAGGTGTATTATAGGGGGTATGGCGCTTTCATTTGGTGTAATATATAAAAAGTCGTACACATCACATGACCTTACTGTTAACCGGCACTCTGTGTCCTTGTAGCAGTCTATGATCCCCCCACACCCCATTAGCACGCCCACACTATGGCCTAGCCGTTGCCGCGGCAATGGACTGATTCACCAGACGAAGACTGGAGCAGAGGTGGGGAAGTGCGTGTGCGTGTGCGTGTGTATGTGTACGTGTATGTATGTGTGTGTGTGTGTGTGTGTGTGTGTGTGTGTGTGTGCGTTGCGTACGAAAATGCATGAGCACACATTCACAGACGTCTCCGGCATGCATGCTACTCAT
Organism: Pollachius pollachius; assembly: GCF_949987615.1. Taxonomy (NCBI): domain Eukaryota; kingdom Metazoa; phylum Chordata; class Actinopteri; order Gadiformes; family Gadidae; genus Pollachius; species Pollachius pollachius. The sequence continues at coordinate 5,934,954 of NC_136947.1, read as the reverse complement.
CTAATTCTCCCGGCACACATCAGGGAAGCATGAACTAACTAACAAACACAAACACACACACACACACACACACACACACACATCTTTATGACCGCAATCTATGCGCAGTGATATTAATGACGGGAGGGTAGAGGATTGTAGTCGGTGAGAGATGCACCTGAGGGATTTCTTTTGCATTTGTATGTGCGTGTGTCTGTGAGAGAGACGTTTGTCTGACGTATGTGCACATGCAAACGTGTGCGTGTGTGTGTGTGTGTGTGTGTGTGTGTGTGTGTGTGTCTGTGTGTGAGTGTGAGTGTCCAAGTCCATTCTCTTCAGAATATTTCCAGATGGGCTCCGAGCTTCTCAGAACTCCAGGGCCGTCAGACCAAGTGGAAACAGTTCACCTCTGGGGATTCAACAACCGAACCGCTGTTAACAAGTGGAGAGTCGTGTACAGTAAATATCATTCTCCCGTTGAAGCAACTCTTACTCGCAAGGTGGTCTCTCCACCAAACCCTCCCACCGCCAACCTAACTAGGCTGCTTTTGATGCTGCCCGTGTGGTATTTTCTGCTCGCTGTAGCCGGCCACCACCTCAGCCCCTGCATCAGGATCCACAAGATCAATGGTGGGAAGAGGAAGTGATCCATAAAATCCAAACAAGCTTGTCTTATCCCACCCCCACTCCCCTTGCCCATGAATCTACCACAGGTATTTTTCTCTGTTGTTTGTATGTGTGTGTGTGTGTTTTGTTCTTCTTTTCTATTGTTTTGAAGGGCTCCCTGTGTGTGAATGCTTCCAGGGCGAGGCAGGAGGAAATAAGTGGCCGTCTGACATTTTTGGGGGAGAGAGTAAAGATCTCAGCGGGCACAGAGGGGTGGGAAGGGAGGAGGCGAGAGGAAGAGTGGAAAAAGAAAGGGTGAGAAGGTTGGGAGGGGAGAGGGTGGGGACCCCACCATAAAAAGGAAGGCGTGAGGTAATAACCTCTCGGGGGGAGGGGGGGGGAAAGTTCAAATTTGTGGAGCCACCAGACGGAAGTGTCAATAAATGATGTTATTACACAGGGCCACACAACCCGAAATCCCACTCCAGACGTTCCGAAAAAAAAACGGATGCTTTTGATTTTGTGTGGAAACAGAACCTTGATATTAACCTCTCTTCCGTTTGGGAGTCCAGCGGGGCAGGGGGGGGGGGGATGTTCAGGGCTGGGCAGCAGAACCTCTTTCAGCGCTGATTGCAGCAGCTGCCTTTGGGTCTTTTGGGGCCAGCAATTTGCAATGGAGAGCTTTCGCAAATCCCCGCTCGCCAATCGCAATCGAGCGAGGGCTCTGGCGATTGCGCAAGAATATGGTTCCCTGTGATTTTATTACAATTATATATATATATCTGTTATGCAGTCACCTCAGGGGTTCCCGCGTAGACTCAGAAGTCGGGAAAGTTCCGACATTCTTCGGAAAAGGTTTTGCCCTCGCTGACACACCCCTACATCTGGGACGCTGATCACGGTCTTTCCCAAGTTTAGCCTAAATCATTTCAGATACTTTCCTAAAATAATGAAAATGATCCCTCCTTCTCTTTTTGTGGTTTCATTGTGCAAGCAATCTCTGTGCTAGTTGTTACCAGCTACGGCAGTCTATCAAAGCAAATAGAGGGTAATAGATAAGGAGGAAAACTGAAATGGTTTGGAATCTGGGATTTCTTTCAAATGACGAATGTATTCAGAAAGGGATATGAAAACCTCCCCGGTCACCTCTCGCAATCTAGCTAGGCCTTTATTTTCTGTACTTTATCGGTTGCTCTTGTTTGCTTTTCTCCAAAGCACCATTTAAGGTAATAAAATCAAATATCCCCCTTTTTCAAAAACAAGCAACACTCCAACCTCCATACTTGGTATACCAAGTTAACATAGTCGCCCAACACTTTTCTCTCACGTTTCCAAACTTTGCAACATCATGCACCCAGAACACCCAAATGATGGATGGAGTGGATAACACTTCTCCAACCATCCCTCCACCCCTGCAGTCCCAGACTACCACACCCAAAGTCTGTTTCTTTGTTATTGTCTTTTCCCCCCCCTTTTTTGGACGGTGTGCCCCTTGTGATTCGACAGAAAAGGGAGGCACCAGGGCTGGAATGGGGGGCCCCTTCGCTCATGACATCAGCGGTAAAAGCAGCATCTGGTCCTGGGTGTGGAGCCCTGGTTGCTCCCCTCTCTCCCCTCCATCACGGAGAGGCTCCGGCATTGGTGAGTCAGGGTCTCTAATGAGCAGCAGACTCCCTACGCCAGGCTTAGGTCACCCTGTGGGAATCTCAGGAGGTCGGCTGCATGCACGCTCCCAAGCCTGGCTGGCTGGGAAGGCGTGTGTGTGTGTGTGTGTGTGTGTGTGTGTGTGTGTGCATTCGTGCCTGTTTGTATGTGCAAGTGTGTGTTCGTGGGTGTGATTGCATGTGGGTGTGTGTGCCCGTGTGGAGCAATTTAAAAGAGTGAGTACGTGATCGTTGGCATGTGCGTGTGTTTGTGTGCATTTACACGTTAACTTGAGTGCGGTTGATAAAATATTCCGTTTTGAGTGGCAACACATTTCCCTGTCATGTACAGAAAAGCGCTACACCCTATCAGGCTGCATAATGTGCGAGAAAGACTCGAACGCCGACACTATCCCACAGGGCTGCGTAGGCTAGTGCACAGGGCTGGCCAGGAGGCAGAGAAACAGCACAAGTCAAATGAGCGGCGCCTTCTCGCCTGGAGAGCCGAGAAGAGACATACCGCAGGAGACGTCTCTAAGCTTCCCCTCTTCGCCAGAGACAATCCTTCCCTTGAACGTCACACTTCAAACCCTAATGGAGAATAATGATCCAACCCAGGCAGGCGAGGGGGGGGACTCCATCTCAGGTCCCTGCAGTGTCTTTGAATTCTAAATGACGTGGCAGGGGCGACTGAGTGTGAGTGGCCCATTGAGATGCACAGCGTTCCACCACCGCCGGAGATACCCCGCAGCCATATGTTGGAGAGAATCTCTCTCTCTCTCTCTCTCTCTCTCTCTCTCTCCCCCCCCCCCCCCCCCCCCCCTCCTCACCCACCCCCATCCCCACAACATCAACACCACTACAACCAACACCAGATAAACACTCACAACACACACACCTAAGCACCTCAAAGTCATCAGAGCATTGACCTCGAATACTGATGCATTCCCTGCCACATTTTGGCTATGGGGCCACACTTTGTCACACGGTGTTGGTTTCATGACGCAGGCAGAGTCACTGGTTGCGCAGTTGTGTGTGTGTGTCAATAATTCCCGGACACAGGATGTTGAAAAGAGAAGGCCCTAAGGCCATTGTTTTTTCGGCGCCATTGTCTCATCGCTTAATCTATCATCGACTGGTTTAAAGCATTACAGATCAGACCTGCCAATGACATTAGAAAATAAGTACAAACAGCAACGAAACACTCTGCATGGAATGTTTTGCGGTCTGTATTTCATTACTGAATGAAATTGGGTCCCCTGGCCCCTCAAACCCGATGGCCCTGCGACTACAGATCATGCACTACAAACCAATATATATTATTGATGTGAGTTTTAGATTAATAAGGAATATATCTGCATGTGTGTGACTCACCTGGCTGTTTTTCATTCACGTCCTTTAGCACATGCTTGACCAATGCAGAGAGCTGTACCTGCACACTCTGCAGGGAGTTCTGCAGAGAATGGATGTCCCCAGTGTGGGACCCCACCGTGGCATTGGTCCTCTGGACAGAGCCCTGGAGACTGGCGATCTTCCTCTCAATGCCATCCCTGATTTGGACGGGGTTACTGGAAGCCACGGCCTGCCTTTCGCACACCTTTTCCAGTCTCGTCAAACGTCCGTTGACGGTCGAAATGGTGTCCGCCACGGTTTGGGTGTTGTCTTTGCAACGACCCAGTTCCAATGACATGCGGTTATTGAGTGTATCAAGCCTGTTCCTGAGCCCTTCCATCTGCTGATAATGGGCTCTGTCCGCCCCGGGACCTGACCCTGTAGGGGTGCCAAGGCTGCTCTGCCCTGTGTGGCAGCATGTAGAGTTGATTCTGTGGAGCTCGTGGTTGTGTATTCTCATCGAGTCGCCCACGCCTTTGACACTGCTGGCCAGGCCGATCACGTTGTTCTGGATGTTGACCAACCCCTTCTGGAAGCCGTCCATCGTGTTGACACTCTTCAGGTGATCCGCTGACACCCTCTCTACGATCTCCTCCAGGTTCCGGAGTTGGTCAGAGTTTGTGCCGACGTCGGTGTGGAGAATTTCCAACTCTTTCTTACAGCGACCCAAGTCTTTCAAAATGGGATCCAGACCGGCCGCTGCGGGAGATGACCGTCCAGCACCGACCCCATCGTCAGAGCCGCGGCGTCCGAAGGCCACGACCGGGCCTTTGGCGGGGGACTTGTTGCCCTTGGTCTCCCCCTGGCCAGCGTCCACGCCGGTGTCCCCAAACGGTCCGGAGCTGTTGCTCATCTCTACCAACATGCCCGTGAACTGGTCCTCCATAGTGTTGAGACGCTCGTCCAGGAGCTGCCGGAGCTCTCTGGCTTGGTCTTCCATCGCACGGCTCAGCTTCGCTTCGATGTAGAAGCAGTGCGTCTCTGCGTTACGTTGCGTCACGTTCAGGCGCGCCTCCAGCTCCTCAATGACTTGGCCGTACTCTTCCTCCGGTCGCGATTCGGACAGGAAGGCCAGCTCGTTGTCCATGCGCCCATTCAGGATGATGTTGGCCTCGGCCACCCGGCTGATCTCCTTCCACAGCTCTTTGTGGTCGGTGCCGTCCGGCTCCTGTTTGGGGGGCAGGGTCTGGCGCAGGTTGCGCACAGGTCCGTCGGCCGCCACCATGTCGAAGCGCAGCGCGTGGATCTCCTTCCTCAGCTCGGCATCCTTTGAGTCGATCAGCCTGGTGAGGCTACTCAGAGTCTTGTCCTGACCCTCCTCGCATATGGCCTGCAGGCTCCGGATCTTGTCGTTGCAGGAGCTCTGCTGCCTTCCCAGCTGCTCCTCCAGGTTCAGATCCACCTCCTTTCTCATCTGCCCCATCTTGCCTTCGACGTAGGTCTGGAGGATCTCCAGATCGGGCACCGAGACGTCGCCGCCGCCGCCGCCGCCGCCGCCGCCCTCCAGCACGCCGGGCGGTGGCGCCTGAGACTGCGCGGCGTCCATGAGCAGCTGGATCTGGCTCTCCTGGCTGGTCACCAGCCCACGGAGCTCCTCCAAGGCGTCGTCTCTGCTCTGCATGGTGTGGGTCATGTCGTCCAGCCGGGCGATGATGTTCTCGATGCCTCTGTCTCCGATGGCGCCCGCTCCCCTGGTGGCCTGGTGACCGTCCAGCCCCACCGGGTCCTCATCCTCGCGGCCGGCCCCCGGCGCCACGCTGCCCGGCGGCCGCAGGTTGTTGAGCAGGGTCACCAGCATCTTGTTGGTGTCCACTTGGATGTCCGTGCGCAGGTTGTCCGTCAGGCCGCTCAGCGCCGTCCGGAGGTCCACCACCACCTGCGAGAGGCGCTTCACCTCCCCCTCCAGGTGGCGCACCTTGTCGGGGCCGGGGCCGTGCCTGGCCTCGTGGTGGCCCGTCTCTCTCCGCTCTGGCCCTGGGGGGACAAGAGTACAACCGAAGGGGTTCGACTTTTGGTCTTTTGGGGAAAAACAACACATGGAGTGTAGTGGTAATAAAGCAGAACTTTTTAAATGTCACAAAAGGAGAATTTGTGTGTCTGGGCCCGATGATTAGTCTGGGATTCAATTTAAAAATAGATTAATCATAAATACGGGATATGCACTTTGCATATGATGAACCTTGGGTGGAACGTTGGTATTTTCAATTCACACATATATTCTGCCGATGTTATGTGAAATTCCTCCTTGATATTGTGATCAAATATCTTTCCAGATCAGCTTTACCTTGTTCCGGTATGTCCAACGAATTGTGACAGACAAAAAGTGTGTCGCAATTAACCAACATTTCACAATGTCTTTCCTCTTACTTTGTGCATGTCTGGTGGCATGTCCAGGATTTGGAGAGTAGAAGGGCTGGGTTCCTCGTGGTACTGTTTGATGGTTGAGAGTTGGTTTCACGTCTTTGCAGTCCTGACCCTGATATCCAGGACAGCATTTCCACTCCAACTGTGTGACTATCTTGAAGGCGATCTTGTACATTGGCCGAAATTGAGTTCTGTACCTGTCAGAAAAGTGCATATTGAAAAAGTTAGACCGAGGAAACAAGAAACCATATCAGACATGTGTTACACGGGACAAACATGAGGGTAATCATGTGTGATCATGAGCTTAGAATTAGTAAACATAGTTTTTCTAGGGAATTACGATTGCGGCAACCCTCCCTTCCGATACAAAGAAGCTGACTTAATTTCCGAGAAGTCAGGACTCATGTCATGGGTAACATCTGGAAAGATGATTTTTTTAAACAAATCATAATTCTCATCTGAGATGACACTGTCTCCAACACTGGCTTGACTAATGGAAAAGATACATCAGAGAATCCAAAAAGACAGCCTCTAGTCATGTGTGTTGCAATATCCCGAATGAGTACAAAGATCTTACCCTGAAACATCTCAAGATAAATGTTTTTTAATCCTTTTCCCTAATGTTATAAGCGCTCATACCACACATTACTGTTGCTTTACCTTAAACGTCATTATGTTCTCTACTCTCAGGTATTGTGAAAGTTAAATTAAACCACAGCCAGCCTCTGATTACAATAACTACTTCCTGGCATGGTTGACTTTCCTCACTCCCCAAACAATCAACCATCCACTCAGTCAAAATGAAATTCATTTTGAAACAGCATTCATATTGTTACCGTGCAATCATAACAACGAGTGCTCTCAAACCTCTAATTAGGATGCTATGAACGAAACATCTAATGCAACCAAAAAATCCACTTTGTTCAAAGGATCAATCGCCTTATTAAAAAAACAACACCCTCCAATTACATGTGTGAGGTTTAGATGATCTGGCTCTGCTCCCGCATGCTAAACCTCCTGCTGGCACTAAACATAACGATCAATCAAACAAAGCTTCATTGGCTTTCCATGTTTGGTCCAGGGATGCTTACGTCACTTGTTGATCGCAGTTCTGCTGATAGGGGGGACAGGGCGCAGCCACGGGCTCCTCGAAGCTCTCCACTCCCCCCCGGACGGCGCAACTCACGTTCTTGTGCACGACGTACGCGCACCAATTCCTGCGAGAGTAGAGAAAAAAGGGATTAGTTTGTAGTTGGACAGTATTCGCTGAAAACTCCCCCCATCCCACTCCACTGACGGATGAACCACCTATTAGCGACACCGTTCGTATCAGGGCCATGATATCGTGTAGTTGAATGATGTGTGTGTGAATCTGAATTCCTGTATACGTGCACTATAGACAATAATGGCTCGGGTTCCGCTGTTGGATGGCTCTTATCGAATTCTTAGAGATAAACAGAGACCGGTTTGGTCATGCTGACTGATAAAGTCCGTCTAAAAGTAGACACCCCATCTGTTTAGGCTGCTCAGAAAGCAAGATAGGCATTTTAATGTAACAGCACTTGAAAGCCTTTTTATTACAACATAAATCTAATTGTAGAAAAGGAGACAGAATTCGGAGGTTTGCGGGTCATGGAAACGCTGGACTACAAACCTTTTTGGAGAAAGAAAAATCACAGATCTTACCTATTTCTGTGCCTGTCTTCCACTCCAGTGTAGGCTGACCCCTGAAACAAGTCATACGGAGTCCCATATGTCAAATAAAACTTGAGGAAAAAAGTCACAATGGTCCATTTCCAGTCCATATCTCCTGTTGGGTAATTCCTTTAATAGCCTACAAATAAATAAATCACACAAATAAAGCTATGTCGACATCGTTTACGACGAAGTAGGCTAGAGGGGGAAAGTCAGTGCGCTCTAGACCAAGAAATCTCAACTTCTACCAAGTCTTGACTCAGACTCAACTCTGCAACTCTCCTGTAATGACGTTAGGGGCCTACGCCCTCCTCTCCAGGACTAGGACCAAAAATAACATCGAAAGTCTTCTTGGTGTGACAACTCGATAGTATGCTTTGGCTGAACTAACCCCCGGTGTGCAGGCGCAGAATGTGTCGCTTTCATTAGTAGAACAGAGCGTGGGGATAATTTGCGCAATAAGTGAATCAGAGGCAGATTGGATTTGCTGTTGGAAATGCATCCTTGTTTGAAACTTGATGACCTCTCGCCACTTCGCACCCAGTTGATTAATTGAAGCGGCATGTTTATTATTCGTGTGCATGCGTTTGTGTAGGTGCGTGCGTCGCCACCACGAGACGGGGTCATACCCAGCATTAATTAATAGGGGGAGCCTCAGTCTAGGCTACTTGTGAATTGCAATCCGTCTACACTAATCCGGCGGTGTATGAGCTTGCAGAGGTCGCCCCACGCAACTTTTGGAATGCTCCGGTCATGGTCCAACTCAATTTCTAAGCGAATTTTAACAATTTAGGAAACAATATATCATTGTTTCACTGTGCATGTGACCAACAATGCATTCGCCATGAGCCATCACATTCCATTACACATAATCTGAAACAGACATCGTCTTCGGGAGAAATATCGAGTCTCCATGGAGACTCCAATGCATCCCATAAAACGTTAATAGCTCTACAGGTGTCCTGGAAATAGGATAGCAGACTGGAGCCATATCCGCAGGGCACCACGAACCATTTGTTGCAACATTGAGATACTCTTGAATTGTGTGCATGGCTTATCGCATTAAAACACTTGGCAGCCAGCCATCATGTTCAGTTGATCTACAAACTTGTCGAAGTGTCTTTGTTAATGCAACATCGTTTCATGCCTGATAGTCAAATAGGATAATTTGCAACCCCCTTTGCTATCTTTACCATATCTGGTACCCATTTTCTACAGAGGACCATGCTTTGGTATCTTTAATATGACCTTCCTCACCCCATTGCCTTAATTGAGCTAAATATAAATATATTATATAAATATTATTGTACTTACCATTAGCCAATCACAAACCCTTGTACAGCCCCACCCTCCCTTCTATTGTCATTAGCGCCCTCCCCCCTACACACACACACACACACACACACACACACACACACACACACACACACTTGTAAGGTTTCTCAACCACAACACTGAAGAACTTCAAGCTAATTAATTAATTATAGGAGCTATTTAGCTCATTTGTGGTACCCTCATTAAACCTCATTATATCTAGAGAGGCGTTATACTGGGGGGGGGGGGGGGGGGGTCTTGAAGGGAAAGGTCTTCACTGTGGTCTGCTGGCGTTAGTTTGTTGTTTGTAATATTTATCGATTGTCAGTCCAAAAAATTAAGCTTTGTGGAAATGCGAGACGCAAGGCCTGCTGTTGAAAGTTGACTTTGAGCTGCAATTCCTTTAGGAAAGGTGCTATATAAATAAAGTATTACTTACTTACTTATTTACTTATGTTCTTTGTAGAGTCATGACTGTTTGAACGGTAAAGAGATATGTTTTGAAGGGCCTGTGTTTAGTGTTTAGTGCACAGTACAATAGTCTTACTATTGTACTGTGGTCTATTTGTCCATCTAAGAATCATGTTGATACTAAATGATCCTTAGGACAGAAACACATCTCCATCATGTCTTCAACCACCTCTGCTCTGTGCGTGTTGTTTGATCCCCTTTCCGGATCAGAGAGCCTTCGTTGACTCAGTGAGAGAGAGCAGCCGAGCCATTCAGCCCCAAACCGAGCAGTCAGATAATGGGCAGTGCTAAATGTACGAGAGATGATATTGTAAACCAACCCAACATCTTGTATTAATAATTCAAAGACACACACAGATCCCTCCCGCCACCCCCCCCCCCCCTACACACACACACGCACACATGCATGCACACGTACACACACACACACACACACACACACACACACACACACACACACACACACACACACACACACACACACACACGCACACACAAAACATATTTATGCTTCATCGTCTGAGAGCTTTCCGACTAGCGATAGCCGTTCCCCAAATAATACTCGGCTAGATCATCAGGTAATACTTTTTTGGGAGATGGCCAACGGAGATGGAGAAGTTATGTAAGTGGAGGAGGTCTGTTTGCTTTTGAATAGAATAAATAGAATTGTCTATTTTCATACTCAGGATATCCCTGTTCATTCAATGGCTATAATGGGTTTTTTTTAAAAAACAGGATGTCTTTTATAGGCATATACACATTTATTTTGATGTTTGATGCCAGCATGCAATTTTGTAGCCTAATCCGTGAGCGATTTTAGATTATCGCGATCGTTCTGTTATCCAGTAGAGGGCAGCAGAGCAGCAGAGTAAACCAAAAGGCTGGAGGTTACCTCTCTCGGCATTTTCATTCGACTTGTTTTCAAGAGGGTTTTTTTATTCCGTTTTTCAGGCAGTGTGAAGCGACTTCTCAACGCCTGCCACTCCCTCTATTCATATAACTTATCTTGATGCATTGCTTTAACACCTTTAATAGTAGGGCTACACTCACATGTCACCTCACAATGTTTCCATTGCACTGTAAAAACGAAAACTTAAAATTGTTGGTCTCATTATGATTTCTGTGTAAAATTAATATAAAACATAAAGTATCCATGTCAACTGTGCAACGCAATTTAATCCAACCAACAATGTGGAGTTTTGGGTCAAGAGTTGGGCTCACTGTAGTATCTTTGTTTGCAAGACACACGGGTTTCAGTCAGACTGTCTGAGGCTGGGCCAACTACGGTGGACATGCGCATTTCGACACTTTGGAGAAAAAGGGGTTTCCTAACAGAATTTTTAGGGGTTTCACCTACAATCCTGACCTGCACGTCGTGGGTCACCATCCATGTTGGATGAGCTTTCTCTGATGGTGAGTATTTCCTCAAATAAACTGTTTAAGTTACTCTGTATTGTTGTAAATGTAATTCGCCATTGTTTTGGCTACGCGTGTAGTCACAAGTTTATTTTGAGGCTTTGGAGATTGTTGTGAACGTTGTATTAGCTAGGGAGCTAGCTAGCCAGCGTAGTTAGCCAAGGTTGCTAGGTCCGCGGTTTTACCGCCGAATTGGGCTATCTAATGTTATCTATCTATCAGTGTCACTATAAAGCAATATTTTATTTATGATAATATACTGTATCATATTTCATGAGGCCATTTTAGGACCTACGGTAAAAAGAAATACTTTTTAATGCTGGCACACTAAACATGTATGGTGTTACTTTATACATATTACTATACACTTGCCAATGATGGCAATGCTGTCGGACTTAGAAAGCAGTGTGACTGTTAAGTTAACGTTATGTGGTTTGGCAGTGGCATATTATGAGTTATGGTTTTGGACAAAATATTGGGGCTAATGTTACTTTTGTGGCAGTTGGGCGGATTTTGTCACACAGACCTGGCAACCCTACCCTGGGGGCTCATTGACAGAAAGGGTCTCAGCAACGTGCAGTGTGCCTTTTTTATTTTATTTTTTATTATTATTAATTTAGAATCGCACCAACGTGTCCACTTTGTTGCAGACTAACGTAAGTTAAATGTTCGTTGTCTTGCGCCTGTTAACGGTAAGTGATTGGCGATGTGTCCTGAGCTTAGTGTAGTGCAGGGCTGGGTAACGTTAGGCATCAGCCTCATGCTGGCTTTACATGCAGATGGTCGGTCAGTGTTTCCCACACATTGACGAGACTATGGCGCACCGCCATAGTTTAATTTCGGCCGCCATATTTAAATAAAAAAAAAAGACGAACTCAACATATCTGCAGTGTTTCCCATACATAGACCAATGTGTGGCGCAGCGCCACAGAATCCACACCGAGCGCCACAAATTGATTCTGCTTTTCTCTTTTTAAGCGATTTTGAAATATAAACCTCGTTCCCTTCCTTCTTCTCCGCATAGCACACTTTCTCCCTGTCATTCTCGTTCACACACGCACACAAGCGCGCATACATGCCAATGGTGCGCAAGTACTTATTGGATAAACCCTTGTGTCATACATGCACACGCACTGACAGCGGATTCGCCCGCTCCTCCTCTCCACGCGCCTACAAAGGCAAACCCGAAGCAGCGGGATGTTAGGGATAATCTATAGAACGCGAATATAATGTGAAGGGCCCATGCAAGTGAACGGAGCGTTCCTTGGCGTTGAGAAGACCCGTGTAATATTTGCGATAAATGTGAAATGCGGTTATAGTTTATAAATATGACGGTGTTAGACCCCCAGGCCGTTCTGCCGGCGATTTTAATTCGCTCTGCAACAGAGGCTGAAGATCGGGAGGTCTCCCGATGGGCCGGTCCACTTTGAAGAGTATTTTCAAAGTGGACCCCCCCCGCCACACATTGCTACCTGGTCCGTGGGAAACACTGTCGGTGATGTCGGGTTTTTTATCGATAGGTTGCGGTAAATTGGGTAATGAGCCATACAACTACGGTATATTTTTGAATGAACGCTGGCTAGTTAGGTCTCCAATTTAACGTCAGGTAAAGTGTTAAGTAATAAGATATTTAACGTTAGTTATGCGGGCACCGTACATTTGAGATGAATGAGATGTATATACTTTGAAATAATAAGGATAAAGACAATTAATTATTTACAGTAATAATTATTTTAATTTAAAACAAACTTTTTAATGCTAAAAAGTGATTCTACTTTTGTGTTCAACAGATTTGTGTAGAGTTCTACCGTGACACCACCAAGGAGCTATTGGGGACCTTCATCAGATAAACTTTCCAACGGTGTAAACGGTCCTGTTTGCCTGAAGAAGACAACAATAAAATGTCTGTCCTTCTCCTCGTACATAGACATTTTATTTTGTTGACCTACTTCCTGTTCTTGTGCTGTTGCTGCGCTTTACTTCCTGCAAGTATTTGATTAAAAACTATCGAATCACTTGCTAATCTGACTAAAAATAACATAACTGGGTAAATAAACAAATCAAAACAATCAAACCGGACCATTTACACCGTTGGAAAGTTTATCTGATGACTAAGCAGAGTGAATCCCGTTTACTACCGTTCATTGGAGCTAAGCTAATTAGCGGTGGGTGATCTCTACACATCTGTTTCTTGTTAATTCACATAAAAATGTTATCCTCTTGTCTGGATCGGGGTCGAGAGGCTAATAACCAAAAGGAAAAAAATGGTCGGACTATCGCTTTATGTTGCTTTTGGCTACATTCAGATGTGCATGGCAAACTTTGTTTTTTTTTTTTAAATTTTACATAAAACTTGTGAGCTGCACAGGTGCTTTTACAGGTTTTGCGTATTTGTATTTGACACGGCCACTTCAGATATGTCAGCAATGTTGTTGCTGTTGTTACAATTGTAATGCACTGCACAATGACATGGTAAATATGTTTTGAATGTATTTGACCATATGTCAAACTTGTTCTGCACTTGGGTTTGCTGCATTAAGACAGTGATTCTCTGCTGCTGAAGTAGCTACATGTTGCTTGTTCTACTGCTGTCTGGCATTCAGAAATGTAAAATGGAAGTTTCCAATTATTACTTTTAATAAAGTATGAAGTAAACTTTAAACTTGTTTTGTATTCTTTGAAATGCAATTTTAAATTTTATTAACCTTAATTTGAAATATTAAGTTAACAACCCTGACTTACTTTTGTGAGTTTTGTTAAATCTAAAAATCTTTGTTGGTATAACTAACTTTTAAGTTTTACTAATGAAAAGTAAATTATCTGTACAAAAGATTATTAGTTGGCCAAACTGTTTGAAAACAGACTTAAGTTGGCACAACTCTACCTTTCAAGTTTGTCTAAAGAAGAAAATGTAATTATGCAAACAAAATAATATTAGTTGATGGAACTTTTTTAAAACTCAAGATCTTTTGTTGGGCTCAAAACTCAAAAATTGATTGCAGTAAGTTGCCTTGAAATTTTGAGTTTTCTCAACTTTTTATTTTTTACAGTGTGAGGTTACATCTTATTTCTGGGTTCTTACCCAATCACAAAGATCACAGTCTCTACTTTGCATATATATATATATAAAGATCTATTATTTTTAACTTGAATTCTGACGTCCTTTGCTCTGTCCAGACCACTTACAACAACCTTTATGTTTATCAGGAAACTTTGGTGCTGGCGTTCCAGCAGAACACTGTGTCCTCACCAAGAGCAGCACCAGAACTACAGCTCAAGTCAATTGTATTCCTATAGCCCTTAATCACCGCGTAAAGTCTCAAAGGGCTTCAAAGGCCGACATTATAGGACCCCCCTCCATCCCCCCAAAGGCCCAAGCCCTCTGAAGGGCTGAAAGGGAAAACGTCATTCGTTAATCAAAACAGAAACTTTGAAGGAACGCAGGAAGAGGTCCCTCCTCCGTGGGTTGAGTGGAAGATGGCCGCCGTGACGGCAGCATGACAAGCAGGACAGGTGAAGTAAAAGGAAGTTGTGAAAGTAGAACATGAGTCATGTCCTTGGTGGTGTAGAGATGTATACATCTAAAAATATAATAGCTTTAATGCCACAGGACAAGATATCTTGTATTTTTATACTGGGAACATCCCATTTGTATAAGTGACTTCAGCATGCCTGATCTCCTGACTTGGGAGATGTAAGGTGAACACGTCGTTCTTGGAAGCCTCTTGTAAATTATGGGTGTATTGAGCGGGATGCATACGTTTTGTTTATATATATATATATTTATATATACGTATACATTTCTGGATGTATACACGTGCTTGCAAGGTGTACAGCAGCGTATATATATATATATATACATATATATATATATATATATATATATATATATATATATATATATATATATATATATATATTTCTAGATAGATACACATGCTTGCAAGGTGTCCAGCAGCAGATACACCTTTAAAGGCCTTTAATCAGACCATGCATGGGGTTCTGACCGGGCCCCTGCCTTTCACCGTCTGCTGTATCCATCATAGTGTATCTGCACGCCTGAGGCCTGTGAACGGGTGACCTTGATCTCTACTGAGAACACATCTACAGATGTCCACGGGCTGCGGCTCCACCATGGGACTGAGACACAAAGCCTTTCCCGAGGACCACCATGCTGCCCGTAGTGAGGAAGAGTTAAGGACCCAGGGCTGCTTGGCCCCGCCCCAGGGCGGCTTGGCCCCACCCAGGGCTGCTTGGCCCCGCCCCAGGGCGGCTTGGCCCCGCCCAGGGCTGCTTGGCCCCGCCCCAGGGCGGCTTGGCCCCGCCCCAGGGCTGCTTGGCCCCACCCCTCTTTGATTAGAAAGAAGAAAGATGGAAAAAAGCTGGTGAATGTGCCCAGCAAATAGCAGGGTGGGACCTTTGTTTGTGTGGAGTATAGGGGGGGAGGAGCGGAGCACCTGCAGCTAAACCTGTTGTCCGAGTCACTGCGAGACCCCTTCAGCTCTGCGGTGTGGGGGGGAAAAACACACAGTGCAATTACTCATCGAGATGGATCCAGGCTTTGTTTGTGTCTGTGTGTGTGTGTGTATGCGTTTGTGTGTGTGTGTGTGTGTGTGTGTGTGTGCACGGATGAGTGCATGTATGTGGGAAGGTGTGTCTGTGTGTGAGAGAGAGAGAGAGTAAGGGAGAGAGGGAGAGGGAGAGGAAGGATGCCAGAGAGAGAGCGAGAGGCGCAGAGAGAGAGAGAGAGGGTGAGATACTGTGTATGATGTACCAGTAGGTTTGTCACTGTTGAAACTCCAAACATTTATGTTTGGACAGGGATTTTGAAGCAGCTGATGAGTGCATGTATGTGGGTAGGTGTGTCTGTGTGATAGAGAGAGAGAGAGAGACAGGGAGCGAGAGAGAGGGAGAGGAAGGGAGCCAGAGAGAGAGTGAGAGACAGGGAGAGAGAGAGAGAGAGGCAGGGAGAGGGAGAGGGTCAGATACTCTGTATGATGTACCAGTAGGATTGTCACTGTTGAAACTCCAAACATTAATGTTTGGACAGGGATTTTGAAGCAGCTGATGATAGACACCAGACTATGCCCTAGTAATCTCCACATAGCTGCTCAGATATATGATAAGATATGTGTAAATATGTATAAAAAATGTCTTTCAGAAGCGGACCCTATAGTCTTGACAAATAGCAATGGTTGAAAAGATTATTGGTTCTCGACAAAGATCCAATATGTATTTATATTTCTTCTTTGCCACACGTTGTTCAGATCATGAGGTGAATGAAGACATAAGATTGAATGGGCGACATAGAATCAAAGTGAACCCAGTGATGTATCCTACTTAATCTTGTTGACCGCCATATGTATTGCTGACGGGTGTTTGGAAATACAAACATTAAATTCTCCAAGACAAAGGGAAACGCGATAGGACCTCAGTCACTGAATGGAAGTTGATTGCCATCAAGGTTGTTTGAGCAGACCTCTGTCTCTTTGTGTTGTCATCCTTGGTGTGCGTGCATCTGTGTGCATTAGTCATTGTGTGCGATTCCAGACGAATAACTTTTTGTTATGGAATAAATGGACTAGTGAAACTAAAAAACCTCAGTTTGAAAGTAACAAAGGGAAGTGTGTGGGAGTATGTGTGTGTGGGCGGGTGAGATAGTGTGGGAGAGGGATGAAAAAGAACGAGATGGAGTTGTCGACTTGATTGTGTTTCAGTCGGAGTCATTGCTGTTCACTAGCCTTGACTTTCTCTCAGCATTCTGGTGACGTGGTGTGGGTTCAAACCAGTGCAGTTTAGGGGAGTCGAGTTTAGACTGTAGGGTAGTAGAGTAGTAGTACTGCAGTGTAGTAAACTAGTACTGGAGCGTAGTGTAGAGTAGTAGTACTGCAGTGTAGTAAACTAGTACTGGAGCGTAGTGTAGAGTAGTAGTACTGCAGTGTAGTAAACTAGTACTGGACTGGAGTGTAGAGTAGTAGTATTGCAGTGTAGTAAACTAGTACTGGAGTGTAGAGTAGTAGTATTGCAGTGTAGTAAACTGTACTGGAGCGTAGTGTAGAGTAGTATTGCAGTGTAGTAAACTGTAGTACTGGAGTGTAGAGTAGAGTAGTAGTATTGCAGTATATTAAACTGTAGTACTGGACTGTAGTGTAGAGAAGTAGTATTGCAGTGTAGTAAACTGGAGTGTAGAGTAGTAGTATTGCAGTGTAGTAAACTCTAGTACTGGAGTGTAGAGTAGCAGTATTGCAGTGTAGTCTAGTGTAGTAATCTGTAGTAATAGTAGTATTACTGGTAGTAGTATTACTTACTAGTATACTGTAGTATTCTAGTGTGACTGTAGTGTAAAGTCGTAGTTTTCAGTGTGTAGTAAAGTGTGTACTGGAGTGTAGTGTAGAGTAGTAGTATTGTAGTGTAGTTAACTGTGTACTGGAGTGTAGGGTAGTAGTATTGCAGTGTAGTTAACTGTGTACTGGACTGTAGTGTTATAGTCTGGCCTGGTGTAGTGTATAGATACTGTAGGGGTAGTGTAGTTTTTTACAGTTCAGGTTCCACAATTAGCCTTGCAGAGCTTTGCATGCAGTTGATTTCCACGGCAACCTCTAAACATGGTCCCTAAGCCTTTTAGGCGATTAAAGTTATCTGAACAATGAATTGATGTATTAATCATGGTGTTCAGATTAATCCAGACAGCGCAATGAAACAAGCAATCAGAGTCATAAAGGTCAATCGTCCACCACTGTAGTGTTTTGTTTCAGCCAGTTCCTATGGAGGAGTAGCCTAGCACTGTACATGACGAATCAATACACTAAAGCTAGTTAACTGAAGCTACGCTAACATCTGCTTATTCCTGCATAACTCGTGCTAGCTACTCGCCCCAAGTATGACTTCTTACAACACGACCATGGATATTCAGGGTCAGGTCACACTGGCCAAACTCTATTTGAAGAGTGCATTTTGCTAACCCGAGGTAAATAAACCGAAACAGATACTCTGAGATAGATACACATGAGTGTATCTGTGTCAGTTTGGATCCAAATTAAAACACACTAAACATCACCAAGGCCACGTACACAGAGATACAAAAGAGAAACTGCCATGGGTGGATAGGGTTGGCATACTATAATATGTTTTGCCAAACACATTATTTCGGCATTTATTACAGCCTTAGCGTATCTCCTGGAATGCTTGGGCTCAATATTGTAGGAGCAACATGGGGTATCGGAGCTGAAATGTAATTTACCTATGACTAATTCTCCATGCACTTCCGTAATGGTTATGGATTTTACAGGAGTGGGGGTGGGGGCACGTGGGGCGGGGGGGGGGGGGCATTATTATCCATGTAGCACTCCTTATTACCCTCACACAGCCATTAGCATTTTGTGCGTGCCATTAGCAGTGTAGCCCACCAGCGGGTGTGTCACCCGAGGAAAACAATCCCTGAGTGTTGACCAGATCTGGGGGGAGGAGGCCGTGCTGTAAGCCTTGGTGACTCACAGGAGTGCAAAGGGTCCGGTGTTGGTGCTTTCAGAAAACCTTAGCTTGTGAAGGAAAGGAAAGGGAATGGGGGGAAAGGGTTGCTGCAATTTCTTTTGCTGGAATTTTACCCTTTTTACATAGTGGAATATTTTGGCAAAAAAAATCATTAACGTTTACTCATGAGTCATTTCTAAGAATTTAGCGGCAAAGAGCGGAATGGACTCTATTCTTCATAAGATGTTTTCATTTAATTGTAATGCCATGAAAATAAGAATTGTTGAGTTTTCGTTACCTTAGAATGAGCCCTTTATATCTACATAGTGAGCCTCTTTCCTGGAAAGCGCTTTATTTTGCACCACCATGTTTCTACAGTAGCCTAGAATGGACAAACAACTCTCGGAAGAACACGTTTAAATAATATAAATTGGGCCAACATGAATGCATGCATGCACTCACACACAAACACACACACAAGGACACACACACACACACACACACACACAAGGGCACACATACACACATTTCTTTGCAGGGATTGTCTTAGCAGAAGTGACGACGCAGACAAAGTTTAAAGAAAAGATAATGGCTTCTAAAACAGCGTCTGAGAGTTACAAGCACGTACCACTCTGTCTACTTCTACTTTTTCTTGAGCATCCTTTTTCTCCTCCTCCTCTATTCTTCCCACCACTCGGGAATAGGAAACTTTCCGAGCATATATAGCACGCTAATTAGCGGACGTCTCTGCCGTGTGTGACACTCGCATTTGTTGGTGCTTAGTTGGATTTATCTCACTAAGTTATTAATTGGCATAACACTTTAAGCGACCTTCTGAGGATCTGCTCGCTGGGGCGGGTGGGCAGACGACGACGACAATGTTTTTTCTTTTTTCCTGCGAAAGAAGGAATAATGAATGTGATGTGATTCGGTGCCGTGAATAGAAGTTAGGATTAGGGAGCTGTTCAGACAAATGTCATGGTCAAAGACGGAGGGACCGACGAAGGGACCGATGGGGCGAGGGAGGAAGGGGGGCGGGGGGGGGGGGTTTTGAGAGAGACACAAAAATAGGGTGGGCATGAAGGATGGATGCGCACACACACACACACACACACAGACACAAGAGGGGCCCAGATTAGGAAAGGTGATTGATTGGTTGTAAAATGTTAATATAGCTATAAGCCGTGCTCATGAATTGTTAATTTAAGCCGTGGCAGACTCGTCACCTGAAATGTTAATGAGGTGAAATTGCGTCGGTGCCCAGAGGTCTCTCCGGAGCCACCGTGTGAGAATAGCGGCGACAAGCTGCGGCAGAGACCATCCTCCATGTGCTAATAAGCAGCGCTACGAGGTGTCCGAGGTGAGCCACGCGCACATTTAGAAACGTCTAATGAGTCACCAGCTGTGCGTGAACGGAGCGTTGACGAGGAGAAAAAGACGCGACTGTTTGTCACTCGCCGTCGCCGCTGTACAACTTCACCGCAGCCTGAACCCCTGGCATGTGCCGTGAGATAGCGATGTGATATAGACTGCTCCTATATTTGGAACGCCCTGGGTCGCGGGGGGGTGGGGGACGCGTTCTCTCGCTAATTGATCCACCTGGCTTCCCTCGAGGGACGCCTGTTAATTGTATTTCATTCACGGGCCCCTGGGCCGGAAGGAACTATCCGCACATCCCCGGTAAGAGGCAGTCATTTGAGGCATGACACTAATCACTCCTCAATGGAGGTAAAATAATGACTAGGCCTCTCTTCCTTGCCATTGACTAGGCTGATTGGTTAGTTATTTCCGTGTGTTCTGAATGTTGTCATATATATGAAGTTTTTTCGAAACAATTCAGTGAAACAACTCAGTTTTCACACTCAACCTCGGTTGGACTGTGCACTTTTCAAACTCTGCAAATGCCAGGCGCCAATAAACACAAATACTCCCAAGCCAATGTTTGGCATGATTCCTTGTATTGTACTTGTGACTCTTGGTGCTCTGTTTTGTATGGAGGCCTGGTTGCCAATGTCATTAAACCAAGGACAAGCTGCGTCGAGTAAGCTGGGGCATGCCAATGACCAAACCCTGAACTTCTCTGCTCCGAAATGTGACAAAACAGAATCACCTTTAAACTGGCTCGTCGCTTTCTGATTGAAAAGTTGGTGTAAATATGTTGATATATATTTTCGCAACTGCTTATATCTCTAATAGGCTCCGGCTGCCAATTGGCAGTTATAAAGTATGGTCCAAACTAATTTGAAGGTTTCTGACTATTCCGTAGTTATTTGCCTTAGCAATAAGCAGTGCTAATGCAAAGATCTTCTTAATAGCCGGTTAGCGATACATAGGGATGCGTAGCTACGCTATTTGTTAACCCACAGTTCATGTCAAAGTCTCTGCCATAGCTTTAGGCTCACCGTGCCATGCATTAGTAATCCTCCTAAACATTGTACTGTGTCTGTGAAATGTCCAACTAAAACAAGCAATCCTTTAGTGAGTAGATGACAGACTCTGAAAGGTGGTGCTGTGTCTCTTCTAGAGACATGTTGAGTGAATTCACATTCACTTCATGAGCTCCATCCCTCCCCCCCAACCAACACACACACACACACACACACACACACACACACACACACACACACACACACACACACACACACACAAACACACACACCGCAGGCTGCAATTGACAAATTCACAGCTATTACTTTCCAGAGATGCAAACACTAAAAATACATCAATATTTAACCCAGGAATGGTGTGTGTTCTTCAGTGAGCCCAGCAGACCGGAGATATAATGGTGTGTGTGCATGTGAGTGAGTGTGTTTGGCAGCGGTTGGCTCACCGGCGTGGCGTGTGATCCATATTGCTAGCAATATAATTGATATCCCGCTGTGCGGACATCGCCGGGCTCTCAGAATTGCAGAACAAATACTGGGGGGAATAGTTAAAAGAGCTGGGGGCTTTAAGACCACCGCTCTCACGCCGTGTCTGTTTAATCTCTTCAGAGATTTCTCTTTTCTTTTCACTTCCCCGTCTTCTCTGAAAGGCAACGCACACATACGTTCCCCGGCTCCACCTCATGCGGCCATTCTTCTACCTGCACTTTGCTCGAGCAATCATTCCCATCAGTGGCCATTAGTTTACGTTTTCCTTCCCCGCGCGGTTGCGCGTCGGTAGCCTTCCACGGCCGCACACGTCACAGCAGCAGAAAGTGTAGGCTGGTTTTGACGGTGCTGGCTGTTGTGTGGTATGTCTGACGAGGTTCCTACCGATGCTGGACGGTTCTGGGAGAGACCCCGGGTGCTTATGGACGGCTGTTCTGCTGTGTGGTGGAGAAGAGCTGGGTGTAGCACTAGTGGAGACAATGATTAGAGCAGGGGAGGGATCAATAATACATGCTAAGGGCCGGCTAATGTACCGCAGGGACCCACAGACAGACAGACAGAAAGACAGAGGCGTCTCCTATGCCTAGACTGCCCCCCCCCCGATCCTTCAGTGCTGGGTTATTTTTACACACATACACACACAAAGATACAACCACGAACACACTCGAAGACACACACACACACACACACACACACACAGAAACACACACACACAGAGGCAACCATACAGACACACTGGTACACAGACGTATACATTAACACACACACACTCAAAAAAAGACAAAAACAAGAGAGACAGACAGAAGAATAGAAAGCAAGATAACAGCATTACGACCCATATGACCATAATTGACAGCCTTCCTTCATGTGGTGATAGAATAAGTAGGTATTTTTAAACCTGACATTTACAATCCATGATTTATCTCCTCAATCCCCCTTGTCCCTTTCCCTCCAGACAAAACTTTATTGGAGTCTGCCGAGACAGAACTCGTATTAGTCTGCTCGGAGTGAGGGCGACCAGGATTGTTTGAGGCAAGGAGTTAAAACGATCCTCCGCTCAAACTTATTTACAAAAGCCGTGTTGGAACCAGGGCTCCATCTCACCCTAACACCAGGGCGATGGTTCACCAATCGATACAGAACCGCGGAGCGGGTTCAAAATGAAATAAGTGGGCAAGCTATCCGGGAAATGGGATTGGCAGGGAGTCAAGGAACACGCCACCGGTCTCTGAGGAGCCGGCTGCTAGCCTAGCGCTTTCTCCTCCGCAGAGATTAAGGTTAATGCCTTCCCTGCATTAGTGCACGTACCGCACGCCGCCCGACCAATCATAGCGAAGCTCTGACACACACACGCTCCAGCTCGCTTACACATTCGCTCACGCATGTGGGAACGCACACATTCACATGTGCTACACATTAACAGATACATATTGTTATACACATGCTACTTAAGCATACAAACACACGCATAGACGCACTATGCAGGCACACATATACACATTGTGCTACACATACACACAAACACACACACTTGCTATGACATACATTAGTTGATATACATACACACACACATGTAACACAGACTTACAAACAAATAGCATACATAACAAGTAACATGCTCAAAATACAAACACAAGACTCAGACAAACACCTCCCACAACCATCTTTAGCTGTATTTTATGTATATACTTTTACCGCCTTCCCACCAAACACACTCTCGCACACACATGCACACACAAACACATGGTGAAACAAAGGAACGATGATTCAATAAATCTCTGATCGGAGCAACGCCCCCCATCACCCACTTCCTCTGTCTCATTTCCAGGACAGCGTTGTCATTAACTCTTTCCCAAGCGTGAACACACACACACACACACACACACACACACACACACACACACACACACACATCAATGCATTCTCGCACGTACACAAACACACAGTTTCTTCAATATAAATCCCATGTTTAACTTATGAAGGATTCGGCTCTAAAGATCAATGAACCAATGTACATATTTGTTTCCTTGACTCCTTGGTTTCGAGAAAGGATAATTATGAATTATGCAAGTTACTTTAAAAGGAATTTATTTTGAGGACGTCTTTTTTATCAAACGTTGCCAAGGAAACGCAGGTGAAGCACTTTCACACTCTCAACCTTGACTCGTTCCATGTGAGAACTTGTGAAGGAACAGTGTTTTGTCTCTGATGGTGTTGAAAGGCAGTGTCTGACCTGGGGGACGTTGGTGTGTGTGTGTGTGTGTGAGGGGGAGTAGGTTGAATAGAGACCGAGTGATTCAAGCTCAGGGTATTCAATGAATTCTATTCCGTATCCACGCACTCCAATGCCATTCCTTTGAGAGACCAGGCAATTTATTTCATAAGCACATAATTTCAAATGGCAAATAAGAACAAACAGTAATACAAACAGAGACACACACATACACACACAACCCCCCCCCCCCCCCCCCCACACACACACACACCAACAAACATACACACGCAAACGCACACACTCACCGCACTTACAACTGGTGTATACTTCTGCATCTAGCAATATAAACACCATATATCTCCTCTCATGGTCCCTCCGCCTCCCTGAAGGGGAGACAGGGAGACAAGCTACGACTCTGCTAAGGCCTAGTCTCCTGATAGCGTTTAGCAGTCTCCTAGCCAATGTCCAGGCTGTGGCTTAATGCTACGTAGCGCCTTGCGGCTAGCCTCTTTGGCGGGGTGTTGCTGGAGATTGGCGTCCCCCCCTCCACCCCTCCTGCTCAGATGGTCATATCCAGCCAGCGTCAATCCTTCATCTCATCGAGCCGAATGAGGTTAAGCCTCTAGCGGACATTTGTCACTGCTGTCGTTGGTGATGAAGAGGAGGAGGAGGAGGAGGAGACTGCCCTCCCTGAACGGCCCTCAGCTGAGATTGTGCTGGCATTTTCATTTGACCCACAGCTGATACTCGCGTAATGAGAAGCGCATCCGCGCTTCTCTGCCTTGCTGTTTAAAATAGAATTCAATTTCTGGGTGCCCGCATTGAGAAAAAAAGTACAGCCTTTAAGCAGAAACACACAGTATTTAGTCGGACACAACCAATTTCGGTATTGGCAATCAGGAGTTGAGCATGTCTGTTGTTTATGGATGAGAAGCAAACATGACAAACCATGCTAATGGATCGGCCGAGGGAAAGCGGTTTTAATATTCAAGCATCAAATTCATTTGATGTGGCTTGGGACTAAATAATATATTTTTTCCATTTTTATTAAAAGGCTGATGAAATCAATCAAAGCTCTGTCATAATCGATCTTAGAAGCCCTGCTGGGGGTGTGATCTCCAAACATGTTGGCGTCTCAATTACAGCGAGTTCATATTTTTAAAACCTTTTTCTTTTCGTAATCTTCAACAATTATTTATGTACGTCTCTTTCGCCACAACGCCTTCCATGGTGCTGGAACCAGCTTTTCCTTTTTTTTCTTTTTTAAATCTCCCACTCCCATCTGACTGCCAGCATCCTCAGGGAGTGTCTAAAAAGGTTTTCTTCATTGCAGGCTTTTTCTTCAACAGATCTCTAGTCTTTAGTATGAATGAATGCCTGTAATGTCCACCTCTTAGATATCCAGCTTATATCAGACTGGTTTGTTGGTCTTCCTTGCATGCCCTAGTCAGCCCCTTCTCTTGAATCCATTACAACTAGGTCTTGACCCCCCCCCTCCACTGGAGTGACCCCCCCTCATCTCATTCCACTCCTGAAAACGTCCCTTTGTCTCTTCTTCTTATCTCTCTGCTCTGTGAATTACGTCTGAAATACTTTTGAGGTTTTGTCTCGAAGGACATATGATAAACACTTGAGGAGGAAATCACTGTGACATATGGTTCCTATTTTCCCGCCCACTGCTCATATCTGGATCTTTTTATTGACTGGAATATACAGTTCAAAAGATTCCCAAGTTAATATAGTTCTCAGTTGATATTGATATTATATTATATCGGATTTAGGCGGGGGTTTTCATTTGAGTTGTGACTCCATGCTGAAATATATCAAGTTATCCGATGGCTGTTGAAATATGCTATACACGGATAATGACACATCTGTGCAAGAGAGGCCCTGATTGGTCAGAATTTAGTCGTGAAACGGTCTAATATCAAACATGCTTATACAAAGAAGCGTGCAGTCAACCAGAACAGATATACTGGTCTCCTGGTTGACGAATGGCCCTGTCATTTTTAACAAATTACACCCAAACGATAGCTCTTAAATCTTACCTGCGGAACCTTTTAATAGACATTAGGAATTTGGTTTCTTGCAAGTGCGTTGCCCTTATTTAAAGGTCTCTTTGAGCTATAAATTAAAGAAAGGTTGACCTTCCTACCTTTCTGCCTCATAGCCCTCCCTATCCTTTCCCGCTCTGATCAACACTAATACTCTCCCTGGGAATACTGCGACCTCCAGGAAAGGCAACGAAAACAACACGGCAAATTGGGTACTTTTGGAATTCACCGTTAATCTTGTAATTTAGGAGTGACAGATACTTTAGCAGATCTATACAAGAGGATCAGGTACTACTCAGACTTGCATAGTAACCCTAGTGTCATAGTTCAGAGCCTGCACACCTGTCAGCAGAGTCCCTAAGGGAGAAGGCTTTTGGGCTCATGATTCCTTTGTCGCCTTGGGTTTAACTCAAAATATGTGAACCGTCATTAGTCATCCTGTGCGTTGTTGAAGTCATGCAGTGTTTGTGTTCTTTTTGCTCAGATTTCCAATCCGACACAGATCAGTTTCCACCCAACATTAGCACCGTCAACCCCACACATCCTCGCACAGGTCTTCTGGGTCATACCGGCCATTTCAGGAATGTCACTGTCAGCAGGATATCTCATACTTCAACCCCTTTATGACAAAAGATCTGCCAATAAGCATGTGTCCTTCTGAGAGGCCCTCCATCTCTTCACGTTGACATCATCACTGACTTCCCGATGACAGATCTTATTTACTGCTCTGAAATGGCAGCACTGAAGTCAGCCACAGTCGACATTGAATGAGATGGTGGTTGAACATAAACAACACATGTAAGGAAGCTTGTTGTTGTTGTTGTTGAAAACAAACGGCCAACAGGTGGCTGTTAAAGAAAACTAATTTTAGCGATTGTTCCTCTCGGTGGGGCTAAAACAATAAGTTAGTGAGCGGTAAAAATTGAATAATCTGTACACTGGATTTTCATACGTCATTTTCTTTTAATTTTCCACCATGGAAGGAAGAAGATGAAATCCATTACCAGGCCCCATGTCACCGCAAACGTTTCATTTTCTCCAGAGTCTCGGATGAAACCCACCTTATTGCTGCTTTTCTCTCTGCCTCCCCCACGCCCGCCGCGCGTAATGAGAGAATATTTCCCCCGAGTGTGGGAAGCGGATCCATGCTAGCTTTACTTTCAGCACTTTATTAAACAAATGAAAGAAACATACGCCTTTCCTTCCAATCAATAATCATCATCTTTTTTTAAACAGTGCGGGCTGGAGGTTGCCACTGATGGTTAAAAGTGCCGCAACAGAGGGCGTAGGAATGAGACTTCAAATGATGGCTATATTGAATTAGTCTCTGTTCAACCCTCCTGTGTGTGCTCCCCTGCTCTCCAGCCGGGGATTCAGTTATTCTCCTTTGATTTGCAGTAATAGGAATATTTTAGCTATGATTCCGGGGTAAGAGATAGACCCAAGAAGTACGACATCCAGGGGGGGTGGTTTTGATAAAACATGAGAGGAAAATGAGGAACACGCTTCCCGAAATCCCCCCAAATATTTGATTGAATATTGAAAATATGAACGAAAATCTATCTATATAGCCTGTTGATCAAACCCTCGAGTTGGACATTTTGCTCCTAGTCTGACATTTATCTATTTACCTTTCACAGAGGATGGGGCAGGGGGGGAGATGGAGGGGGGGAGGAGGATGAATCAATCAGAAGCTTTGGAGAGGAGGAAGAGGCCTGGCTGCGGAGTGATGGATCTGTTGTCTCCCACGGTTACTAAGACTGAATGTAGAGCGTGTTCTCTCAGAGACGGACCCACAGATGGATGAGATGCATCGATATGATGAGAGATGGGTCTATCCATGAGAGATGGATGGATGAGATTGATAAATTGAGGGATGAGGAGATTAGCGAGAGATGGATAGATGGGTGAGATATATCGATATAATGAGAGACGGGTCTATTCATAAGAGATGGACGGATAAGATTGATAGATTGAGATAAGGGTATATTAGTGAGAGATGGATGGATGGATAAGATATATATAATGAGAGATTGGTATATTAGTGAGAGTTGGATGGATGGATAATGTCTATATAATGAGAGATGGATGGATGGATGGATGGATAATAGCGATATAAAAGAAGATATATTGATATCTAAAACAAATAGATGGATGGAAGGATGGATCGATTTGAGCTATGGGTATATATGATGATAGATAAGATATAATGCATAACATGATATGTACAGAGAGACAGGGCGAGAGGGAGACAGAGAGAGAGAGAGAGGTGAGGGGGGGTCTCTCCGGCCTGTGTTCCTCCAGGAGTAAGAGCAGGTGACTGTGAAGCTCTCTAAGGCAGCAGGAGGGTGTGCGGAAGGCAACGCCTACACACCTGTTTTAAGTGTGACACATCACCTGAAGGTGCGTTCCACCAACCCATAATACATCAATAAATTAATCAATGACACAATATTCAGCCGAGCAGCTTCCCCCCAGAGAAGCGACAGCCGGGAACAGCCGTCATTTGGCTCGGGAACAGCACAAGTGAGTCGTTGTTGTCTTGGTCATCGTCGTTGTTGTGGTGTTGCTATCGTCCATATGAATGGACCAAAACGTAGTTCCAAGACACGGTTATAAGGGAATAAACAACTACTTGTTCCAGATTAATTATCGTTAGACAAGGCAAGGCAACTTTATTTATATAGGACTTTTCATACACGAGGCAGACTCAAAGTGCTTCACGTAAAAAAATCGCCATACAATGAAAATGAAATAATGACAGAAAATAGATAAATGAAAATAAACACAAAGTAAAGAAATGCATTTTAGAAAAAGTACAAAAGTTAAAAGTGCAATGTATTTAAGTTTTGCAGAAAGAAGAGAAGAGTCTTCAGTCTTGTTTTAAAAGTGGTCAGAGTTTGGGGCAAGTCTTGAATCCTCAGGGCGTTTATTCCAGCTATTTGTTGCATAGAAACAAAATCCTGCTTTCCCATGTTTCGTGTTTACCCTGGGAATAATTAACAGATTGGTCTCTGAATATCTAGGTGGTCGAGAAGGCCTATGTAGTGGAAGAATATCAGGAAACAAGAGTTGTTTTTGTACCTCTCCTTTGCCAAAGCGAGGGAGTCTGTTATCTGTAACACTCTGCAAACACGCCGACAAGTGTCTGGCAAGGGCTGAGCCTCGGGAACGCAGGAGGCTTTAAGTCATCAGAACTGACCCTGCGATGAAGCCAAGCAAAATGTCACCGGCGTCATATTTCTAGCCAACTTTACCTCAGTTTTAGTCTTTTTTTTTTTTGTTTTGTTTTGTGTGCAGCGGAGGGGAATCAGACGATGTGATGATCCAGTCAAAGCAGTGGCAGATTTAAACCCTGGACGATTGAGAGAGGGCTGAATGGGGATTATTATACCATGGTTGTTGTGGAAGTCTTTACACTGTTAGCCTTGAAGCCTTACATATTTTGGACTCCTGTTAGGTGGAGGTTATAGTAAAAATAATAAAAACGTCATCTTCTTGATTTTATAGCTGCAGTAAATATAAACAGAGAAATAATGAAAGAATGGGGCTGAAGGGAAATGCCACTAGACCTACAATCTAATAAAGCCAGCCGGTTTTCTCTTGCAGGCCTGTGCTAATACGTCAGCTGAATGTTGTGGCTGATAGACTGCTTTATAAAGCAATATTTCTTGGGACCTAATGACCATACAAGCAGGGACAAAATACATTTCCTCATGGCGTCCAAACAAGTTATATGTCCATTTTGCCAAACAGACACATTATCATGTAATCATTTGGTAATTACTTGTAGTTGTAAAAATAAAAGATAGTTTGGTAGCATTACAACCACCCTATTTATTTTCTTAAATCACCAACAACCTCAGCTTAAGTGAACCTTCAACAGTAAGGTTACATCTCTCTATCCTTGAACAACACATAAAATAGACGGTTGGCGATGGTTATGGAAATTGAAGAGGGGAAAAAAAACAACCATGAATGAAATATCAGGACATTGTGTAATAATAGCCTCTGTGTTGTTTTAATTAGGGAGACGAGAAGGACAATTGAAAAAAGTACATTTTCTTTCCTCTGGTTTTCTCTTCTTCACGTGTTGCACCAACAAAAGCACCTCTCACCTCCTCCCAGGGCTCCATATCCATCTGCTGTTACCAAGGCAACAATGGTCGTCGACCAGACTAAAAATCGACCATCAAAGAATTCTAAACTGCAACCCTGCCCCGCACCCCCAAGACACACAACACAGCATAGAACCAGAGAGGTGGGCCTTGAGATGCCAAGGTTGTGGGTGTGTGTGTGTCTGTGTGTGTGTGTGTGTGTTTCTGTGTGTCTCTATGTGTGACTGTCTGTGTGTGTGTGTATGTGTGTGTGCTTGTATGTGTGCATGTGTGTCTGTCTGTCTGCATGTGTGGGTGTATGTGTGTGTGTTTGTCTGTGTGTGTGTATGTGTGTCTGTGTCTGCATGTATGTGTGTGTCTGTGTGTGTGTGTGTGTGTGTGTGCGTGAGAATCCAGACTGTACAGGGACAGCACGTCACATGGCGTTGCAGTCATCCGCTGTAGTCACAGAGGAACTGTCATTTATCTTTCCTGTTTTTTTCAAAGGTTGAAAACAGGAACATTTCCCAAGGGAAGGATTGAAATATAGGGAGATAATTATTGCCTGGATACTGACCTTCTCTCCTCAGAGACAGATGTGAGAAAATGTGTGTGTGTGTGTGTGTGTCTTTGTGTGTGTGTGAATGTGTGTCTTTGTGTGTGTGTCTTTGTGTATGTGTGAATGTGTGTCTACGTCTTTGTTCGCTGACCCTTGATTTTTGTACAAATTGGCAGGCGCTTCAAAACAACAAAGTAATAACATCAAAGAGGAGCCATTTATCCAAACTTGACGCTAAAATAAAAGCAGGAAAAAACTAAACAAAGCCCGAAAATAAACATAACTTCTGTACACGCCAAACCCTTGACAGTTGAAGGACAGTGATGCATGGTGGGAATTCTTCCACAGAGGGTGGAGGGGGTTGGGGGTGCAGGTGGGCGGGGCCTGACGGGTGAAGGGTCATCCATCTTCCAGAGAGGTGGTCTGACACTTGCCTGTGACCGGCTGTCATACATTTATCTAATCATTATGGAGCCGGTGTGGGCTGACACCCTATCAGCACACGTCAACACTCACAAACACACACACACATAAAATTACACATGTGCGCATGAGAAACCACCCACACACACACACATACACACACGGACACACACATACACACACACACACACACACACACACTTTGTGTATCCTCCTTACAGCCTTATCTGGCTGTCTAGATAAGGAACTTTGTCTACAGTGAGAATTTGAAGAACCTTTTTTTTGTATCTTGATTCGTACCTTTCTTTCAACAGTTCTTGTTAAGGACTGCTTATGTTCTGATTAAGTACAGGCATGCCTATGAGCTACATAAAGGAATACGCTGAGAGAACGTTAAATTTAACCGGTTAACATACCTAATTTCTTCCGCCGCTTCCCGGTTCACCCGATATACCGGAGGTAATTGATGAAAGACACGTCAGCCCAGAATAGGTACGAGGGATCTTAAAGGCTCCGTCTTTAAAGCTAAACAAGATGGCTGCTGAAGTGATTGCTTTTTCTCTCTTCTGTGCCCCAGTCCATCTCCCCAGCAGTGGCGCAGGGCACATATCTGTTTCCCCCCCCCGCCCCCCCCCCCCCCCCCCCCAGTCCCCCTGAAAATACCTAATCTGACCTCTGGAGAAAATGGAAAACTGAAAGTGTTGCTAAGAATAGAAAAGGGATGAGAGAGAGAGAGAGAGAGAGAGAGATGAGGGAGTGAGGCCAGGATGAGAAGCAGACGAGAGAGAGAGAGAGAGAGAAAGAGAGAGAGAGGTAGCGGAGGGAGTGAGGCCAGGATGAGAAGCAGACGGAGAGAGAGAGAGAGAAAGAGAGAGAGAGAGTCGATTTAAGCGATAGGCCCATCCCAGCCCCCCTTCCTGTTGGGTTGATCCGCTCTGTTTCTGGTCGGCTGCCCAGAGTAATCACCAGGTGTAGGGAGATCTTGTTATCCCCAGTCCCAATCTCGGTACGGGGGCTGTGTCGCTAACACTGGTGGGGGAGCACATTTCAAACCTTGACCCCACCGCTAATTGGACGTCGATCAGCGGCCGCTTAGACGAGTGTGTAGTATGTGCGTTGTGTGTTTGTGTGCTTGTGTTAATGTTTGAGTGTGTGGCACATGTATGGATACAGATGGCAACATGATTATCTTGCTGATATGTACATATATATATATATATGTATATGTATGAAAATAGTTATCTGATATATATGATATATATGATACAGTTGTAATTATATACGTAGGTATATATATAGTTATAGATGTAGATTATATAATTATAAATATAGATATAGTTGTATACTTTGTTATAAATATAGCTATAGATAAAGCTGTAGATGTATATATTGATACAGTATGGATGTAGTTGTAGAAGTAGTAATAGGTATAGGTATAGATACCTATTATATATATAATATATACAACTTACAATATAGATATCGCAGAGGCCAAGTATATGCGTGCTTATTAAACTATTTATTCCTGGCATTTGGTATTGTTTATTGCTGTAAAGGAAATGCCCATTGTTCTTCATCGGCATAGCCCAGTGAAAGGTTAATATAATTCATTAGGGTGGAGAAGGCAATAACCAAGCTTAAAAACTTAATAAAGCACTTGGCTATTAAACGCGGCCCTTTGGAGGTAAGCATCCAACGCAGGGATGATGATGGGTCCCATGTGCGTGCGCAAATGCATGCCTGGGTGTGTGGGAGTCTGGTGTGTGCACGTACGCACGTCAGGCATTCGTGTGTGTGTGTGTGTGTGTGTGTGTGTGTGTGTGTGTGTGTGTGTGTGTGTGTGTGCGTGCTTTGGCCACCCCCAAGACGGCAATAAAATAGAATGAATGTATCCGGTACCCTCCAGAAAGAGCTCCAGATGCCTGACTTTCTGGAAATCAATCGGCTGGGTCAGGTCCCTTTAAGTATGGGCTTTAAGTGGGAGAGAGAGAGAGAGAGAGAGAGAGACAGAGAGACAGAGAGACAAAGGGACAGAGACAGAGAGAGACAGAGAGGGAGAGAATAGATGGATGGATAGGGAGTAAGAATGAAAATAAATAACCGAGGAAAGCACAGGAAGATATCCAGAGGGAAGATGAGATGAGATGTGAGAGAGAGAGAGAGAGAGAGAGAGAGAGAGAAAGGGAGAGCGAAGAGCCTGAAGAATGAATTGGGCGGCAGGGGATTGCCAGGTGAGTACGGCGAGAAATTCGATTAGGCTAGCAGGTCGGCGGGCAGGATCAGAGCGAGGGGTGCTGCTCCTTAGTGTTCCCGTGCGGCGAGAGGAGGGGTCAATGAGCGGCGAGCACAGAGTGTTGTGTTTGTTCATAACGCTGGTCTGACGCGGCTGGGATCCATAGAACGAGGGGCTTTAGACATACGCCAATATCCGGCTGCTAGCTTAATAGCCTTTCCACACAAAGGTTAGCCTGCCGCGGAGAACCGGAGCCAAGCAAAACCGCATGAGATTTTTTATGTTTTTTTTTTAAGCGGGCTTCTTCCTGTGAAACTATTTTTCTGGTTTCGCTCTCGCACACGTCCACTTGGGGCTAATGATGGAAAGGTCAGCCATCTCGTCCGTCGATATTTTTGGAACGACGTGGCCTTTGTGAAGATGTTTGTCTGGTCGGACCAAACTTTAAATCTGTATTAGTCCCAAGCGCGCCGAACTCTGAACTCGAGCATAAGTGAGGACTATCGTTGTTGTAAGCGAATGGACTGCATTTGCTCTTAAATAGTCATAAAGCAAAACTATTGCGGCCCCTCGGCCTCTGAACGGGGGCCAATGCTTATCACTGGCAGCTAGGTTTTATTAATTGTGTGGACGTCTTGGTCGCAATCATTGTTAACCCACCCACAGAGCGTTGGTTCCAGGCAGCGCTTCCATTAGAAAAATATCCACTTCTGCTCATGTGCAACTGCAGTGAAAATGCCGGGTAATCGGTCCTTCTAGAGTGGATCACTGGCGACATTGACGTAGATCAACTACTTGTGGTATTTCGTAATGCATTCTGTAACACAGGACACAAGCACAAGCCATCAGCCTCCATATGTGTGTGAGCTCTCACAAACCTGAATACACACACACACACACACACAAAAACACTCTCACACACTCACACTCACACACATACAAAAACTCACACCAACACACAAACACTCACTCACTCACACACACACACACTCACACACAAACAGAGTGTTCTTTCTTTATGCCAAGTAAATATTGCATGAGCCTGAAAAGGAAGACAGCTGAAAGGATTGGGAATTTGTTGTATGGAATATTTTTTTCTTACTCAACAAGAGTGCTTCCTTACAATTTTGTGATCGGTAATGGACAATGAGATGCCAGTGTGGTCCTTCTTATGAATCACAACAAGGGGATAATTTGCCATGCCAAGCAAGTTTCCTCATTTAATGACAATTTACCTTACCGATCATTATCAAGTGGTTGGCTTTCAGTTGGCCTCTGTCTCTGGTGTACACACCTGCACACAGACAAATAGCATAGGTGTTTGTTTTCACACAGTAATTATGCTTGCCGGACACTGGAGAACTAGAGAGATAGACTGAGACAGAGAGAGAGAGAGAGAGAGAGAGAGAGAGAGATTGAGGGCTGGAGATAGAAAGAGAGAGAGTGCGAGAGCGACTGAGACGGAGACCTAAAAAAATAGACTTGGAATGATGCTGATGAAGAACACGCCGGAGATTCTGGGAGTACATACACCATGCTGCAGCCCAAATAGCCCAGTATTCATGGGCCCAAGCTGTCGACTTTTGTCACTTCAGCAGGACCGCATAAGGTCCATCTGAATAGGAGGGCCACATGTTGTCGAATCAATGGTCTCTCTATTGAACGTTTTGGGACAATGGACTGCCTCTCAGGCAAAAAGCCTGGCCTTCAAGCTTTTACTTATTTTATTTAGTTTGCTCCCTCCCCAGGGCTCTGTTCATTATTTCATGGTTGGCTCCTGCATCCTTGCTATCTGGCGATCTGACGACAGAAGGAGAGGATATAAACATGACTCCACTCAGTACAGTAATGGGCTTCACAGTGACTTGCTTGTACGCGATTCAAAGCAAGCGCCGTCAAAAACGTGTCTTTCCATCTCATTTTAGTGAAGGTTCTTTTAAGATTATTTCTTTTCCAGCTTTTAAACCTGACTGCTACCTATTGCTCCAACTAAGGGCGTAGGAACCGGGGGGGACGGAGGGGACGTGTCCCCTCCAATATCGGAGACAGGCGCATTTGTCCCACCTAAAAATTATACCGGATCTGTCAGGTTTCCGATATGTGTCCCCCCCAATGTTAAACTTATTCCTACGCCCCTGGCTCCAACACATCCATATGATCAGTTTCAGCACATTTCATAAAGTCAAATCCAAAACATGGGCGTTTGTTCATAAATCAGGGTTGATGTTGTTATTAGCCATCAATTAAGGTTTAATAATGAACCATTGTTATTTACTACGATCCTGTAGCAATGCAACAGTAAAGTATTAAATCTGTTTGTAAAATAAACCAAATGGATCCAAACCTCAGAGGGAGATGAGGAAACAAATCCCATCACATACAAACAAATAATTTACCAATACCCTATTTCCTGAAGCCATAAGGGGCCGTACTGTATGAGAAATTAGTTAAAATAAAAGCAGGGCCGACAAAAAGCAAAGCCACCATAATTTCTCCGCTCATGACGACAACAACAAAAACAATGTTCTTGAAAACTAACTGCCTGAACTAACGCATTGCTCAATTAGTTTAGTGCCCTGTGTACTTCCAATACGGCCCCCACACCAATGGGGTCCGCTTTGGGGCCCCTGAGAGGAACCTGGGCGAGTCGATGCTGTGACGTGCTCGAGGCAGGAGCTTGGGGCAGTGCCTGGGGCCGCTGCTGCAGAAACAAAACCACCAGAAGATGGAGAGAGAGAAAGAGAGTGAGAATGAGTGCGTTATTGAGTGAGTTATTGAGCGAGTGAGTGAGTGAGTGAGAGAGAGAGAGAGATGGAGAGAGATGGAGAGAGAGAGAGAGAGAGAGAGAGAGCTGCAAGGCATCCAGAGTTCATGCCACCAAAGGATTCCTCCAGGGATGCGTTTGTGGTCTGGGCTGCCATTCAGGGTTCAGTCCTTAAAAATAACTTAATGGTAAATCGAGAAGAGGAGGTCTCAACCTCTCGAACCCTCCTCCACTTCAGAAATCAAGTAGAAAACTATTTTATAAATTGCAGTTCGGGATTTTCAAGGTAGCATATAATTTGAATGCCCAGCTATAGCATCTGGATCCCACCACCATGCTCGTGAGTTGGAGGCTGAATCTAGGCTTACTTCGAACATTAAGTAAGATGTGTGTACCAAGGTTTTGATCGATAGGTTTCCATGGTTATTGTTGAGCAATCCATATTTCTAAGCAATCCATTATTTTTATACAGAGGCATGTACAATTTTCTTTTCTGTTCGTTTTTTTCCCTTTACACTCACACAAAATAGTATTGGAAATTCTGTCTTTTCTTTTCTGTTCGCTTTTTCCCTTTACACTCACACAAAATAGTATTGGAAATTCTGTCTGGTATCATTCTCTTGGGATAGGATTGTCTATGGTGCAACCTATATACGATTGCATTCCCTGAAGACAGGCCTCCACATCTCACCACCATGGAAGCACAGCTTTTACAACAGGGCCTTAGTGGAAAACATTAACTGAGATAGGTCTGTCTCCCCATGCAGCACCACACAATCTCCCGTGCTCTGTCTTCAGCGCTTTCATGTTTCCAGGCATTCTTCTCGCTCCTGCAAATGCAACAAACTCGTCATTTTTCAAGGTGTGAAAATGACACAATCCAAGGCCTTGGTAGAGACGGTTGTCTTTGTTCCTCTCAAGTGGGCTGTGTTTCATATAGCGTCTCGTTGTCTCAGTGCTGTCTTCATACAGCGGGTATGGCGTTGAGAAGGAGTGTGTCATTTCTGTACAGAAAACAACACTTACATTTTTTTTTTAAAAAACACCCACACACAAAGATGCAATCATATGTACAAAGACACACACATGCACGTGTGCATGCAAGAATACAAGCATGCAAACACAATCAAACTCGCACACACACAGATGTGCACTGGTATACAAAGACACACAGCCGCACGGGTGCATGCATGAATACAAACATGCAAATGAATACACACATGCACACACACACACACGCACAAAAACACACACACACACAGGACATAAGTACAGGTGGACAAGCCTTGAGGTTGCGGTATTCTTGCTTTACATTTCCTTCTGGTGTTTGTAGTCGCCTCCCTGCGGTATACCGCTGATGTCCCTGAAGCTACGAAGGGCATCGCCACTCTGAAAGCAGGAGATCTGATTTGAGTCATTGAATGCAGTGCTGTAGAATGTAGAAAAAAGGCCTTGTTATGTAGGATCTAATCTTCAACTTCTCCCCCAATAAGTAACAACCTTCCGAGGGGTTAGCCTTAAAATGTAGTCTCTGCTGGCATGGATATTTGAACACCATGCGGATTGGAATGAAGAAGGCCTTATTGCCTTGTAGGATGTATACAGCGACTCATCTTTGGGAGTTGAAAGCTATCAATATGCTAAGCCTTACATGATGCTCACCTCGCACGGCCCCCAAACTCTCGTTACAGAAGCACAGAGACGAGTTCTTTCCTGGTTGCTATTTATTTTATTTCGTATCTATTTCTATTCTCCTCCCCGGAAGCAAGCCGCTCAAACCGCCCAAATATGGAGCTTCCTCTGGGAGGCGGGGAAGGTGCGGAACAAGGAAGCCGCTCCCCCCTCCCCCCCCCTCCTCATCAAAACCTTGTTCATGGCTGTCTGCATCCAAAACCAGTACCACCACCACCACCATCACCAGCACCACAACAGCAACATCAGGACTCTCCTACTCGTGAGCCTAATTAGAGATGCACAGGGCTAACAATGGCCACCAGAGACATACCCCCGAGATGTTTTTTTTGGCAGCCCTGGAATATTTATTTATTTGTGCATGAATTGTGTTGATTTATTCATGTGTTTATTCATTTGTTTGTTAATTCATGTATCTACCTCACTGTATCCGCCTTCTAACATTGATGTATCTGTAAACGCCTTATCCGTAGACATCAGGTTTTACTATAATGCACTTCCTTGGCAGCGGGAAATATAAACACAAAAACTCATCACATCATTGTTGTTTTTTTGTTGGGTAGGGGGAGGGGGGGGGGGGGGGAGGTGTTTTTAACCAACATGTGAGCCGTAGCCAATTAAAAGTAGGAAAATAATAATGCGGTTGAATGTCACTGTCAGTACCGCGAAAACACCAAGCGAGTTTTGGCGAGAAAATAAATCAGAGACAAGCCAGTAGACCAGAGGGAGAAAAGTAAGTTGTGATATCGTTTTCAGGTCTGGGGGGGGGGGGGGGGGGGAGTTTCGGGCCGTGATTAAAAAATAAAAAAGAAAGGATGTTGCTCGGCGAGTGAACTTTATGTCCTGCGGTCGAGTCTCTCGGGGAAGCTTTAGCGCTTAGATTACACGGCGTCTGGCTGAGTGGCGAGGGGCTTTGGAGCCGGGGGGGTCTTGAACCCAGGACCTGTTGGTATGAGAGGGACCGCAATAATCAGCAGTCGCACCGTGTCACCACTCAGAACACACACCGCCGCCTCAGACTTCACGGCAAGCGGTGCAAACTTTTCTTCTGTGTCTCTGAATATGTGTGTTTTTGCGTAGGTGTTTTTGTGTTTGTATGGGGGTGTGTGTGTGTGTGTGTGTGTGTGTGTGTGTGTGTCCGTCTGGCTGTTTTTGTTGTTGCGTGTGTGTGTGTGTGTGTGCGTCTAACTGTTTGTGTGAAACTGTGTGTGTGTGTGTGCATGGATTAGCCGGCTCCCCTGCTGACAATGTGTGGGTGATGTATGGCACGCCGGTACAGGACTGTTATCCACTCAACGCCTGTCATACACACAAACACACACACACACACACACACACACACACAGTTAGACACACACACACACATGCATGCAGGAACAAAAAGACCCATAGTCATTATCATGCAACAATTATTATTATTTTTATTTATTTTTTTTATTTTAGACACACAAACATACACACACACGCACACACAGGAACAAATAACACAAAAAGATAAACATGCAACCACACACACGCACACGCACGCACGCACGCACAGATATGAACAGAGCCTTGCCTCACCTATGGCCGGCCACACTGCACTGTCCGTCGACGGAAGGCGTGGCTGACGGATGGGGGAGTAGTCTTTGCACAGGCATACGTCAGCCAAGCCCGAGCATACCGATCCAATTGGATGACGGATCCGTCGCTGCCTGAAAGGTTGAACATTTTTCAACTTTCTTGACGGAGCCGACGGGTCCAACGGAACGGATGGATCCACAATGCATTGCGGCTCCGCCCCATTCAAAGTCAATGGAAGTGGGCAAGAGGGTAACACCCCTTGCCCACTCATTGACTTTGCATGGGGTGATCCCGAAATGCATTGTGGGTCCGTCTGTTCCGTCGGTTCCATCTCTTGCGTTCAAAAGTTGAGAAAATTTTAACTTTTCAGGCTGCAACGGATCCGTCAGCCAATCAGATCGTGGCTCCGTCGGCAAATACAACTCCCCCATCCGTCAGACACGCCTTCCGTCGTCCGTTGAGGACGGATGCAGTGGGCAAGCTGCGTAACGCCTTGTTCACACTACATACGTCCGTCGACGGATGGGGACTTTTTGCCGTATCTCGCAATCGCATATTTGCGTAACGCAGTCTGATTGGCCGACGGATCCGTCGCTGCCTGAAAAGTTGAACATTTCTCAACTTTTTGACTCAGGCCACGGAGCCGACAGAACGGACGGACCCACAATGCATTTCGCGAGCGACCCATGCAAAGTCAATGAGATCCGTCGACGGACGCATGTAGTGTGAACAGTGACACGGCTCCCCTAATGGCTCTCCCTAAACGCGGCATCACGCTCCTCCGTCGCCCGCCGCATATTCAGCTGCTTATTCCTCATTAGCTCCACAGCCGCGTCTCCCCATATATTGATTTATCTCTAATAGGATCATCCTTCTCAATTTCTCCCGCTGCGTACGAGCGAATACATTGAGGAAATCGAGTGTACCGTCACATGTCAACGGCAGTGTCCAATCCCTCTTAAAAATACGGAGCATTTAATCTTACCAAGAGTAAGGAGCCGATTACAAACTCGGCTGGAATCGTGTTCGGTTTTTTTTATTCTCCATTTTAACCAACCCATTAGTTACTTTGTTGCCAGGTTTCCCTCCGATGTTCCTGGAGTACCTGTTCCTGCTGTTGTTGCTGCTGTGATTAATAAAGCAGAAATTATTTCCACCTGTTGGTTTGTATGCGCTCTGTGGCGTGACGTCCCCTCCCGCTGTCGCTCTCTTGATTCGCATTTATATTCGCGGCCCGCTGAGCCGCCGACGCGAGGAATCAGCAGTCAGTCAGTGCGCCACGTGGGCGCTCATTCGCGTGCACGACGAGATCGCACATGCTGTTGTAGGCGCTCTCGCGGCCGTCATTGAGTCGTGTTCAAAATTGGTTTGCGTTGTGTTTGCTTGGTGTACTTGGGTGTGTTTTATCGATATGCTGTTGTGCAAGTGAATTTTGTGTGTGCGCGTGTATGCGTGCGTGTTTGTGTGTGTGTATGCGTGCGCGTGTGTGTGTGTGTGTGTGTGTGCATCCAGGTCCTCTTTTTAATAGAATGACTGGGAATTCGAGGCTGACCTTAAAAATGTGATGGATGACGAGGAGCGAGCTGTGCATGTTAAAGGCGTTGGGGTCCTGTCTGTCTAGCCTTTATACCTTAAGGTCACCGCATAGGGCTGGGGAGGGGGCGGGAGAGAAGAGGAGGTTGGAGAGGGCGAAAAAGAAACAAAAAAGACCATCCACCCCTTGCGGTCCGTACCTCCGTGCTCCCCTCATTACGACTTTTTGGTAATCACCTTCCTCAGATTTTCTTTGCTTCCTCTGTGTTTTTCTCTTGATGTTTTTTCGTCTTTTTTTCTTTGAGGCCGCCTGACAATCGTAACGTCGCGAGGTATAAGGCGCACTCACCCGCCAGTAATTGGTTTCTGGACAGCAGGGGGAGGCAGAGGGGTGGTGTGGCGGGGGGGGGGAGATGGGTGCTTCCTCAGCCTGTTAATTGAGTCGGTGGTTGGAGTCGACGAAAATGGCAGACACCCCTGCCCTCTTTTCTCCTCTCGCCTTCCCCCCACCCCCCCTAACCCCAACACGCCCCCAGGTGAGCAACTGACCCTGGAAGGAAGCGAGAGAAATAACACTGTAAGCCCTTGTGTGTCAAAGATCTCTGTTTCGCTTTTTGACAAATGCCGTGCAGCCTGGGACCACGTTGAGTCGTGGAGAGTGTCTGTATCATCACACACACACACACACACACACACACACACACACACACTAAAGGATAATGAATTCAGTTAGCGCTGCAGCACGACTTCCGTGCGTCAATCGAGGTGGAGATTGGCCTGCACCCGGGCGTTGGGGGTGGTGGTCCGGGCGGTGGGGTGGTGTGGTGTGTGGGGCAC
Source organism: Pollachius pollachius (assembly GCF_949987615.1). Lineage (NCBI taxonomy): Eukaryota > Metazoa > Chordata > Actinopteri > Gadiformes > Gadidae > Pollachius > Pollachius pollachius. The sequence goes on along the minus strand of NC_136947.1, from coordinate 5,893,761 downwards.
GCGACGCCCCGTTGTTTCAGACGCTGGATGCTGCCCGCGGGTTCCTCAATGGATCATTGAATTAGCGGGCCAACAAGTTGTGATTTGTGTACGTGTATGTCTGTCAAACTTTTGGACTGAATCGCTCCTCTCGAGCGAAAATACCGTTGGCATCCAAACACTTTGAGGGTTTGTTCGCCTTTTCTTGTGTTTGTTTGTTTGCATGTCTGTTTTCAAGCCAATATTTTTAGATATGAAGAGTGTATTGCGTTTGTGAGTGTGAACAAGAGTGTTTGTGTGTGTGTGTGTGTGTGTGTTTGTGTCTGTTTGTGTGTGTGTGTGTGTATGTGATTGTGTGTGAGTGTGAGTATGTGTGTCTGTGAGTGTGTGTGTGTGTGAGTGCGCGCATGTGCGTGCGTCTGCGTGTAGTTATCTCTGTGCAGGATGCGCAAGTCTTGTACCCTTGCACTATGAAATCATCCAGTTATGCAATTACCACATGGCTAGCACACAATTTACGAGCGCACTTAACGTCTGACATGGTTCACAAAACGAGCGCCCCTCTCTGGCCCCGGTCCCCGCTCTGCGAACCCCTCTGGGACGCGTAGCGTCGCTCTCGGACCGCATGTGACATCGTGCTACAGGCAACCGTTGCCATGATGATGTCATGAAGTATGATGTATTGTCAGCCTGGTCCGCGGGCCAATGACATCATGCTAGCTCTGGCGCCACCAGCTTACCTCATAGCGACCCCTGTGGAACCATACGACAGAATGGGAAGGGGGGGGGGCAGAATGTGTCTGGCTGTCTGGGGGGTGGTGGCGGTGGATGATGATGATGGGCGATGACGTAAGCAGGGGGCTCAGCGGTGAGCAGATAGGGGAGACGTGTGTGTGTGTGTGTGTGTATCTGTGTGTGTCTATGTGTGTGTGTCTGTGTCTTGTGTGTCTGTGTGTGTGTGTGTCTGTGTGTGTCTCTATGTCTGTGTTTGTGTATGTGTGTGTGTGTGTCCGAATGCGTAAGCGTCTGTGTGTGTGCATGTGTTTGTGTGTGTGTGTCTGTGTGTGTGTCTATGTCTGTGTCGGGGGAGAGACGGAGCAGTGTGTGATAGACGGCTGGGTGTTTAGAGATGGGAGTTGGGGGGAGCGATGGAGGGCGGAGTGATGGATGGCTGGGTGTGGAGAGAGGGGACTTCAGAGGCGGGTTAGGACGCTTGTCGTCGTGGTGATGACTGATGACGGCTGCCACTTTGTCCCCGGGGGGACGGCGGGGGGGACGGCAGGGGGTGGGGGTAACTTGCTTTAAGAACAGTGAGAGCGAACTGTAACCCTCCGGGGCAACTGGTTTCGAGCATGAAGCGTCCAAATAACAAACCGCCGAAAAGAAATTCCACTTCGAGGAAGATGGACGGCCATTTTTCTTTATTCTTCTCCTGTTGCTGAATAGGAAATGCTGATGACAATGATGGCAGCATGGCCCCTATGGTGTTTATCCCCTTCTGTAATAAACTGTTTCCAGCAGCCCATAATGTAGGCATTGTGTCTACATTATGATACACTAAATCACCCAAGGAATGACCAGGGCTCTGCGATCGGCAGAGAACACTGGGCCCTGCCTGGAGGGCAAACGGTCCATCATGGCCATATCTCTGAGGACCCCTATTTGTTAGGGGCCTTAATGGCCTTATGACTGTCATATCTTTTCATTTCCATCCCTCCCGCTTGATGGCCGGGACTGACTTAGCGGAGGAAGAGTTGGAGGGTTTGGAATGGACGTATCTCAGAGAAACATTGGACTATGATACTGGTTTCACCTATGAATGATATTTTATCTTAAGACGCTCATTAATCCCAATTTGTATCGTAACCCACTCATACCTCCCCAGGTCCTTTGCATTTCAACAAAGTTCCCCTTCAGTGTGTTTTGACTCCAGGACATGTTTCATTGAACACCTCCGTGTGTAAATGTAAGTTTGTGGTCTTTTAAATGGGTAAGCCAAACTCCAACCCCCTGCAGGTGTTGAGCTCTGCATAAATCAGCCTCACACGTCTTCTGTGGCCTCCTGTTTCTATGACGTGTAGTATGACGTGATGTTTACATTAAGGGGATACTTCGGGAGGGGGTGGATTGCTTGAAAATGTTGACGGGGGACAGAGTGAAAATATTGGAAAATAACAAATAGTGCATATTGTTGTTTGGTATAATGACGAATGAATGTTTGGATCTATGACTCATTTAGGTCTTTTTCTTTTTTTTAACCTTTGGAATAATTGTATACATTTGCGTACTTGCCCAGGGAATGGTGATCGAAATATATTATAGCTAAAACTGATACAATGCATTTATTCTGTCATAATCAAAGTTCCACACTGGTGAATCTGACTGGAGCTAGCGTATTGATTTCATTTCTGTCCACTGTAAACCCCTTTGATACCTGGAGTATCAAAGGGCTTATGTTCTGTTGAGAGTGGTTGATAATGGAATGCATGCCTACACGATTGAAAGGTAAATCAAGAATCACTTTTATATATAACAGCACAAATGAGCTTGTAGTTTGTCCGGGCAGAACATAGATGTGGTGTGTTTAACGGTTCTATGACGACGGCATTCAGGCATGAATCACTCCGTACACTTTACACATCGTACTAATACCTGGGTGGAGCTAATCAATCAACACATCATCTGACTGGTGAAGCCTCCAATCACAAGTCAAACAGCACTAAAGGGTGTATATATAATTGATTTCTCCCTTAGGTACTATATGCCTGCAGCAAAACTAAATCCACAGCACCACTTTACCCTGGTTATTTTTGAGTTCACACATTTTAGTGAATATGTGTTATGGATGTGATGTAGTTATTTATAGCCGTACTATAGATGAATGAGGTCACACTGACTTCAATCAAATATCCAGTCATTCAAACAAATCCAGAGCATGTTTTCCATAATTGATTTATTAACCTCTTGTTGAGATCAAATAAAGATTTGTCAGGAAAATCATATTTTCCAGAAATGTGTCTTCGAAAATACATTCTCATAGACACACATCACTGGGGGGGGGGGGGGGGGGGGGGTTGAATGTGTTATAGAGTGTGTGTCTGTGTGTGTGTGTGCGTGACATTGTCTCTGAGGAGGTGTCTTTGTGTGTACGTTACTGTGAAATATTTCCCGTATAGAGAGGTTTGAGGGAATGCGGGTATGAAGCTGTGTAAGTGTGTGATGTGTGTGCAACATCTATAAAGGTGCACTGCGTGAGTGTGTGAGTGTGTGAGCGTGTGTGTGTGTGTGTGTGTTTGTGTGTGTGTGTGTGTGTGTGAGGTTTTGCAGTTGCATGCATGGGTTACAAATCGGTGTGATTTCTCGGGGTGGATAACAGGTTGGAACGGGTATTATCTTATGAGTGCGTGTGTGTTGGTGTGTGCGCGCACGCACACACCTCTGTGTGAACGCTGCTGTGCAGTATGACGGCTGTGTGGGTGGGTTCGGTTTATGTGTGCGCCCGCGCGCCTTGAACGCATTTTTACAATGAAGCCGGGATTTAACGCCTTCATTGTGAATACAGAAAAGACATCTGACTGCACTGAGTTCGATCACAATGATGTCCTGTCCGTTGACCCGGCCGGGCCGGTGTGATGATAAACAACAACAGTACTCTGAACACCTTTACGGCTGTGTCAGAGTAAGGGACGGGGAGTGATATGGGAGAAATGTGAGGACACCGTTGTGCCTTGTGTTTGTTTGTGTGTTAGTCGATAGCTTGCTAATAAAGTGCCATATGAGGAGCGAGCACATTAGCGCTGGAATGGATCAGTATTAGCCAAAAGGGGAGAGCACTCGATTTACTAGCTAAATCAATGCCAGTTACGGTGTACTTTATATATATATATTTCCAATCAAGGCTAGTGCACCATGGCAACGAAGGGCAGCAACTTTTCAACTGAATTGTTCTGTGAACAGCGGTGTCTTGCACGTTAAAACAGAGTCACCGCAGTCTGGCGAACGGGTGTGTTTTATTTTCCCGCCATGCGAATCCCGAGACTAAATGGCAATAAGCTATAAATTACAGTGTACTTAGGCCGAGGCTTAACGCAATCAATACAAATCCAGCCAATATGGATCCTGTGTGGTGGATCCCCATTAAACCCAAGCCGGCGTACAGGCCATACCAGCACCTGACGTTAGAAAGCGGTCCCGTAGCGATGTCTTCCACCGAACACAAATACTGTTGTCATTACGCTATCGCTAATGTCTCAGCGACTTATTGGTTGTGAGATGTTTTCTAATTGGAAGCCGTAAAAGGGCTTTTAGCTGCGACTGTGATACGAGCCAAGAACTTATCTCCCTTCACGTGGCTCATTAGTGCAGTCTCCCGGCAGCCGTACGGTAACTTATTGTTTTCTGTTGTCAGAACGTTAGCTGCGCTAAGTACTTCTCAACAGCCATTAAAGTACCATTTCCTTGACCAGAACCAATCCTCCCTCCCGCTCTCACTACTAAAATCACTTCCAATGGGTGGTTTGTGGTCACTGGGTGTGCGTGCGTGTGTGCGTGCGTGCGTGCGTGCGTGTGTGCGTGCGTGTGTGTGTGTGTGTGCGTGTTTGTAGGTGATTGTCGGAATAGTACCCCAAGAGATAAATCCCTTGCAGAAACACACTCAATCGTTTGTTTTCGCACGAATGACAGCAGCAACGGCATTAAACCAACAAAAACGAAAATACATTACGGGAAAATAGATACCACAATTACCGAGGGTGTAATATTCACTGCAAAAGGCAAACAGAACTCCGATCGATGAGCAACATTTGAAGCACACGTGAGAGTTCATTAAACTGCAATAGGGTGGTTGTGGAGGCTACAGAGAGCCAGGTCAGTGGGCCTATTATGTGGTTCACTATGTAGCCACTAGAGCTCACTCTCAAGCAGAATAATAAGCTTTGAGGCAGCAAGGCACCACCAACACCACTTCCTGTCCAACTTTCAATGACTAATCATTTCCTTGTCCATCTCTGGAAAGTGGTACAACACCCCAGATTTCAAGCCTAGACGCTTTTTGAAATGGATGAAGAAAGTGTATTTTGCCATGGAAACATGACACTAAGCCTCAGTAATTGGGCAGCCGATTTCCTTTTATTTTTAAGTGCCCACCCACTTAGTATGCCAATTAGATTTGACTGGGCTGTTACCTGTACACCCCCCCACCCCCTTACCCACCCAGGTTGACTCTTATGTCAGGGCTCTCATTTGTGGCTCGGCCAACAGCTTCATTATTATTTCTCGGTATATTAAAGGACTGCAACAGTTGCCTGAAATCGAAGTTACTCTGATGAAAGTGTGATGAAAGAGCCTGTTTCTAAAACAAACGTATTTCCCTCTGCCCGTCGGTCGAACAAGCTTGAGAAGTGAGCGGCCACATCGGCCAACTAACAGATAGCAGTGCAGACACTGAATGTTGGAAAATAACTCCAAGAAAGTTCAATGTTCTTTAAGAAAATTAGGCTATTCTGACTGTTAGTCCTATCGGAATACGCATAATAAAATTGAAGAAATACGTGAAAGTCATGTGACAAAAAACATATTTGTTTTTACATACAGTTTTGTCGTCAGTCGAGACAAAGATGAAAGTTCAATCTAGGATCTGTCATTGATACCAAATCTCCCCGTAGAAGTTCTGTGTAGAGCACTGAAGGGTGGAGCCCTTTCATGCCCCTATCTGGCAACCCCGGCTGCTATGAGCTCATGCTGAGGACCCCGAACGGGATGTCGCACAAACAAAGATGTGACGAGAGAGAGAGAGAGAGAGAGAGAGAGAGAGAGAGAGAGAGAGAGAGAGAGAGAGAGAGAGAGAGAGAGAGAGAGAGAGGGAAAGAGAGAGAGACAGAGACAGAGACAAATAGAAAGAAAGCGAGAGAGAAAAATAGATAGAGAAGGAGTGAGACAGGGAGACAGAGTTTCTCAGTCAGACGAGTAATATGACAAGTGTTCACTCCTGCCACTGAAAGACCCCACCAAACTCTCCCCCCCCGGTTACGAGGCATGACAAGATCAGGCAACAGCGGACAGGTATAGTGACAGGCCGAATGCCGGAGGATATGGGGATGGGGGCGGTTGTGGAGGCGGGCGACGGGACGAGAGCAAACGAGAGAGAGAGAGAGAGAGAGAGAGAGAGAGAGAGAGAGAGAGAGAGAGAGAGAGAGAGAGAGAGAGAGAGAGAGAGAGAGAGAGAGAGAGAGAAGAGAGAGAGAGAGAGAGAGAGAGAGAGAGAGAGAGAGAGAGAGAGGAGCCAGACAGCGAAGAGAGAAGAGGGCAATAACAGAGAGGCTGGTCGAGGAGTGTGGGAGGGGAGCTGTCAGGGCATAAAGCAGATGATCAAGTGAAGAGCTTGTACCGAGGGAGGGATGGAGGGGGCGGGCGGGAGGGAGGGAGGGAGGGAGGTAGGGGGCGGGGGCGAGAGAGGGGGCAGGGGTGTAAAAGCGATAGCAATGGCCGTTTTAATAACGCAGACTCCTCCGCCGCGGGTCAGCTGAGACCGACTCTCCCCAAGCACCCACAGGTGCCTTAATAAAAGGCTTACTGCATCACATGCAATAACTCACTGCCACAGTCAAGCGAATCTTCCCCCTTGTCCCCCCCTCCAGTTCAGGTGCCAGTGGCAGACACCTGAACCAACATATAGATCCGCCCCCCACTGGTCCCCCCATCCCACCCAACTCCTCATCAAATTGGTCTAGCAGAGAAGGCGTGCTGTGGGGGGCGTGCGGCGCTCTGAGATCGATACGAACACAACGCCCTCGGACGCTTTATTAGTTCTTATTAGCGCAGGTTAACGATTCCTGCCGCTGTTGTCTAACAGGTGAACTAAAGTGGAGTCCCCTGTTGGTGAAACGTCGGCCCCCTCTCTTCCTATGTATACATTCCCCCAGGCGAGATGTGTGTGTTCCCCATCGATTCTCCTGCCTCCGTCTCATTTTTATCTATATTGTCTGCTGGGTGATTGAGGGAGTCTCCCTCCCCCGCCTCCCCCCCGACTCCAGCATGAAGAGAAGCGTTTTATTCACTTTTTTGGGGTTTCTATTTCTTTTTGTTCCAGTCATACAAATACCTTTGTTAATTTAGCGTCTGTCAGGAGTAGGGTGGGCATTGTTGATATTTCCTGTCCAAACAAGTCCCTCATGAGAAGTTTTCAAGCTAAATCTTTAAGCTATTCAAGCTAATAAAGGCTGGATATATAAAAGAAAATGAGAGGACTAAATAAACGTTAAAACTTTTTTCACTTGAGGTGCTAAAAGGCCTGTCTTACCGCCAGTTGTCCAATTGCTTGCTTCTGTGCTCAATCTAATCGTGAATGCAAAAAAGCGTAAGGAAATCATAGACGATTAAACACTTTGACTTTGGGTTAATACTGTGGCGACTCCTACGGGGTTGCAGGGGATTCTGGGTATCCGTGTTGCCTTTTGACCAAAGGGGCTTTGTCGTCCTTTTGGTAATTGTTTGGACAAGTGGGGTTAATGGGTTGGGGGTGTTAATTGGTTGTGTGTAGTTGTGTGTTGTTGAATGTTAACATGTTGTGTGTATCGTTGCCGCCACCGTCACCGAGAATGACGTGTGTGTTTCTTGGGTGCGCTGTTTTCCATATATGATGTTGGTCGTAAATAAAGGCAGTCCGTAGTTGTGTGGTGTATGGGGCGCAGAACTGCATAATTGCTTGAACCTGGGCTCCCGTCTCATCCTTCCCGTGCTGCTCGCCAGAATACGTTCTACCACAACTAAAGAACTTGCTACCGTTCGGGTGGCTGGATGTGTATAGGTGGCCACCTCCTGTGCAGCTACACACTAGGCCTGATGGGATACGATGGCAAACGGTCGAGCCTATAAGGATCTTCCACTGTGCTTCCTCAGGAGAGAAAGTCCTGAGAACAACTCAACAACTGGGATCAGGGTGAATCAACATTGTCACTATTTTGAGGAATACAGGCCACGCTAACCCATGATTTCACAGGACAGAGCACCTGCTGTCTGCCCTAATGACTTCTGGGTAATGTAGTGTTGACAGGAAACAACCTTCTATAGGTTGCCAAAGCTTATCCACTTTTTAGCGTGCTGTAAGCAGAGTAGAAAACTGTGGATGTTACGGATGATGGCACAAGGATTTGAATCTATCAACGGGCTGTTAATGATGAGTTCCCTTGATTTAACAACTTCCGACTCAGTGCCTCACCTTGGACTGTGTTCAACAGGCCAGATCGTGAGGAGTCTGTTGGCAGTAGACACTTGAGAATGGGCCCCTCCATTCATTGCCTACAGCCGCTGTTCAGACAGAGCAGGATGTGAATAATGCATCCATAATAAAATAAAGTTTCGGCTTTGTCTGACTTTTAGTTAACACGACAACCTCGGGATAAGATTGACTCACATTATCAGTGCTTTACATAAACATAACTTGAACATAATATCCTAAACCTAGCATTTTGGCTGTACCCGTTTTTAGTATTGGACTTAAAAATGATCTATGCGTTGTGTTTAGGTATGCCTACACAGCTCTGCTGATGAGCTCAGTGATAAATGATTTGGATTGCAAAAACCAACAAGGGATTTCTACATTAATGCATAATCAATATATATATATATATATATATATATATATATATATATATATATATATATATATATATATATATATATAGCTGCTATTTTCAGACATTGGGCTCCATTGATCGGCCATGCATTTAGTTTTTCCATGAGGCTTCCTCCATTAGCTGGATGTTAATGTTTTGGGCCGCCAGAGAATTCCCACTGCTGTTTTAGAGGAGCAGCTACAGCACCTGAGACAGGAAAGATCACTTTTTTTTAAAAGGTCGACATTGTAGCGGAACTGAGCCCAAAATCAAGAGAACCTCGAGACTGTGTGCAACAACACTTCAGGTGGGGTCAACAACACTCACACACTTTCTTTTGCGCAGGAGTTTGGTTGAATTGCTGGCTTATACCTGATCAGGTGAAGGTATTGAAGAGAGAGAAGACTGACAAAAGAAAAGTTTGGAATGAAAAGAGTTGAGTAAGAGAACAAAAATAAAATGTTCTTTCTAAATCTTAATCAGGATAGTTAAACCTTGAATATAAATGATGAATGTGAAACATTTGTCAAATAACAGGCATGATGATCACGTCTACTTTGAGATTGATTGAAACATTTCTATGGAAAGAGATTTGTATGATAATTAAAAGTCGAAGAGTCAAAAGTCAACAGTTAAAATCCTTTGAAAAGCCAACCTTTGTCTTGACATTTGAATGAGCAATAATTTGTACAAATGCATACATATTTTATAACAAAGTTCCACATTTTGCACAAACACCTAAAAGATCCTATATACTTTTTCCTTACACCTAAGTCTTATACTTCCGACAGCTTGTGGACTGATAAATCTGCATTTGTGAATTACGTGATATGCTTGCATTCATTGACATTGTTTTGAGACGGTCTCATTTTCTCTTTTGAACATGAGACAGTCTCGTGATGTTTCCGATTTGTGATTCACACGCTCATAGCTAGCGACTGACATGTGTCTGTTGAGATTTCTTCTTTGGTGGTGGGGTGAAACTGCTCCACTCTGCACTTACGAAACAGTCACCCTCTAATGGAGGAAATGTGCCCCTGGCCGAATAAAATCATTTATTTGGATAGATGAGTTATGTGTCCCCTTGCAAAGACTTGTTGATAAATCTACAAGAGCAAAACAAAGAATTAAACAATCCAAATCCCCTATTCGTGAATCATCTGACTGTGGGAGCGTGAATGCATTCAGCAAAGATGGATCTACCCTACTTAAGCTTTGATTTCACCAAAGTGAAAAATAGTGCGAGAGAGAGAGAGAAAGAGGGAGAGAGTGGGGGAGAGAGAGAGAGAGAAAGAGAGAGTATCAGGGGGATGAAAAAAAACTGCATCAGGCAGAGAGGGGGAGAGAGATAGAGGGATCAGAGAGTTCTGGAAGAAGAGAGAGAGATGATGGGGGATAACATAGTTTCTCGAAGGCCAGCGAGGGCAGACAAGAAAGATAGGAGGGATAGAGAGAGATGAGAGATATGAAAGAGTGTGAGAGATAGAGGGAGCGAGAGGGATACGTTAGAACGGGGAGAGAGCGAGCGAGCGAGAGAGAGAGAGAGAGATCTTTATTCATTACTCACATTTGGCCCGGTGTGCTGTTATAAGCCCCAGCGTTCTGTGTCTTTGTGGGTGTGTGGTCAACTGTGTCATGCTATATGTGTGCCGGGTCCTAGCTAACGAGAGAGCACTGAGAAGCAGCACATCCGGCGTTAATCCCCTGCTGGGCTGGACCAAAGGGGAAAACAGCCTGACCAAATATTTTTTGAACTCCTTTTCTTTCTTTTCTTTCTTTGTTTTCCTCCCCAGTTTTTAACTTTGTTAAGTTTGCTATTTCAAATTCTGGAGCGCATATAACTTGCAAAAACATGGTGGGAAGGCAGCAAAAAAGTAAGAGATAGGAGTAAAAATAAATGAAGATTACAAGAAAGCTATATACTATTCAAATATGACTGCACTGTGTACTTAATGTGTCATAATCGACAGTATGTGCTATATCATTAAAACAATACATTATTATCACTACGTTATTCGTATTATACGTACATACGCGTCTAAACATACCATAGGCTTCGTTATTGAAACAACATTGTTATATATGATACCATTAAGATAATTTAGAGTCTAAAGTAGTAGTATCTGTTGCCTTAAATAGTGTGAGGGGCAATGTTTTGAACTATGTGTGGTTCACTGTCATCAAGGTATATTCCTGCGCATCATCAGTCAACAGCTGATTGACAGTCAAAATGAGGCAAGCCATTGAGGGATTTAAGTCTTCCTATGGACAGCTTGTCTTTCTCCATCGTATATAAATCTATTTATATCCAAAAAAACAATCCTTTCTTTGACCAAGTAAATCGTTGAGTTGGCCCTGCGGGACTCTCGTAACGTGATTCAATTGATTTTCTTGCCCAGTCTATAGTGGTTTATGTGGGGTCCCTCCCCTCACGTCCCTCAGCCAATCGGTTTGTTTTTACCCTGGTTAGCAAGCCATAAAGGTGTAAAATATTGTAGTGGACCTGCTTTAGAACGGGGCTAATTGAGCAAGGAGACACACCTGCAGCTGATAAGTTGGTTTTAATAAACAGTGGAGCCTATTGTTGCTTAGGGTAACTAGGAGAGTGTGTTTTTGACTTTACACTGTGGCCGGATGGAGACGTGCACAAGCTCATATCGTTGCCGGTGGTAAAGATAGCCGGTGTAATGTACATATAGGTTATAGTTGCTGTGGTAACCAATATTGAAGGATCCGTCGCTTGCTACGGCACAGTACCTCCTGCTCCTCTTCAAACGCAGTGTTTGTCCTACGATATTTAATATAAAAGACTAATGTTTAATAAAGTATGTTTGATCCATACCCCTGGTTGCGTTGCCCGGGCCTGACAGGGAAAATAACGGCAGTATTCTTAAGCCGGTCCAGTCCAAGAAGGCTTATTACACTGCATCCGTGGATGGATCTATTTCACTGTCAGAGCCAGAGGATAATCCACCTGTCCAGCCATATGCACCTAACCAAGGCATGGCAACCCCTTGACCATTTTTTATGCCAGAAACCTTCAAGGGGTTTGGCCATGACGGGTAGTCTGGGCAGAACAGTTTGAAATGGCAGCCAACTTAACAAAACTTTGATAATGTCAAAATTAATCAGACTCCTTCTGTCAAGGTGAGCGCAATAAGTCTTTACTAGTCTGTCCGCACCAGCCACTAGGCATTATGTTTTGTTAAAGGACACATTGAGCAGGTATTTTGATCCCCGCGATACAGATGAATGGAACTGGGCTAGTTTCTCTGCTCATAGGAGGCTGCATACTGAAAACTGTTCTTGAATTCAGCATTTGGCTTCGGAGGATGGTCAGTAGGACTGCCTCACCCCAAGGCAGATTCCAACACAAGATGTAATGGCCAAGACTAGTCGGGGATATATATGTATAACGATGTGTTGATGTTGAAAAAGGCGATTAAGGTGGGCCCACTTTTCATTAATGAATAGGTTCAGGAGGGGGCTCACGGCTGCTTTTATATTAGACTAACTAATAAATCAGTGTGGATTAGAAGCTAAAGGGTTTCCTGCTTGGGAACTAAAGGCAGTGAGGCAGTTTTATAGTAACATCACGTGTAGGACTCACCTGACACAAAAGGAGAGTCAAAGGGGATTAAGCTCATAAAATGAACACACGGGATGCAAACCTCATTAGAGTGCCGTTCAGAAGGGTCCCTCTCCATCTCCAGCAGGTAAGCACCAACCTGAGGCAGATGCATGACAATGGCATAATCAACCCCTCCTTTAGTGCATGGGCACCCCCTACGGTCTTTGTAAAAAAGAAGTGGGTTGGGGTCTGTTTTTTTTTCAGTGGTTTAAAGTTAATTGAACGATGTCACCAGGAAGGATGCATATCCTTTTCCCTGCATCAATCATGCTCTGGAGAGTCTCACTCAAGCCTGTTGTTTTTTGCACCCTTGAACTAGCTAGCCATTGCAGGCAGGTGGAGGTGAACAACAGATCAAAAATACTTTTATACCACACCAAGGGGTTTGGCCTGCCAATAGGAACCAGACTGAAGTGCAGAGCTCCATAGAGTAAGGCTTTTACTATAGATGATTGGTTAAGATTGCTTGGGCCCTTACAGCTTGCGGAGAAACTATGGTGTTTCAATGGAGCCATGACTTTCAAGCTGGGTTTGAAAAGCTCAAAGCTAGCCTCATGACACCATAAAGGCATTCATCTTAGAAACTGCTACTAGTGGGGAGTGGTATTCTCCCCACTAGTGGTATAAGAGAGATTGGAATTTGGGAATTGTCATTTTTGTAATATTCTCCTTGCTCTCTGGAGTACCGTATTTTCCGCACTATAAGGCGCACTTAAAAGCCGGTAATTTTCTCAAAAAACGACAGTGCGCCTTATAATCCAGAGCGCCTTATATATGGATCAATTGGTTAATTGGTTGATCCATACTAGTTGTAAACGGCGCTGTCAAAATGTTTCAGTATGAAAAACCAATAGAAACAATTTAATAATAATAATAAAATGTTTCACTACGACTACGATAAAGCCACACCGCTTGCAGCATTACGGCTATCGTAGTCAGTGCACACAGCATTTTACTGCGCTTACTCACAGTCCCAGTATCTCACAGTATCACACTCACAGTATCTTCTATGCTATGCGCCTTATAATCCGGTGCGCCCTATTTATGAAAAAAGTTCTAAAATAGGTCATTCATTGAAGGTGCGCCTTATAATCCGGTGCGCGTTATAGTGCGGGAAATACGGTATATGTCTTTTCTATGGATGCTGTCTTTTCCTCCTCTAGCAGAAAGCCACGTCCCTCTAGGAGAGCTTTCTTTTCTACCAGGGAGGCACAGGAGCAAGAGAAAAAGGAGTCAATGCTTACTTCGGTTGATGCAGAATCAGAGCTCCAGCGTGGGGACAAATACAGATAGAATACAGGTTGCTAATAAAACTATTGGTTTTACAGTAGAGATCGCTCAACATCCAACTGATTGTATAACGAAAGCGTGAGTAAAACCCTAACCCTTCACTTGTTCATGAACCATGCAAGTCGTTTAGAAAATATTGTTGTCTTGTTAGTCATTTTAAATCCATTTGAGCCCTTATTTCAATGCAAATTAAACAAAAATTTTTTTTACGGAATCACAGAGCCAGTCTGATGCAGGTGTTTCTGGAACAGAAACACTGCTCTCAGCAGAACCTACATGTGCTGGAAAAACTCTGGGAAGGTTGTGAATATCTGATATACGCGACCTTTAATTATAAGAATTTAATGTTTATTTGTGACCTCCGACTAAAACAAAAACAACAACAATAACAACAGCATATGTTTATTTAATTGCATTCATTATAACTTTTTCCATCCATTCCATTCAGAGACCTACTCATGCAGGTCATGTACAAAAGCATCTACATGCAAATCACCTCTTTACCAGTGGTGGAAAATCAAAGCCAAGATCTGTATCACAACAAATTAGTTCCAGACATGCTCTGCATCTTTTATACAAGCTTTGATATTTATTGCCGCAAAAGTATGCCTTCTTGGAATTAAACAAAATGGATTTGTTGAAAGTGTAGTTACAATTAGTTTGCAGTATGTGCATTGAATAAAACAATCCGGACTGATGCATAGACTGTGTGTGGTGTTTAAACACAACAGATGGTTAATTCAACAGACCCAGGGCAGATGTGTTGTGGGTTTGGGGGGGGGGGAGGAAGACATAATCATGGAAACCTGGAGGACAGGTTCTATTGGAGCACGGTAAACCAAAGGCTGAACCAAACCAAAGGTTAAGCTATGGAATGCACAGCGGAGTGGAGACAAGAGGTTTAACGCAAGTCGTCACGAAAGAACAGCCAGGAGACGCGAGGTCACCACAGCGCGACGCCTCCGTTGCGGCAGTGGCGGTTTCTCGTCGCCTGCCTCGTTAACTGAGTGCGAAGACGTGAGCTTACCACCGTGCATATGTGTCTCCACTTGCCCTCTCCCCATCCCGACAGGCAGGCCTTATACGTCGGCTAATGCCTTTTCAATAGAGAGTCACCTTTAATATTGCATTTCTCAGAATCAAACCTTAAAGAAAACGGGCTGAAAGGAATGCGACTCATCAGCCTTTCAAAAGGTTTATTCTGTAATGATCCTTGGCTGAAGCTGTTCCTCCCTGTGCCACCGTCTGAATGGCTTAAATGCCACAGCGTGAGGAGGATGGGCTGTCCTTGGAGTTGCCTGACAACCAGGGGCTTCTTGTTCTAATTGAATTGCAATTTTGTTTACGTGTCCAATGGCAAGGTCTGTGGCTTTTATGTGGATGGGTCGGGCTGAAAGCAACACACGGATGATAGAGTGTGACAAGCCTGTTGTCTACAAGGTTTAAAAAGGTTACGTCTATTCAGCGAGGTTCCATTGCGATGCTTTGTTGCCAAGTATTCAAGTAATCCAGCGTTTTAACTTTTGGAAAAAGTAGTATTAAATTGGACACCTTACCGCCATTAAGGTGACAAGTTTTTAACTTGCGATTAGTAGGAAAATTTGCGAACAACGCCGACACTTTGGATTCGCTGAAGTGTCGGGCGGTTCACTGGGAGCAGCAATGTGATGGAAGCAATGCTATTCTAATCGGGAAGGCAGAAACTACATCAGCAAATAGGGCTGCAGCAGCTACAAAAGGGAGCCATCTGTTGAAAGCCAGGGACTAATTGAAAAATAAAAAACAATCTTTTGTTAATTTCAGCAAAACTCAACGGGAACGGATTGTGGCCAGACAAGGGTCATGTTTGGCAGCCAGAGTCTTTTGAGGCAAATGACTGTAGGATAATGTCAAGAATATAATTTTCTTGCCTTTGGAGAAAATGTATATTAACAATGGAAAAGAGGAGACTCTTTTCATTTGTGCAGCTACCTGCATGCGTTTTCCTTCTGTATCGCAAACACTTTCTTTTAAATGACTACTTTCCATCGCGGTCTTCGCATGGTTATGAGTTTAAATATTTACCTGCAGACATACCTGAGAGATTTGTTCACTGGTGAGTTTAGAGAGACTTATTGCTCTTTATATTGATGTTTGTAATGTATGTCCTATTGGAAACAGATGAGCCGCAAATAAATGTGTCAGTATGTAAGACAGCCGACCCACCCCCTTCCAACAACCACATGCGCACACACACACACACACACACACACACACACACACACACACAAACGCAGAGATAAAAGCATGCCCAACAGCAGCAGCACATCCTAGCTAGAGTGCTATAAAGAGTGCTTCAAAGAAGCCTGTGAAGTCACCCATAGAGAACGTTCATGGATGTTCAAGTAACCAAAAGCAAGACGGTACTCTCTACACTGTTTATGCTGTTTTGTCTCTCTTTTAAACATTTGCAGCAACAGAAAAAGTCATTTAATTGAGAATTAATAACAAAAGTACAATGGAATTCTACTCTACTGCTACGTGTCTTTTTGTGTTTGGTCTTGTCTACATTATGTAATAGAAATGTGTCACGTTGTGTCCGTTAACGGGTGGTAGATGTGAACATGCCAAACGTTTTATTAGATAGTGAACTGAAGAAAGACGAGTTGGCAGTGTGTAATCTTTCTCAGTGTTGCGTACAGAGATCACAGCGGCTGTGATCCACCTCTGACCCCTTTCTGTACGTTAGCCTCTAACATGTATGAAGATACTGAGGTCTGTATAGTAGTATTCACATCACACGGTTTCAGTTGTCAACGGCTTTCATACGTTAATTGCCATTTCTCATTCACCGTGGGCGAGGATTGCCCATGCAGGTATACTGTAATTTAATCGACACACTCAAACGAATAGATCTAAATAAAGCAAAACCCCGTCAACAATGTGCAGCCAGTGTTCCAACACACAGGCCTATGTGTCTGCTTCCCATGGCGTTGTACAGGCAATACCCAGGGGGGCAATCTATCAGTGTCTCGTCCCATGTGGGGCTCCGAGTTGCGTCATACAGATGGGTTTCCATAGCGATTGATTGCTGATTAGAATTTTCGTTTGGCAGGCCCCCTGTGTGTCCACAGGTACTATACCTCAACCTGTTTCTGGTGTGCTCGTGGCAGGTTCGTAACCATGGAACCTGATCTCGTAGGTTCCTGTTTTGGTTACTATGGCAGTAAGGATGCAACAGGATGCAACCGGGGTATTTATGTCACAGGCCAGCTGATAGCGATTAGTAGTGGATTGGCTTAATTGTTTTTATTTAATTATTGAGGATTAATTGAGGATTATGGATTTCCATACTAGACAACACATTATTATATAGTTTCAAATGTATGAATACGTTTTTATAATAATGTAAAACGTTACAATATTTAAATACCTTTTCTCAATATATTACATACAGTATACATATCTCGTTCGTTGATGTTATAAATTAACTCTAAACTACGTGAATACATTAAAGGAACCTCTGTTATAAATATTTGACGACCAGAGATCATGCAGAAATGGCCGCCAGGGCGATTTGTTATTCAAATTGAACCTTGAGGAAGTTCCTTTGTATCCTGCAGCGTGGAGGAGAAGACTAAAATGTTAATGTACACCTTATTATACTGCGACGGGAAAACAGTGTTTGTGCGTGTGTGTGTGTGTGTGTGTGTGTGTGTGTGTGTGTGTGTGTGTGTTTCTGAGTGCGTAGATCCATATACGTAAACAAGGATTTGTATCAAACGAGCTCCGTCTGCCCTCTGGGCTTGCTTTTAAACTTTAAATGATAGACACAGTGCAGAAGGATTCACCTGCCAGCCCCCCCCCCCCCCCCCCCCCCCAAGGTCCCCAAACGTAGCTAAAGTGAGCGTTGCCCCTAATTACACTGTCTTCTTGTCCCTGAGAACATCATCACACCACAAGCCTCCGTCAAGGGTCCCAGGTTAGACTGGCCTCATGTTTTATTAATGCTATGTTGTTATTTGTTTGCTTCTCCCCGTCTGTCCCAATGCATCACCCCCTCGAACGCACACACACACACACACACACACATAAACACAAACACAGACACACAAACTTACACATACAAACACATGCAAACGCATACACAGACACACATAGGCACGATCAAGCATACACACATTCAAACACACACAGACACACTCAAACACACTCACACATACAAACACATACAAACACACACACATGCACACACACACACACACGCACACAGAAACACACACAAACATATATACACAAACACACACTGCTCGCTCTCAACAAAGTAAACATATGGCATTTCAAAGACATTGGATGGACCTTAGAACTGAAAGATGAACACGTCGGAGCTGCAGTGACAGAGCATTTTGTGAGAAATGAGCCTTGAATGAGCCATCTTATTTGAATAGGATGTTGTTTATCTTCCCGGCCTTAGAAACAAAGAGGTGTATTTTTGGAGTGAGAGTTTTATTCTTTCACTTGGACTGGTTGACACACAGACTTATTTTGTATGACAATTCTGGATGATTTAAATTCCCTCTGGCTCATCTGATTGATAATCGCGTGGTCGTCATCGGTGCAGTGGGCTGAAGCTCAATGATGCTATGTATTTGTTAGAGCAATGATACGACTTCAAACTATAGTCCCTGTCATCTTGGCGCTGAGGTGGGCGGTGTATCTGAGCAGAGGAGGACTGGTGGATCAATATGTATTCTGAAAGTGTCTGAATACTCAGTGTCTTGTGAACTATGTCCATGTTGTTGGCTTGATAATGACCGTCAGAACGAGGCAGTGTCGGGGCTAATTGGAGCAGTCGATGGGTCAGTACGGTGCAGGAAATACACACACACACATGCAAGAACACGCACACACACACACACACATACTTTCCCACACACGCGCGCGCACACACACAAACACACACACACACACACACACACACACACACACACATCTCTGGGGGAATCCAGCACACACACCTCTTCCCCTGTTGCACGTAACAGGCTACATTAGCCTCCTTCAAAGTGGACAGAGATTCGATCAGATTTATCCGTTCCATCACACTTTGCTGAGCATGTGCTCTTCCGACAACCTGCGCTTGTAGTGAATCACTGGGCGGCAGTCATACCAGAACCTTTGTATCGCTCCAAGACAGCTCGGCCAGACACAACCCACTGATTGAATCTGGCGGTCTGGACAGAGCCGACAGAAACAACATGGTTGTGTTGACAAGATGAGCCGAGATCGTCAAGGCGGAGGCACGTTGTGAGGTTCTAAAGGGAACAGGAGCGAGCGGTCTCTATCTGCGCTCCACGTTGCTATCGTTATCCATCCATCGCAGGTCATTTACACACTAACAAGAAAAACAGCAGCTGTCGGCTTGTGCTTTTGGAGTTCTCGGATCCCCATTAAACACAAGCAGCAACATGTGCCTTTGGGTCCGTGTGATCTTGCGTGATCGTTTTCTGAATACACGATCCTGCAAAGTGATACACACAGGGTACATCCAGAGGAGCCACTGGTGGCTGCCGAAAAATGTTTACTCGGACGGAACGGAACAATTAGGCGAGGCGCTGAATTCCGACGTGCATTCGCCGACAGATCTACGCATTGAATATGAATCACTCCCCTCTGAGTCTGCAGGGCCCTGATTTAGAACTACACAGGATGCCTTCGGCTGTAGCGTTTCGAAACTTTCTTCACTTTCTTGCATTTTTTTCCTCGGGTGACCCTTGCATGCGATGATGCACGCAAACATCCGTGTCGGTAAGTATTCATCACGCTATGGGCCCCCCCGCCCCCCTCCTGCCTACTACACCACATACGGAGTCATGTTTATACTTAGAACAATGCCTCTTATGCAAACAAGCCATCAGGGAGAACCCGCTCCCAAAGCAGCGTCTACAGTCAGTGACACGCGGACGAGAGGAAGTAGAAAAAGCTTTGGGTTTTGTTCTTTTTTTTCTTTCTCCGGACCACCTTCAGAGAGATTTGTGTGCTAAAGTGCCCCCCCCCCCCCCCCCCCCCCCCGCCCCAGGGGAGGTATGGAGCTGACGGGGGAGGTAATGGGGGAGGGATAAGCTGCTGCTGACTCATGAGTCATCCACCATTTGCAGGCATGATCCCGCCATCCCTCCCTCCCCACCTCCCTCCCTCCCGCCCTCCTTCCCTCCCCACCTCCCTCCCTCCCTCCTCCTCCCCCTAACTCCCTCCCTCCCTCCCCCCCTCCTTCCCTCCCCCCCTCCCTTCCTCCCCCCTTCTTCACACACGATCATCCATTTATAACCACACCAGCCCGTTTGAACTTTACTTTCTAATCACTTCACTCCTTCCCTGCCTCGCCAAGAACAGAAATAAAGAAAGGAAAGGAGAGAGTAAAAAAAAAAGAAAGAAAAGGGAATGCAGCCTGAAGGTAGGCAGATGCAAACCGCCTTCACCTCGCTGTTCCACGCAGACTGCCTGGTCCTTCGGGCTAAAAATAAATAGCCTGATGAGGCGTTGACGCAGTGTTGTTCAACTCCCTAAACTGAGGAGGTTGTAGTTGACCCGTACTGATGGCGCCTAGGGGAAGGAGGGAGTGACGGATGAATGGCAGTCAGTCAGAGAAACCACCTGAAACGGAGGAGGAAGGAAATAACATGAGCCTCGGGTGAAAACATATTATCTGAACATATGATACCATTCCTGCATGCAATGCATAAAATAGCATTGTCCAAAAGGGGCTTTTATTGTTAAGAGCCACATTCACATCTTCCTGGATTACCATTCACATTTCTGAGGGAGAATTTCAAGCAGTGCTGTAGAAAAGGTCTGATCAAACAATATTCCCGAACAATACCACTTGTGGATGCATGTGCATTGGGCTCCATTCGGCATTTTTCCTGTTCAGCCATCTCTTACAGCAGAAAACATGCTCGCTGTCAGCATGTAAACATCTTATCTTCCTCTGTTTGAAATAAATATGTGAAAGGAAACCACTGAGTATAATACAAAACGCCTTGCCATACCTGCCTACTCCATGATTGTCTATCTCAATGTGTGTGATGTTTAGCATTTTTATGACAGTGATCAGACTGTACATGTTGGTATACCTATCTACTGTATCTATCAATCTATCAACCTACCTGACTACCTACCTAGCCCCCGTGGCAACCACCCGATGAAACTGTGTCCAGAGTAAATCCACCCAACATGTTGAATTGCTGTAATAGATCAGATGAGACACACTTTATTAATCCAAGACTGGAAGTGGCTAGGGTCTTATGGTGTCTAAATAAAACATGATGGTTAAAAAAAGCCCTTGCTTTTAGGAGGTGATTAAAGGGACATGCTCAATAATCTGGAATCGCAATTATCAAGAATGATTGTTTTGTGCTCAGCCATCTGCCTTGGGTTTTATCCACGCAACGTAAGCTCAAGAAATTTAAGTTTTCTGCCTGCTGCTTGTGACCTGATGCACAGTGTTAAGGGATAATTGGAACCTAAATAAATAAATGTTTCCGGTGGGCCTGAAAGCTCTAAGCTGGTCCCGTTTCCCTGCTCCACAGACCGTTTCAAATGAATTAATTGACTCCCCTTATTGAATTCAATATTATTTCTGTTTTCCTATTATGTTATTTTTCCAGCAAGCACGCACAAAACCACACACTCAGACATTAGGAATGTAACAAAAAAAAGTCTGCCGTCTTGTCAGGAAATTCTTCTGCCATGTTGTTTGGGGCCTCAACCAACCATATTCTAAATGTGATTGATGGATTCGACAGAGGCGTAGAGGAAGTAAATTGGCAGGGACTTCCTGTCTTCGGAACACTTCAAAAAAATTGAAGCTCTTATATTCAGTACAAACTGTTCATAAAGGATTTGTTCTGTTGTTTTCCAAACTGTCAACATGCTTACGCCAGCATTGTTTGTTTGGAAAGAATGTGATAAATAATGCAGAGCACAAATGGAAAGTCACTTATCTGGGTGGTTGTGTTGAAATATTATCATGAGAAGTTTCACTTCATAACTGTGTTACATTTAATAGAGGAGGAGACACCATCAGTATTAATCAATGGTGAACTATTCAATTATTATAGAGGGGGGTAATACAGCAGGCATACATGACAATTGTTTGACACATCAGCTAGTGGAAAAGCCTTTTGTGTTATGTTTTTGTGCTATTTCTGATGGTGACAGGTCGATCTGCCATTCATCGCCAATTCTGTCGATTAGGATGAGTGCTTTGGATCCATGTTATTCCTAATGACAAGAAGTTATGAGTGTAATAAATATGCCTAATGTTGCCTCTCCTAGTCACCCATTGACGCAAACAGCTGCTACACGCAGCTGCTACTTAGTTTTGTGTTATCATTGCTTATGAATCTCAACGGCACATCCTAGGTGTGTAGTACACACACACAGACACACCTAGTCACAAAAACACACACATACACACAGAAATACTCACAAACACACACAAGCACAGAAATGTGCGCTCTCATAAACACTCACCCATGCAAGTGGGTCACAAGTCGGGACACTGAGAGGGTTGAACTGATGGAGTTTTAACGACCTTAAATGATCAGGAAATATGAAATGAAAAATATGAAAATAAAATATTAAACTATGTCATGGGCCAAGTTATGTGATTAAGCTGCACTACATTTCTAATTTTGCTCAAGACTCGCTTACACTGAGAAATCTGCAGGATGTTATACACTGTGATCCCTCCAAGTGCAACCCTGACTAGACAATCACACACAAAGACACACATACTCATACACATACAAACACACACACACAGCAATCCTACCAAGTTCCTGTAGGGAGGGCATGCATGGGTAGCTCGCCTCCTAGCTACAGCTACCCCATCCAGGGTTCAATGACCTTCACTCTCCTTCACTTTCTCTGACGCATAACTCCATCGGGCCAAGCTGCTCTTTGGGGTGAATGGGCCCCTACATGTGGGAGCACCTGATCCAGTGGCAGAAACACAGCTTATTGGCTTCCCCTGATGTCCGGCATGGGTTTGGTATACTCCCTGTGCCCCCCCCGCTGTGTTTCCAGTACCATGTCGAGGCAGGTTGTCAGAACTTCTTCAACCTCCTTTGACGAACACACCCAGCAGAGACTACCTGCAGTGCCACCTCTCGCAGTGCCTGTGTGTGTTTGTGTGTGTGTGTGTGTGTGTGTGTGTGTGCGTGTGTGTGTGTGTGTGTGTGTGTGTGTGTGTGTGTTTGTGTGTGGGCGTGTTTGTGTGTGGGCGTGTGTGTATGTGTGTGTGTCTCTCCGTATGTTTGTGTGTGTGTGTGTGTCCCTGTGTGTTCGTGCTAGTCCATCCCAGCAGAGTCCAATACTGGTGCTAGAAAAGGGAATCACTTCCTGTGGCTGACTCTTTATGTTTTTCTCACGTCTGATCCCATTTAAATCTATTGATGTTGAATGAACACACGCTCTGTCTCCTCCTGGCGTAGGGCAAGTTTCACAACAGGAAGGGGGAAGGAAAGAGACCAAGTTATGCCTTTTCCGGGGAGGACATTGCAAAGAAATGGTGGCCGAATTGAGGAGGGTGTTTCCTGCTCTCTTTGAGCCTTCTGACGACTTTGTCGATACCGGCTAGGTGCCAGAGTCTGCTGCTAATTGCTATCGGCCTTTTACCTCAGGCTCTGCCCAGCATGAACCGCCATTTCTGAACGGTTGTAGTAGTGTGTGTGTGTGTGTGTTTGTGAGAGTGTGAGAGTGTCGTCGGTCCTTCCACCCCCTCAGAGGACCGAGTCTCCTCCTCCTCCCCCCCCCCCCCCCCCCCCCCCCCCCCCCCCAACACCGTGCGGAGGTGCTCGTCTCAACTTCTGTAATTGTGTTTGTCTGCCTTAAGACGAATATCAACAAGGACTTCCTGCGTGCGATCTCCCGCCGAATTACTCTCTGATTAGCACCTCCCCCGCTGATGGACCGGGGGAAAGATGGTGTTTGTCAGAGTAATATCTCACCGGCACTACCCAGAGGAGACACAATTAGAGGAGGTGAGGTGTCAGGACGGGTGACAGAAGAGCTGCATCACGAGACATCAGAACCAAGAGGCGGCCATTGGTCTCATTAATGAACACCGTCCTGTGGTCCGGGATTTGGATGACAGGTATGTGTGTGGCTGTGTGTGTGTATACACGTGTGTGTGTGTGTCTACATATGTGTGGAATAGTGACCGCATGGGTGGGAGGGTGACTGTGTGTGTGTGACTGTGCACTGCTGGGCTTTGGTTGTGTGTTTTTTTCTTGGATGCAAAGTGCTACTTGCGCCACATTGGACGATGCGGCCCTCGGCTGGCAGCCAATAGGAAAGCACGTTGGACGAAGAACACGTTTCCACCAACGCATCTCAAGTAGGAATTGAACCAAACTGTTCAGTAACAAAGGAACAGGAAGTTAAGCAGTCATATTTCAGGGGAAATATAAAATACTTATATTACACTAATATACGGTAACTATAGGGTTGACTTTAATAGTATGATTAAATATTGTTTATACCATTATATATTGTAATAAAATAACAAAATGTATCATTTACACACCTAGGGTTTTCTTCAAGGATTTAACCGCACTCTTAAAGAAGCCGTAGCCTGGGGTTTAAAAAAGTGTATATTTAAAGGATTAAATAGGAATAGCTTTCAATAGCGTTTTCCATTTTTTCTTCTTCTCCAATGGGAAAGAATGTTCAGAGTAGCGTGGATTTGACAGTCTTGTTCGGTTCGTTCTTAGAAATGGGTCAAAATCTTCTTGATGAACCGCTTTGTGAGGTTTTAAGGAAAAAATGTGTTCAAACACATATTTATATATATATATACTATTTTGCAACTGTCAGTTACAGTATGTCTCTTATTTTTCATTCCTTACCAAGCTCGTTACCTAGAATTTATTCAGTATATGCTTGTGTTAACAATGGCTTGTTTTCTGATAAGTAAGCCATAAAGTAATGTTTTCCACAGACGGGAACCCCTCTTTTTCTCCTTTTTCTTTTCCTTTTTTTGCAATTCTCATCAATTTACAGAAAACATGTTTTCCTAACTTCGACCCGTGATGTGCTGTGGGCACAAAGGGGCATACGAGATGTAGTCACCAAGTATCTGCCATGTAGTTGAATTATGTTGTCATCAGCGCACAGTGGCTCTGAAGTTCCCTGAAGTCAAACAGCTTGGTTGAGATGAATGCTAATGGTTCTGAGCTCCTAGTTTCATGGCACATCGATAGCAATTAGAAGCATCTCACGGCTGTTCCTGAGATGAAGGGAGGGATTTCCTTAAAGCTGTTTAGGGTCAAGTCGGCTCGTTGGGGATCAATCGGGTTACCCCGGCTCCGCTTTGCTCTGTTTGTTCCTCGGCTGTTTCCATACAAATTGGCTCAATAACGTCCATGTACTTGTTGGTGCGTGCGATCATAATCTTTCAGCTCCTTTGGCCAAACGGAGCTCAAACTATTCACGTTTTACTCTGCTACTATATGTTCAACCATCTCTACATTAACATCATAGTGATATTCAATGTGGTCCAATTAAGATGGAGTTTATTGTGAAGGTTCTGCATAAATTCATAAAATGTATTGCAAGTCCCTGCAAAACCACTATTTTAATAGGGTTTTGGTGAGAATGCTTTCTATGATGAAATTTGTGTAATTGATGTATTCATTTGTGCAAACAAACAAACATACACACACAGACACTTACACTCAGATGCTGACATATGTAAACAGAATCCATTTCTGTCAAGCAGTATTACTATCCAACAGCCACCCAAAATCTAATCTGGAGGGTATTGGTATTGCAAATGTTTTGTGTAGCTTTCATAAGGCCATTTCACTCAGTTAATATTTGTGCCTGAAGCTGAATACATAATAGGAAACTGGGCAAATAATAATAATGTTTTTCAAACAATAACAAAATATAACACAACTTACAAATAGCAAGCAGTACTTGCTTATCTTGCGAGACATACCGCTGTTACAGAGCGATATTGTTGTTGTTGACAGGATCACATTTTGTCCCTCTGTGACAGAACAGACGGACAAGGGAAAGCGAGTGAATGTGATTTATTCATGTGTTTGTGCCATTGACAGTAAGCGTACTTCATTGCATTGCAGCGAATGCCTTGGTTATACCAAAAATTATAAAAGGGTGGGCTGATAAAAATACTGAAACAAGAGCAATATAAACAAACAAAATCATTAACTTGAAGCATGACTTAGAGACTCCCTTTGGAGAAACGGGGACCATCTTTCCATTTTGTCTCCATACATCACTTAAATGACAAGAATGCGATGATACTTGTCCAAGCCATCGAAGCTCACACAGTTAGGAGATATGACCATCAACTTCCTTAACTTCCTTTAAGTTTATGTTCCCCCAAAAGTTCCCTTGACAGCATCCTGGAGATCCGCTTCCCGTTTTTGTGCACTCCTGGATGAGCTTGACATTTCAGTTGTCGTGAGTGGGTGGAAATGTCACTCGAGATGCCGTTCTATTTGTGAAAAGTAAATAATTCACAGAGAAAGCTTTAATAAATAATGATCAATCAGACAGAGGCACATTCTTGTCTGTCGTCCGTTTCTATCCCCCATGCAATTTGGTCTGATAATTAGTTAAAAAAATAAAATACTCTACTTCACAATTTCAGCTCAGCTACCTATTTATTGATCCCATCCCCAGTGGTAGCTCACACATCTGCATGCACATCTGCATGCATCGCACTGCTCACTAATTGACTGCTCTTGTGATGAATACGGAGCGTGTTAAGGCTTGGAGGCGCTGTGTTTGCCCCCCCCTGCTTCCTACAGTAAAGCAACAACAGCAACTCTATTAATAGTCTCTGTGCCTCCCGCCTCCCATACACCTCCGATGTATGAGGCTGGACTTATTTGTATGAAGATAATGAAATGGGTGTCGCAGTGGCGAAACGGTTTTATGTTTTGAATTATAATTGTATGGATAAATGTATATATATATATATACATGGGTGGGCGTTGGCGTGCAGTTTTTCTTTCATGCAGCTGAAGAAAGGCTGAAAGGAATAAAGAGAGAAATGATTAGGATAAGAAAAATAGTTTCCCTTAAGGAAATCATTTAGGCTGCTGGAGTCTGGGGGCAGACAGGCTGGGGAGAGCCAGGCTCCGCTACACCCGTGGCTGCCCAGACCTCGGTCAGCCGTCACCCGTATGTGTGGTGGCGGGTGCAGCCATACCGTCTCTCTCTCCTCACCCTACCTCCACAAAAAAAAGAGAAGAGAAATCAGGTAAAAACTCAATTTTGGGCAGCCGTGGAATTGTAAGGAAATGTTATTATCTTGGACAAATAACCAATATCACTCTGGGGGAGCATGGGAGCCAAAAGTAAGCCGAAATCAAATCAGGCTGGATTGATTTTTCTACCATTCAAAATAATGCTGCCCTAAGTATGACAAACCAGGGGAGGGTAGACAGAGCCTACCGGATTGGGGGGAGGGGTTGGGGGGTCGACATTACCTCCTGGCCCGGCCCGATGAAAATATGATATTGGATACATAAAGCACATGTAATTGTCAGCTGTGCTGGGGAGAATCCTTTATAAACGGTACGCTGTGATTGGGGCCATTTGTCAACATGAGGAAAAAAACGAACATTTCCAAAATATGGATCCGAGTCACGATTGGTTTGCTTCTGTTTAATCGCATTCCCCGCTAACCAAGCGAAAGTAAAGACAATCTATCCAAAATCAATCGTGATCCCTATCGTTAAATAGATGATATGATAGATTAAATCAGGCAAGATTAGAAGAGCGTCTCTATCAGATTGGATGCAGCTACCTCCAAGTCGTGAAGTACTATATGTGTAAAAGTTGAATAACAAGCACCATGTCCCTGCTATATATAATGAGACGTCTCACTGTTGTTAGAAGTGTTAAGTGTTATTGTTATGACAAGGCGTTGGGCGTAGCGGTGTGCTATGGCCGCCCACGCTGGCTGGTGTTGGTGTTTCCCATCACCACCGGCCCAGATAAGGATTTAAGTTTCCATCAATCTTAATGACACCGCCGCGAGCGTTCAGCGTCGCGCGTCGCACATCTAACAAACAACTGTGATCCTCGTGACAGAACGCTAGCACGACGGCGGCAATTGATCAGTTTTTCCGATCACCGCCTACCCAGCTCTCATTTTAGTGTTTGTTGCCCGCCTTAGAGAGAGTGTGTGTGTGAGTGTGTGTGTGTCTGTGTCTGTAAGTGTATGTATGTATGTGTGTGTGGTGTGTGTGTCTGTATGCGTGCGTAGGTGCGTGCGTGCGTGCACTTATGTGTGCGTGCGTGTGTGTGTATGTGTGTGTGTAAGAAGCGGAGGATCTTAAAAAAAGCTACCAGACGACTAATGAGCTTCATTAGAAGTCTCTGAATTTAATAGGCTTGGCAAGTTTGATCCCACAAAGGACGTGGACTAACGAAACTTTGGATTTAGACTTCAATCACCAGCCCACTCCTGATGCATGCATATTTCCACCTCACGAGAGTGAGGTGGAAATATTGACATAGAAAAAATTGAATTGAAGCCACACACACACACATATACACACATACACACACACACACATGCACTCACACGCACACACACACACACACACACACACGCACACACACACACACACACACACACACACACACACAGTGCTCGTCACGAGCCACGTGTGCCATTTTAAGTGCTGTGTGTGTGCGTAAGAACCATCGCACATTGGGGTGATCTGATTCGCTGAGCACAGTGGGTGGGGGGGGAATGTGCAGCGACATCACATCTAACGGGACAGATGCAAAATCACAGAGAGCTGCACATTTCTCAGCAGCTCAAGGTTTAACCGGGGCTATGCAAGCCTGTGAGTCATACTCCTCCTCCTCCCTCCTTCCTCCTTCCTCCTCCCTCCTCCCTCCCTCCTGCCTACTCCCTTCTTCTTGCCTGGTGCCTCCTCCCTCCTCCCTCCTCCCTCTCCCTTCTGCCTCCTTCCTCCTGCCTCCTCCCT